>NC_031989.1:36260359-36404001 GCF_001879085.1 Nicotiana attenuata
ATCAACAGGCTTGTGTATGGCTGAGAGGCCATCACATATGCCTTTGAATTCCTACAAGTATTCATCAAGCTTTTTGGTTCCTAGCTTGATGTTCTACAGCTGTTGCTTAAGCTGAAATTCCTTATCTTTGGTTGCCCTGCAGGTTATGCTTCCTCCAGACATTCCCACATTTCCTTGGAGGTTGAGCATCCCACTATGAGATACATGCTTTCTTCAGTCATTGTAGCAGAGATCCAACTCCTCAGGAGCACATCTTTTTCCTCCCAGTCGACTGTCGTGTCTGCACCATTAGTAGCAGATGAACTGCTTGTGTCTGGCTTGCCTTCCTTGATCAAGTTTGTCACCTTCATCACCTGAATCAACTGGAGTATTTGTGTCCTCCAGATTAAATAGTTTGATGGCTTCAACTTAACTGGACAAGAGGCAATCAGATGGTGCAGGGAGGCAGGTGATAGACACAGAGAGGTTGAGGATGTTGTTATGGCCATGTTTGATCGTGTGGGCAGCGTAGCTTCAAGAAGCTCTGATACCATGTAAAAAATCACACGATTGAGAGGAAAGAATGTATTGAAGAATCGTGTTATTGCAGTATTTTATAAAGCCATAAGTGGCTGAATTTATACAAGTCACAAAACAACAACTACTAGTGAACTTAGAGTTCTACTACTCGTATAACTATTACATTGAGTTAGAGTTCTAACTCTACAATACATTCTAACTATGCTTATCTAATTCAAACTTATCCTTATCATGATAAACTTCTTCAACAGAGGAAAGCTGCAACTATAAACTTTGCCAAGTTCATGATTTTGCAATATAATGAGGCACTTCCTCTTCTTAAATGAATATATTTGTTTTACTTGTTTGTCTTGGATGTTTGATGAAAGCAAAGTAACTTTATTTATTATAAGATTTTTCTGTAGAAATTTAAGACAGATTACTCTATTAATCGTAGCTGGGAGATGACTAAAGAGACAATAAGGGAGACTGAATATCTAAAAGATAAAGTTGTGAAAATAATTTTCTCCACTTCATTAGAAGCATAAATCAATACATTTGGAACAATCAATATAGCATATTTGTTCTAGTGTCTTTTATTACTTTGCTTTTGCATTACAAGAAGCATAAAAGATACATGTCGCTCTAGCTAGTTGTAATATTTTGTTGAACATTCTTCCAAGCAGCTTCCCATCAACTTTGAATCTACAAAAAAATTTGTTAAAATGAATGTCATAAATTAGATTATACAAATTTCATGACATGTCAGCAAACATAGAGAATATTGTTGAAATAAAGAAAGTTAAGGAAAGAAATATACCTTCTCTAAACTTAGAGCAACGTTCAGTTGAACAAGCAAAATTACAGTTCAATACTTTAGAAGAAACGGGAAGATGGCACTGCTTCAGGCAATCATCAAGGCAATGGGGAGTGCTACTTAGGGCACATGCAAGTATACATTTTGCTTTGCAAGATATTCCATTGTCGCCAACAACTTCATTATTTGTGGTTTCAGCATTTGCTAAAATAGTCACAATAAGGAGAACTGCCACTACAATTTTTGTGAACTTCATGATTTGTAATATGATGCATTTCCTCTCCTTGATTGAATATTTCTCTTTTTACTTTTGTACCTTGGATGTTTGATAAAAGTAAAGTAGTGTTATTTATAGTAAGAGCTCTATGTCAAATTTGAGACAAATTACACTATAATCTGAACAAAATAGATTTGATTACACCCAAATAAATTATTGGGTGAGGCCTTTCATGTTTTTTCAAGATAATTATTAATGAGGCCTTTCATGTTTTCTCAAGATGTGTACAACCCGTACTATAGCTGTATCATTCCTTTCCTAGAAATTACTTACGTGCACTTTTGTGTTTATACATATGAATAATTTAACTCTAATAGTTAAAAATTAAAGTAATATAATAATATATATATAAACATAGAGTGCGAGTAACTTTTTACGATGGGCTTCTTGCGGCATTCCTAGTTCTTCTGTAAAGTTTTGAGAGAATAAAAGTGTTATTAGAGCAACTAAATAAATTTAATTGGTATATTTTATCGCATATCTCAGCCGGGATGGAGTCTTTAAGTCTTCAAATCAAATGGACAAGATTTCAAGTTTTAATCTGTTCTATTATTAACATCTAGGTTGATAATAATATGCTAATTTTCCATTATGTAATTTTTTCCCCTAAAGATTAGCTTCTTGATGGTACGCTTAATGATGTCATGATGTGCAGCTCAGCAATGATTAACCCACACAATAACCATACATCTCCATGCATATTCAACAAAGAAAAATTAAGAGAATATGGTATAACAAACCAAGTCAAATATGAAAATTATAGCAAAATGTACGGTGCATCAATTTAACGTAAAAAATTAAAAATTTCTAACATAATACAATCCACAAATTAATGTTTAACTGATCTCCGCCAACTTGTGGATGACAAAGGTATTTATTTACGATTGTCGCAATTATATAATATGGAAGTTAAAAATATGAAACTCCAACACGAAATAAAAGGCGGCCGAATTGTTCCGTCGTGTTTTGTCCCTGTGATTGCATTTAGACAAATAAATTGATAGTAGTACTATTTACTACTGTTCGTCATGTGCTAATATACATCAGCTGTGCTTGGGCAATATTTGCATCGAAGTTAGAGAAGATGTTAATTTTCAAATTTAAAACCCTTTATACGGAATGTTTTATATTTATTCTTTGTTAAACTTTAGATTCCTCCCTAACCTTGTCGTTAGCTAACGGAGCTCCTTCGTGAATTGGATGAATTTTACATGTCTAAATACTCTAGGGGGGAAAAATTCAAATATGCCCCTCTATATTTCTCACTTTAGAAGTTATTGATTTTAATATTTTCATTTTATCCTTATGATACGACTTGCTGAAGAAGTTATTAAGTTCTAATTTTTACTTCCTTTGTAATTTCATGATTTTTTGTTTTTTCATAAGGGAGAGGATGGAAGAAGTAAAGAAAATATGTTTTTTTTTGTTTTTACTTAGAATGTCCATAATTAGGTGTGACGACCCAAAGGGGTCATCACCTGTTTTCTTACCCTATTCTGTGCTTCCGAGGCCTTGAAAACTTCATTTTCAGTCGCCTCGTTTTGCGTGCGCAGTTCGGGTGCGTAGCCGGAAAGCTTAAATATGAAATTCTGTGAAAATGCTAAGTTTTGATATTAAAATGGATAAATTTGACTTCGGTCAACATTTTGGGTAAACAAACCCGGGCCCGTGATTTGACGGTCCCGGAGGGTCCGTAGAAAAATATGGGACGTGGGCGTATGCCCGGAATCGAATTCCGAGGTCCCAAGCCCGAGAAATGAATTTTTGAGTAAAATTATTATTCTGAAGTTATTAAGGAAAATTGAAATGAAAATTTATTGGAACGTGTTGGTATCGGGCCCGTATTTTGGTTCCGGCGCCCGGTACAGGACTTATATGTGATTTAAGATGTTTCTGTAAAGTTTGGTTGAAATCGGACGTCGTTTGACGTGTTTCGGACTTAAAGTTCTAAATTTGAAAGAGTTTGAGGAAAAACTATTGATTTTGAGGTTTGATTCGTTGTTTTTGATGTTATTTTGGCGATTTGATCGCACGGTTAAGCTCGTAGGATGTTGCTGAGTTAGTGCATGTGTTTGGTTAGGAGCCCTGAGGGCTCGGGAGTGTTTCGGAGGTGTTTCGGGATGGTTTTGGACTTAGAAAAATTGCAGATTTTGCTTCAGCTGTTGCAGGCCCCATTTCTTCTTCGTGTTCGCGTTGTTCCTCCCGCGTTCGCGATGCTTTAGTTTTTCCCTTCTTCACGTTCGCGTCCCAGACCACGCATTCGCGTAGGGTTATTTGACCCTGAGGGCTCAGTCTTCTTTTCCTCTTCGCGTTCGCATTCATGTGACCGCGTTCGCGTAGCCTTGCATTGTTCCCTCATCGCGTTCGCGTGGCAGCCCACGCGTTTGCATAGAACAAATTTATGGACCCCAGCCTTTTACTCTACGCGTTCGCATTTCCCAGCTCGCGAACGCGATGGTCAGTAAGTGCTACCCTTCGCGAACGCGACCAGCCTGTCGCGAACGTGAAGGGCAATTTCGCCCAGTTATATTTTTAATTCCAGAATAGTGTTGTTGCGGGATTTTCATAAACATTCACGAACTCCTTCTTCTCCAAGGTCCTTAGGCATCCATTGAAGCTCTCCTTCACCAACACTTCTTGGGTTAGTAAATTTCATCTCGTTTTCTTCATTTTCCATCAATATCTATTGAATTCCTAAGCCTAAAACATGTAATTTAGGGTAGAAATTGGGGAAAATGCGTAGAGTTAGGGCTTTTTGAATTTTCTTGATTTAGACCTCATTTTGGGGTCGAATTTGAAAACAAATTATATATTCGGGCTCGTAGGTGAATGGGGGATATGAACTTGGTCCGAAACCTCGTGTTTTGACCAAGTGGCCCGGGGTCAATTTTTGGGATTTTGGGAAGAAAGCTTGAAAATCTATAATTAGGCATTGGGTTTGATTTGTTTAGCATATATTGATATTATGAAGTCATTATTGTATAGATTTGATTGGGTTGGAGCCGAATTCGAGAGGGAAAGCGGTTGTTGTGGATTGATTTGGCCGTGGAAGTTGAGGTAAGTGTTTGGTCTAACCTTAGCTTGATGGAATAGGAGTTGAGTCTTATTTGCTACTTGCTAATTGTCGAGTACGATGTATAGGCATGGTGACGAGTATCTATACATTGGTATCTAGCATGACCGTGAGTCCTTATTTTGCGAATATTTTGGTTTTTGTTATAACTTCCATGCTTAATTGATGACTCCTACATGTTGTAAAGAGTATGTGAAAGGAATTGTGATCTTCAACCTTCGTGGAGCGTTAGTTCGAGCTGAAATACAAATTGTGAAGGTATATGAGATAAGTAAATCTTTGGAGCATTGGCTCAAGTGATAAGGTGAACTATGAGATGAAAGTGAAAGAAAGAGAAAGAGTTATTGGTTTATTCCTTTGCCAGGACGTTTTGTTGCTTTGTTGATTTTCTCCCTTGCCGGGATATGGAAACTTATTAATATTGTTCCCTTGCCGGGATTTAACTGTTTAATTGCATTCCCTTGCCGGGATTTCCGTCATTATTTGTTTATCTCCTTGCCCCTTATTTGTGAATGTTGTTTGGGTGAGGAAGAGTGATAAATCACGAAGGGTGATGCCGTGCATTGTTTGTTTATTGTAAGGAAAGAGTGTAAAGCACGAAGGGTGATGCCGTGCATTGTTTGTTTATTGTAAGGAAAGAGTGTAAAGCACGAAGGGTGATGCTTTGCATTGTTTGCTTATTGTGAGGAAAGAGTGTTAAAGCATGAAGGGTGATGCCGTGCCGCACGATGTACCATTCCGTGCCGATTCTATTTATTATATGTAAGGAACGAGAGTAAAAGCACGAAGGGTGATGCCGTGCACATGTTATTGCTTGGTGAGTATGAAAGTAAAAGCCTCCTGAAGAACTGGGGTAGCAATAAACCGCTCCACAAACCGACGATAGTAGTCTCCCTACCCCAAGAAACTCCGAATCTCTGTAGCTGATGCTGGTCGAACAAATCATCAATCCTCGGCAGTGGATACTTATTCTTGATCGTTACCTTGTTCAATTGCATTCCCTTGCCGGGATTTCCATCATTATTTGTTTATCTCCTTGCCCCTTATTTATGAATGTTGTTTGGGTGAGGAAGAGTGATAAAGCACGAAGGGTGATGCCATGCATTGTTTGTTTATTGTAAGAAAAGAGTGTAAAGCACGAAGGGTGATGCCGTGCATTTTTTGTTTATTGTAAGGAAAGAGTGTAAATCACGATGGGTGATGTCGTGCATTGTTTGCTTATTGTGAGGAAAGAATGTTAAAGCATGAAGGGTGATGCCGTGCCGCACGATGTACCATTCCGTGCCGATTTTATTGATTATATGTGAGGAATGAGAGTAAAAGCACGAAGGGTGATGCCGTGCACATGTTATTGCTTGGTGAATATGAGAGTAAAAGCACGAAGGGTGATGCCGTGCACTTGTTGATTTCTTTTTTCATTACTTATGATTGAGTTGTGTTATTTCCTTCGTTACTGGATGACTCTTAATTGGAATTGTTATCCCCTACAGCATGCTCCCCTTCCCATACTGTTTATCTGTCTTTGTATTTCGATTCCGCTGTATATATATATATATATATATATATATATATATATATATATGAAATTCCACAGGTTTATGTGGTAGTCTGGTCTAGCCTCGTCACTACTTCGCCAGGGTTAGGCTANATATATATATATGCACAGGTTTATGTGGTAGTCCGATCTAGCCTCGTCACTACTTCGCCGGGGTTAGGCTAGGCACTTACCAGTACATGGGGTCGGTTGTGCTGATGCTACACTCTGTGCTATTTTGCAGAGATCCAGGTTTCGGACAGCAGCAGCAGTAGTGTGGGAGCAGGCCTTCAGTCCAGCGAGACAACGAGGTAGCCCTGCAGGCGTCCGCAGGCCCGGCGTCTCCTCTATCCTTTATTTTAGTCTGTTATCTCATTATATTCGAGACAAACAGTTTATGTTCTCTTTCAGACGATTGTATTTAGTATTCTTAGTAGTTCGTGAGTATTGTGACACCAGTCTTGGGTAGAGGCTTATGTTGAATTTTTCGCATTTCTATTCAGTTTTCTATAATTTAAGACTTCCGCTTATTATTTAATTTTTGTTGCTTTTATATTATTGCCGATAATTGTTAAAAAGAGATTATGTTATTAATGAAAAAGTAATTAAATTTGGCTTGCCAAGCTCCCATTAGTAGGCGCCATCACGACTCCCGAGGGTGTGAAATCCGGGTCGTGACATTAGGACATCAGATTATCAGAAATCTTTTTAACCATAGTGACAAACAATAAATTCAATCAATTAAGCTTCGATCACAAACCAAAAATCTACCAACAAAAATTCTATAAAAATGATGTCAAGAAGATAACACATGATATGTGAGTTAGGCATATCATGAGTTTGAGTCCTCCCACAGAAAAACATAATATTTAAATGACGAAATACAATATCAGACCGGTTATTATCTGTACTTCAAACCATGCCCAACTAGACCTCAGGGATCAATTAATTATCAAATAAAAAAGGAAAGGTAGAGGTAAGATGTCACATACACATCAACTTTTTGCTTGCTTCTGCATCGGAAGATCGTCAAAGTTCTGGGAGAAATAAAGACCACAGGCAAAGTGTAAAAGTGGTTCGACCGACTATGTTGTATGGGGCTGAGTGTTGGCCAATCAAGAACTCCACGTGCAGAAGATGAAAGTAGCAGAGATGAGGATGTTGAGATGGATGTGTGGGTGTACCAGGAGAGATAAGATTAAGAATGAAGTTATTTGAGACAGAGTGGGAGTAGCCTCCGTGGAGGACAAGATGCGGGAGTCGAGGCTGAGATGGTTCAGACATGTTAAGAGAAGAAGCATTGATGCTCCTGTTAGGAGGTGTGAGAGGTTGGCCTTGGCGAGTTTACAAAGAGAGGTCGAGGTAGGCCAAAGAAGTACTGGGGAGAGGTGATTAGATAGGACATGGAGCTGCTTCAGCTCACTGCGGACATGACCCTTGATAGGGGTAAGGTATGCGTACAAACTACCCTCCCCAAACCCCACCTGTTGGGAACATACTGGGTCTGTTGTTGTTGTTGTTGTTGTTGTTCGAGATTTTGATTTGTTTTGGTGTTTCTGACTCTACAAGTGTTCACATTGAAGGCTAAGAAGAAGTAATAGTTTGAACGATCTTCCGCCTTTTGATCCTGAATCTGAAAGACTCTTCCACAGGTTAAGGAGGGGGGATGTAATCAAGTCCCTGTACTAGAATAAACAAATTATATTATAACCCTAAACTGCATCAATACCAAGTTTAGGGTTCTATTTGTGATTTTAGAGTCATAGATGAAGTTGCCTGCTATAAAGTCTATGAAATCTAGTAATCTAGATAATGTCCCATAGTGTATTAACATATATTTTTGTGATGACCCAAACGGTCATCACTTGTTTTAAATTAAATTTTATGACTTCGAGGCTTTGAAAATCTCATTTAGAGTCATCTCGATTTGCGTGCGCAGTCCGAGCGCGTAGCCGGAAAGCTTAAATGAGAAACTATGTGAAAAATGATAAGTTTTGGGTAAACGGACCCGGACCCGTGATTTGACGATCCCGGAGGCTCCGTAGAAAAATATGGGACTTGGACGTATGCCCAGAATCGAATTTCAAGGTCCGAGCCCGAGAAATGAATTTTTAAAAGAAATTGTCTTCTAAAATTTTTTAAGGAAATTTGAAATGAAATTTGATTAGAACGTGTTGGTATAGGGCCCGTATTTTGGTTCCGGCTCCCGATACAGGTCTTATATATGATTTAAGATGTTTCTGTAAAATTTGGTGAAAAACGGACGTCGTTTGACGTGATTCGGACCTAAATTGGAAAATTTGATGTTTTGAGAAGTTTGAAAGAATTCTTGGATTTTGAGGTTTAATTCGGTGTTTATGATGTTATTTTGGCAATTTGATCACACGAATAAGTCCGTAGGATGTTTTTGAGGTTGTGTGTATATTTGGTTTGGAGCCCCGAGGGCTCGGGTGAGTTTTGCATAGGCCACGGGTGAATTTTTGAACTTTGGAAAAAAATCTGGTATTCCTGATCTGCAGTCTTCGCATTTGCGAAGCAGGTCTTGCAAATGTAAGCTCGCAAATGCGAGCCTGGCATCGCAAATGCGAGAAGGGAATTTTTGCAGCCTGATCGCAAATGCGACCAAGTGGTCCACAATTGCGAATAAGGGCCTGTCGCAAATGCGACATTACTGATCGCAAATGCGAAGCCCTGGATTTTGTAAAGTGTTCGCAAATGCGAACATCACTTTGCAATTCTCACATCAGCAGGTCGGGGTTCGCAATTGCGAACCCCTGTTCGCATTTCCCATAACTGAGACCTGCATTTTTCTATACTTAGCCGATTTTAAGTTATTTTTCACATCTTTTTCAAACACAAACTCCTTTGGGCGATTTTTCAAGAACAAGTCTTCTTCCAAATCAATTTTAAGTTAGTTTTTACTCATTTCCTTCAATTATTTACATCTTTTAACATGATTTCAACTTAAAATCAAAGATTTTCATGGGGGAAATTGGGTGTTTTGGGTAGAACCTAGATTTTTCAAAAATTGGGGATTTGGACCTCAATTTTAGGTCCGATTTCAAAACAAATTATATATCTGAGTTCGTGGAGGAAAGGGTAATCGGGTTTTGGTTCGAACCTCGAGTTTTGACCACGTGGGCCCGGGGGCGATTTTTGACTTTTTGGGTAAAACTTTGGAAAACTCATTTTCATGCATTGGGGTTGATCTATTTAGCGTTTATTAATGTAATTAAGTAATTTGTGATTAGATACGAGTGAATTGGCGGTGGAATCAAGGGGTAAAGCTATAATTGAGACGTGAGTTGTGCTCAAGGCATCGAGGTAAGTGTTTGGCCTAACCTTAGCTTGAGGGATTAGGAGTCGAGTCCTATTTGCTACGTGATTATTGTTGAGTACGACGTATAGGCATGGTGACGAGTATCTATACGTTGGTGTCTAGCATGACTGTGGGTCTTATAATGTGATTTTCATGATTTCTTTGAACAATCTATGCTTTAGAAGTGGTTTCTATTTGTTGTGAAAAGTTAAGGAAGTAATTGTGACTTTTGTACATTGTGGAGCAATGTCTCAAATTATATTACGAATTTGTGAAAGTAAGTGAGTTGATTGAACCCTTTGGAGCATTGGCTCAAGTGGTAAAGCGAGTTGTGAAGTAAAAGTGAAAAGAGAAAGAGTTATTAAATTGTTCCCTTGCCGGGATATTATTGTTTATTTGGTTATCTCCCTTGCCGGGATGTTGATATTGTTGATGCTATTCCCTTGCCGAGATTTAATGGTTTAATTGTTGCTCCCTTGCCGGGATTCCTATTATAATCTTGTTTATTCCCTCGCCCCATTGTTGTGATTTTTGTTTGGGTGAGGAAGAGTGATAAAGCACGAAGGGTGATGCCGTGCATTGTTTGTTTCGTGAGGAAAGTGTGTAAAGCACGAAGGGTGATGTCGTGCCGCACGATGTACCATTCCGTGCTTATTATATTGATTTCATGGTGAGGAAAGAGTGTAATGCACGAAGGGTGATGTCGTGCCGCACGATGTACCATTCCGTGCCTATTATATTGATTCTTATTGTGAGGACGAGAGTAAAAGCACGAAGGGTGATGCCGTGCACTTGTCCTTGATTTTCCTGATTCTTGCTGATAATTGAGTTGTGTTGTTCTTTACGTTATTTTACTGATTTTTTGTTGTTACTTGACTTTATGGTGATGTCATTGATTCCCTTGCCCTAATTGCTTTGTAATTGTTGCTTGGGTGAGGAAGAGTGTAAAGTACGAAGGGTGATGCCGTGTATTGTTTTGGTGAGAGAGTGTTAAAGCACGAAGGGTGATGCCGTGCACTTATTGCCGTTTGTCATGATTTCTTGTTGTTATCAGTTCAAATGCATTAATTGTCTTATTCCACTATTACTGTGATTCTTTATGTTGACATTTTCCTTTATCGTGTTACTTGTTATTATTGGATCAAGGTATCCTTGCGCAACAATATGCCTTGCATTTATGTTATAATTGCTACATGTTTATGTGACTTAATTGCTACTTGACATTTAGCATACTTAATATTAAATTTCCTAATTGCTCCTTAAAGCCCATAATTTATTGCTACTTGTCATTATTTGTTTTCCCCAGTGAATCATAATTATTGTGTACTTGTTGTCTTATGAATTCGTATTAATTGTTGTGTTTGTTAGAGTAAACTTCATTTGGAAGAACTGTGATTTAATGAAATGGGAGCGGGTGGTACGCCTACCACGAGATTTAATGAAATGGGAGCGGGTGATACACCTACCACGAGATTTAATGAAATGGGAGCGGGTGGTATGCCTACCACGAGATTTAATAAAATGGGAGCGGGTGGTACGCCTACCACGAGATTTAATAAAATGGGAGCAGGTGGTACGCCTACCACAAGATATGAGAAATGGGATCGGGTTGCACGCCTGCAACGAGTTGTGAACCGAGAGTGAAATCTGCCTTTGTTTTCCTTATCCTTGTTAGAAGTTGAATTTTGGTTTCCTGATAATTCTCGAGATTCTGCTTTATCTGTTATTTCCCAAAGCATGTTTCCCCCTCCCATCTTTATTTGTTTATTTCTGCTTTACTTTCCGCTGTATATTATACAACTGCACAGGTTTATTTGGTGGTCTGGTCCTAGCCTCGTCACTACTTTGTCGGGGTTAGGCTAGGCACTTACCAGCACATGGGGTCGGTTGTGCTGATACTATACTCTGCACTCTTTTGTGCAGACTCCAGTGTTGTAGATTTCGGACCGCAGTGAGATTGCTGGATTTTATTCATCAGGCAACCCGAGGTAGTCCTGCCGGCGTTCGCAGGCCCTGTCGTCTCCTTTCATCTACTTTCCTGTTTCTTTCATGTATTTCCAGAGACAGTGTTGAATTTATTTCTTTCAGACCTTTATGTGTAGTATTCTTAGACCGTCTGTGAAACTGTGACACCAGTCCTGGGTAGTCGAGACTCAAATAGTTGTATTAGATATTCATGCTTAGATAGCTTATTATTTTTCTTCCGCTTATGTTAAATTCCGCTGTTAAATGTTATATCTTCGTAATTGTTAAAGAATATAAAATGGGTAAAAAGTTAAATCGTTCAAATGATTGGCTTGCCTAGCTCATATTAGTAAGCTCCATAACGACTACCGAGGGTGGGAAATCCGGGTCGTAACAAGTTGGTATCAGAGCTCTAGGTTACATGGGTCTCACAGTTCACAGACAAGCTCAGTAGATTCTGAGAGATCGGTGCAGAGACGTTTGTATTTATCCCCCAGAAGCTACAAAGTTAGGAAAAGTTTCACTTCTATTCTTCCTTGTCGTGCGATTTTGTTCTCTCAATGCTAAATTGAAACCTCTACTCTTATCCTTTCGCGAATGGCGAGGTCATGTACCGTTTCTTCAGCTGAGCAGCAGTACAGACCAGTGATAGATCAGCTACGCCTTCGGAGGCTTTGTGGAGGTAAAGGTATTAGAGGTGGAGGTAGAGATGCTAGAGGTGAAGGTAAAGGTATTAGACGTGGGGTAGTGATGCTAGAGGTGGAGGTAAAGGTATTAGAGGTGGAGGTGCAGGTACCGTTCTGGTTTGTGGTAGAGAAGCTTCGGTTTTATTTTGCGCCGTATCTGGTCATGCCTAGTGATTCATTGAGTGTTCCTGTTTATGTGTCTACACCGGCGGGTGATTCTATTGTGATCGATCGAGTCCATCGTTCTTGTATTGTGGTGATTGAAGGTCTTGAGACTCGAGTAGATTTGTTGCTTTTGGACATGGTTGACTTCGATATTATATTGGGGATGGACTGGTTATCACCTTACCACGCTATCTGGGACTGTCATACCAAGACGGTGACCTTAGCTTTACCGGGTGACACTCATGGAACTCAATAAGATAGTACATATAAATTAAACAAGATTAATGTGAGAGCTAAAATTAGGAATAATTGGATATACAAAGAACGTCCAAAATCCTTGAATTAAACCATTTAATTAAGTACAATGAAAGAATTCTACAACATGAAAGAATAACACCATTTATATATGAACTTGCTAATTAAGGTTAACTATAAGCTAACTAAACTAGTCCTCATACAATATCTAAAAAAGTTTCTAATTGATTAACCGCGTAAGAAATAAAATACGAATTATAAAACGAAAGCCCCTCTTTCCCTAATCTTCTTTAGTGTCTCTTCTCATCTGTGATGACACCATATCATGAAGAAGTCCATCGTCTCCGGCCAAAGAGGAAGAATACGGGGAGGGCGAGTACCTTCTTTCTTGGAGTGAATTAGTTGAAAATAAGGATGAATAACCAACATTGAAGTTATTTAAAGGTAAAGTTGTAGTAGGGGAATAATGGAGGGGTTGTTGCTGCTGATCTTGATAATATTGAAGTTGTGGGATAGACAAAGAGGAATTACTATAAATTTCTCCGCCTTTACTACTACCACCGATGGAGCCAACATAGTAGGCGGTGGTTCGTGGCAGAACACCGCCAATGCTCTCGCGCGGCGGCGTAATGCGGCATGGATGTGTGTGAGTACCTTCATAAGTATCTTTGATTGACCTTAATCCTGAAGCTGCTACTCCCACTACTACAACTCCTATCGGAGCCATCCGATATGGTGCCCGGCACCAAATCAATACCGAAATCCACAACCTCGCCCGGCGATATGCCCGCCCACAAGAAACACATCCGAAAAGTCCCTAAACACCGGAACTGAATCAACGGCAGAAACCTTTGCACTGACGTCCATCACGAAGGCCCAATTAAGAAAAGCAATCCTTCCCAGCCGTCCGCTGGGTCTTTGAAATATAAACCACTCTGCTAGAACATAATCCGACGCGCCTCGCCACTCAACCCGTGGCATTTCCGGCATAGCCCATAGTGCAACAGTCCAGAATAACCCAACACAGGTGGGAAATCCGGGTCGTGACAAGTTGGTATCAGAGCTCTAGGTTGCATAGGTCTCACAATTCAAGGACAAGCTCAGTAGTCTGAGGGATCGGTACAGAGACATCTGTATTTATCCCCCAGAGGCTACAGAGTTAGGAAAAGTGTCACATTTGTTCTTTCTTGTCGTGCGGTTTGGCTTCTCAATGCTAATTGAATTTCTACTCTGTTCTTTTGCAGTGGCGAGAACACGCGCTTCCTCATCTATTGATCAGCAGTCCGAGCCCCAGGCAGCTCCCACTAGGGGCAGAGGGCGAGGCCGAGGCCGTGCTAGAGGCCGAGGTAGGGGCAGAGCTCAGCCCCGAGCAGCAGCACCAGTGGCGGAGCCTCAGGTTGACTTTGACGAGGAGGTTCCGGCCCCAGCCCCAGCAGTTCCAGTGGGCCCAGCTCAGGTCCCAGAGGGGTTTATTGCTACCCCCGTTCTTCAGGACGCTCTGGTCCGATTGGTGGGCCTCATGGAGAGTGTCACCCGTGCAGCTTCCTTCCTGTAGCACCAGCCACTTCTTAGGCTGGAGGAGGGGCCCAGACTCCTGCTACTCATACTCCGGAGCAGGTAGCTCCCCAGATTCAGACTACAGCAGTTCAGCCAGTTGGAGCAGCTTAGTCGGGTGTGGTAGCCCAGGCCGGTGATGGAGCAGCCATGTCTGCCGATGCTTTGTGGAGGTTGGACAGGTTCACCAAGCTCTTCACTACTACCTTCAGCGATGCATCTACCGAGGATCCTCAGGATTATCTGGACAGTTGCCACGAGGTTCTTCGGAACATGGATATTGTTGAGACCAATGGGGTTGATTTCGCTACATTTCGCTTGTCTGGATCCGCCAAGACTTGGTGGAGGGATTATTGTTTAGCTAGACCAGCAGGATCGCCAGCCTTGACCTGGGAGCAGTTCACGCATCTATTTCTAGAGAAGTTTCTCCCTATTACACAGCGAGAGGCCTATCGGAGGCAATTCGAGCGTCTCCAGCAGGGATCCATGACAGTCACCCAGTACGAGACCACGTGGGATGATTTCGGGTGGTTGACGGAAAGTTTGGAGTTAGAAATTTACAGCTGAAGCTGCTGAAGTTCCTGTCATAACCGCACCTGCGGCTTGGGGACCGCAGGTGCGGGCCAGCAGAAGCGCAAGGAGGGTCGCAGATGTGGCCAAGGTTGAGGAAGATTGGAACCGCAGATGCGGTGGTTCGAGCGCACCTACGACAGCGCAGGTGCGGGATTTTGATTGCAGGTGCGATTCTTGAGCAGTTAAGTGGATTCCACAGTCGCACCTGGGACCGCAGGTGCGGATCTGCAGGTTCGAGATTTTGACCGCAGAAGCGATTTAGCTGGGGCAGAACATATAAATGAAGTCTTTCGCGAATTCTTGGGTTATTCCACCATTTTCATATACGGGTTTGAGCTTGGGAGAGCAAATTGAAAAGGGAATTCAAGAGGGTTTCGTGGAGGTAAGATTTTTGGACCCTAAACTTGTTTCAATGATGGTTTTTAACTGTTTAAGCTCGAAATCTATGGAAATTAGTAGCAAAATTGGGGATTTAGGGCTTGGAAATTGGAGACCTTAATCTAGGGAGTTGAGGGGTCATTTGTGATTGGATTTTGGTATATTTGGTAAGTATGAACTCGTGAGAGTGTAAGGATTCCAGTTTTGTAAATTTATCAGAACCGGAGACGTGGTCCCGGAGGTCGGGTTTGGTCAATTTCGGGATGCTTGGTGTAAATTTGTTATTTTCGAGTGGGTTTTGTTCCCCTAGCATATTTTTGATGGTATGAATCTGTTTTGGTTAGATTTGGAGCATTCGGAGGCCGATTCGAGAGGCAAAGGCATCGCGGGCTAGAGTTTGGACCGGATTGAGGTAAGTAATGATTGTAAATGTTGTCTTGAGGGTATGAAACCCCGGATTTTACATCGTTGTGCTATTTTGAGGTGACGCACACGCTAGATGACGAGCGTGGGGTCGTGCACCATTGGGGATTGTGACTTGGTCCGGCCCATATGGTTGTTAAGTCGCGTATTTGACGGAACACTGTTTAATATCATTGTGTTTTAGACAAATATTACTATATTTAGGGCTAAATGTCGTCTTCGGGCCTTGTACCGATTGTTTGGACCCTTAGGGGATTTTTATTACTGTTTCCTCTCTGTTTTGGTAATATTTACACTCAGTCATGCTATATTTTCACTGATTCACAACTCGGGTTTTATTTACTCCTTTTGTTGTTATAAATGTTATGTTGAGCCAAGTACCTGTTTTTACTGTTTGGCCGAGGGGCTTGAGTGAGTTCCGACTGAGAGAGGCCGAGGGCCTGTGTTGTGAGGATGTTTTGGGATCGGGCTGTGGTCACGCCCAACTATGACTTATAAAAGGACACGCGGACGTTGCAAATATAATTTGAGTATTTATGCCCAGAGTCGAACCCACAGGGAATTAACCTATCAATTACTTTCGTTGGACTTACTAAATTCTACGGAATCAACTTCCTCAAACGTTGTAAATAACAGTTGATGGTATTACTAATAACTAAGATTGAAAGTAAATAAACAGCTGAAAACTAACTAAGCTAGAGTTGTAAACAATTATGAGAAGGTTCTAAGGCTATGATTTCCCCTATTGATGGAATCCCTTCCGGGTATGCTTCATATAGATTCAACAAAATATCTCTATCAATCATCAGCACTCCTTTTACCGTAAATCTCTCCCGAGTAATCACGATAATTTACTAGACGCACTCTCCGAGATACACTAGCTGGATTTGTTTATTACAGCTCACTTTAGATTACACCCAAGGCTTCGTTATCCCTAATCCCGCCTTTAAACCCGCAGTTATAGATCCCTCTTATACTTTGGGAGTGATGTTGTTCAACAACTACCTAAATATGCACTCTCTCCCGAGTTATGCACACTAAATAGGCACAGCTAATTGAGGATCCTGTCAATTAACTACAACAAACACGTAGTTGAACAAATAGAGATTAAACTGGCAAACTATATTAACATAATCACGAAGTTCATCCTTCAATAGGTTCCATCAAAACCCTAGACAAAGGAATTAGCTACTCATGACAAAACGAGAATAAACTACTAAATTATTCATAACGGGTAATTGCAAGAAAATAAAAGAGATAGAAAAACTCTAATGTTTGGTTGATCTTCTCACACTTGTTCTTGCCTCCAAAAGTAGTCTAAAACAAGCTTAACTTCAACTTGGGCGAGTTTCTAGAGCTTATAAGGGTTTTACAAAAGTTTTCCCGAAAATACACTTTAGTCCCCAGACTTCCAGCAGCGTGAACAGTTCACCGCGGTTGCGGCGTAGACCGCGGTCGACTGCAGTGACAGCCGACCTTACCGCCTCACATTTTAATCCACCGTGGTCGCGCTGCGGTCCACCGCGGTCGCGGTGGAATTCTTGCCCAGGCCATTTTCTGCTCCTTTGTGCTCGGGTACTTCTCGAGTGGGCGTTTTCTTCACATTATCGCCTCCAAAACACTCTGTGTTGCTTCCTCAATTCCCTGCGAAACAAAAGAACACTATTTAGAGCATTTTGTTGGCACTTTACCTATAAAACAACAACAAAGCATGGTCATATTAAGGTGTAAATATCAACTATATAGCCTACTATCAGGCTGCGCGCCGCAGCTTGTTACACTGATTTGTGATATATGAGAGGCCGAGGGCCTGATTTGTTATGCCACGAGATGGCTTGTGATAGCGCTTGGGCTGTAGGAGCCCCTCCGGAGTCTCTAGACCCCCAGTGAGCGCGGGTACCCAGTGTGTGATGTGATATTGCCCGAGGGGCTGTTGTTGTTTCATGTTGTTGCCCGAGGGGCTGATACGAGTGATTGTGAGGTAGCCGAAGGGCTGGTTCTGTTGATACTTTTAACACACCTTATACACCTTACTATCATGGCTATGTGGTACCTTGTATGGTACTAGTCCATAAATACCGGGTATTTTAGCTCGGGTCGTATTTTATCCCAAAATGTCAAACTTCGACGAAATTCATTTTCTTCGATTTGCTTACCCTCTCACCTTCACGAATCTACTCATTACTTGTTTGAAATAGCATAAAATACTTATAATCTTAAAATAATCTCATTCTCGAACTTACATCGATTAACTTACAACGAAACTTTAACATACGAAAAATGCGGGATGTAATATCTCTCATTTCCGAGCTTTTATCAATTTACTTATGGCGTACTTTCACGTACGAAAACATGGGGTATAAGAAGAGAGTTATCATTTCAAGATTAAAGGAAATGCGGACGGCACAATTACTGCGCGGCCGCAAAAGTCAGCTACGCGGCCGCACTCAGAAATGTGCGGTCCGCAGAAGAGCCCTAGGCGGCCGCACCCAGAATTGTGCGAACCACAGAATATGAGAGAGCGGCCACATTTCAGAATTGTGTGTCCACAGATTAAACTTCTGTCAAGACTGAAGCAAAGGGCGGACCGCAAATGGATTTGTGCGGCCGCAGAACCTCTGGAATGGCATTTTTGTCCGAAAATTCCAACTTTGTATAAATAGAATAGTTTCACGAAATTAGAACAAGTTTTGAATATTCAAAGTGTTGTGGCCGTTTCTTCTTACTTCTTTAGGCAACTTTATTTTGGTGATTTAACATTGGGTTTTCATATTTAATCTTTCAATATGATTTTTATTATGTTTTCTTCTTTGTTTTCTTCTATACCTACTATGAGTAGCTAGATTCTCACTAAGGTTGTGACCCAACCCTAGAGTGTAAACCTAATGTGTGTTTGATTTGTTGCTTGTTCATGGTTGGGTTTTTATTATTTAGCCTTGTTCGAATAATCTTCAGTTGATTACTTTCCAGAAAAATTAACACTTGATTTGATGATTATCAACTACGATTAACAACTAAAAATTTAGTAATTAACTCTTGATCATAAAAAATAGCAGGTGAGCAACGAAGAAATATCAATGAGAGAAATAAGGGTAATTGACTAGACAGGTGCAAGATAATTAACTCGAGATCCAATTCTTGAGTTAGTTCACTTTATAATGCTTTTGATTCTCACGAATTGAACAGATAATTAGATTACACTTGAAGTTAATGTTTCTTTTTCGATTAAACGCTAATTTCAGTAATTAATCCAATTGAAGCACGATAAACAATAGCAACGAATAAAATGATGGTTTTGGTCTAAAGGGTAACTTCACGCAAATATTTCCCTATTTTTTAAGTTTGATTAAAAATTCAAGAGTCTCTTTTGATTACCTATTTGAATCACGAATTTAAACTAGAGCATAAGATGTAAAGAAATTCAATATCAAGCTCCTTCTTCGATTAAGCAAAAAGAGAAATAGCCATAAATTGACCAGTCTCTTAACTTGGGTTACTTGTATCGAGTGCAAATGTATATTAGGATTGTTTTGGTGCAAATACTTAAAATGCAAACTCGCCGGTGCTATATATATAAGTATATCTAGCATTGATTTTGGCAGTGATTATGTTCTTGACGTATATCCTTAATAGCCTTTATAGGGTTAAGAGTATTTGCTAAATCGGGTATCAAAATCTTATTGTTTCTAATGATATAATGTTGTAGTTATATCACAAAATGTATGACGAAGGAGGAGGAGTTTGACAAATTAGTCAAATTTTCAATAGTTTACACCAAGAACTCCATGCAAAACGTTTGAAGTCCTAATGTAATAAATTTCTCATTGATATGTAGTACCGCTGTACCGGTATTTATATATGTCGACGCCAAATAACTGGTCGACCTTAACATTAACAGATGTTAAGGTCTCTATTATAAATATAGACATTAAGTCTATATTAAAAATTGTTAGGCTAGGTTATATGATATTCCAAAAATATGAATATAACTTATATTGTGAAATATATGGGAATTTGACCAAAATCGTCCCTCTTGTTTCATCCTAACTTTCACTACATCCTTATAATATTTCACTTAACCTAGAACATCCTTTAAGTTTCCCAAAAGTTGACCAAAAACAACCTTCTGTTAAATTTGAAGTTTATATTTGACTGATCTTGTACTCTCACGTGACTTCTCTTTTTCCTCCCACTTTCCTCACAAAATTTTCCCTCCTTCCTCCTTTTGACAGAACAAAAAGCCACTTTTGGGAAACTTGTGATAGGGTTTCTAATGGTTGAACAACTTCTTCTTGAGTGAAGCTTCTACCTTTCAGTGTAAATTTGACAATCTCGCTGTTGCACTTGTGATACACTCCTAACCAACGTTCCAAAAAGTAAGTCCAATCTCATTTTAGTTTTTCTTGGTTTATTTTATTTATAGACATTACTTCTAATATTCTTCCTCTAAAATGAATGTAAAGTAAAAGTAAAGGCATAATACCTTATTATAATATACAGTAGGCTGTGGACAAATGAACGTAAAGGTAAAGGCATAAAAAATTACATGTTAAAACAGCAGGGGACCACTTTTAAGAAAGAACCTTATGTTTCACATATAAAAATTAGCTTCTTTTAGTATTATATAACAAAAATTACTTTATTGGCAGATTCAATGTTCGAGAGTCAAGCAGTATATAGTGATTCTGATAATGAGTCCGATTATGGAGAGTTTGAAGATTCAGATTACGAAAATGACATTTTATTTGACAGAAATGTTGATCCTTCTGTTGAAACATTTTATGTCAATGCCAACAGAAATACGAGAACAAATGATGATAGTGGAGAGTTTATTAGCAAAGAGTTGCAAAAGCATATGCAAAACGAAGATGGCGACTCAGATTGTGTTGTTTCTAGTGACAAAAAAGCTTGAAAGTGATAGCGATGCATCTAATGAAGATTTTAACTTTCCAAAGCATAATGCGAAGACTGATGGCTCTAATCCTATGATAGCATTAGGACAAGTATTTCAAAACAAAAAAAAGTTTAAGGAAGCTGTAACTACTCACGAGGTTAAAAGAGGAAGGACGGTCGAGTGGATTAAGGATGATTCAGAAAGAGCAAGGGGAAGATGTAAGCATCGTCCCTCTTGTAAGTGGGTAATTCTAGCTTCAAAAATGCACAGGGATACAAATTTTCAGATAAAGACTTACAACTCCGAGCATACATGTTTTTGTTGGAATGTCAAGAATAAGAATGTTACATCCAGTTGGATTGCAAAGACATATATGGACAGAATCAAATCAAACAGAGATTGGAAGACATCAAAATTTAGAGATGAAGTCAGTAGAGCGCTGGGAGCAGACGTATCTTTATGTCAAGCAAGAAAAGCTAAGAAGAAGGCTATTTCTCTGATTGATGGTAACTTAAATGACCAGTTTAGCATGTTGTGGAATTATATCAATGAGATCGTGCGATCTAATCCTGGAACATCAATTTACATGGAGTTAACACCAAATGAGACCCCTAACAATCCGTCTAGATTCCAACGATTATACATTTGTTTTGCAGCATGTAAAGAGGGCTTTAAGGCAGGTTGTAGGAAGATTGTTGGTGTTGATGGTTGCAAGTTGAAAAATTCTATGTACGGAGCACAGTTGCTTGCTGCCGTTGGTTTGGATGGCAATAACAATATCTTTCCTATAGCCTATGCCATTGTGGAAAAGGAGTGCAAGGATACATGGCAATGGTTTTTGAACTATTTGATGATTGATATTGAAATAGAAGAGCAATATCTCTGTACATTCATGTCAGATAAGCAAAAAGGCCTTCTTAAGCTTTTGAGGAAGTGTTACCAAATGTTTCTCACAGGTTTTGTGCGCGACACTTGCACAATAATTTCAAAAAGTCTGGGTTCCCTGGTCATACGTTAAAAGATGCTTTTTGGGAAGCAGCTAGAGCAACAACAGTTGAAGCGTTTAATATATGTATGTTGAAGATACTTGAATTGGATAAAGAAGCGCACGAATGGCTTTCTACTAAGTTACCTAGTGAATGGTCCAAATCTCACTTCTCACCACTTTCTAAGTGCAACATGCTGTTAAACAATGTGTGTGAGGTCTTCAATAGTTTGATTCTTAATTTGATGCTAGAGATAAACCCATTATTAAACTTTTGCAGACCATAAGACATATACCCATGGCTAGGATTACAACCAACAGGGATAAAGCTGAAAAATGGGCTTCGGGTGATATTTGTCCAACTATAAAAAAGAAATTACATAGATACATGAAGGGAGCTTCTGGTTATATTCCTCGAAAGCCGACTCATGGAATTATGAGATCCTAGGGTCTACTGAAAATGATACTTATGCTGTGGACTTGTATAACAAGATATGTAGCTGTAGAAAATGGGAATTATCAGGGATACCTTGCAAACATACTATTTGTGCTATATGGATGAAAAAAGATGAGATTGGAGACTATGTTCACGACTGCTACAAGGTTGAGACATACAGGAAAGCATATACAACCATATTCCCTATGAATGGGCAAGATTTATGGCCTAAATCATCTAATCCTAAGCTATTGCCACCTTCTTATTTGAAAAAGGAGAAAGGAAAGAAACAGAGATTAAGAAAGAAAGAAGTGGATGAGCCTGGAGCCTCGAGGACTAGGATAAAAAGAAAACAAAAATCAGTTGATTGTAGCAAGTGTGGTAGACCTGGCCACAATAAAAGAACTTGCTCTTTATATAATGTTGTTGAACCAGAACCAACAAACTGCACTTCATTTTTGGACTCTATTATGGTTGAGAACACAACAAGTTGGACGCAAGAATCTGCCCCTTTTCGTGACAAACTTCCGGCGAGATGCATATATCAATATTGTTTGTCTTACTTCACTGTAATGAAATTCATCTATCTTAAGGTCCTCTTATTCCCTTTTGAGGTTAGAAAAGGCCAGTAGCATAAATGTGCCAAGTTGCATAGCATCATAGATGTGACAGTCATTTCCATTTTGTTCATTTTGTAATGACAGGATTTATTTTGGAATGCCGCAAGTTCATTTTGTAATGTGATGACTACTAAGCGAATTAAGTTCATTTCGTATGACTCAATTATGAAGCTTTCAGACTTTTATTATTTACATGTTTCAACTTTTGGCATTTGGTATTTCTGTAATTAGTTTTCTCCATTTTGCACTTAATTTTCAGTTTCTGCACCATAATTTATTGCAATCTGCACTTTTTTCTGCATTCTGTGCATATTTTTCAGTTTCTGCATACATTTCAATTCCTGCACTATAATTATCTAGATTCTGCACTTACATTTCAGATTCTACACAGATCCTGCATTAAATTTTTCTTGATTCTGCACTAAATTTTCAGTTTCTACACATATTTTTCATTTTCTGCACTATATTTTTCTTGATTCTGCACTTAAATTTCAGTTTCTGCAAATTTATTTTATTTCTGCACTATATTTTTCTTGATTCTGCACTTACATTTCAGTTTCTGCACACATTTTTTAATTTCTGCACTTACCCTTACAATATATTGCACTCTGCACACATTTTTTAATTTCTGCACACCAAAATCTGCACTTTTATTAATTTCTGCATACATTTTTCAATTTCTACACACCAAAACTGCACATTATTAAGTTTTCGCAGACCAAAATCTGCATATTTTTCAGTTTTTGCGCGCAATTCTCTACCCAAATATAGGAAAAATGCGCTGAAACCAATTCAAAAGATTCTCATTCTGCAAAAGAAAATACTTGATGAGTTTGGCCAAGTCACAAAAGATCCTATCAAGGGTAATTTACCTGATACAGTAATACCTGGAGGTGGAATTGTATAGCTTTAGTCTTTAGATAATATTGCATCCGTAGATATTAGAGTAATACACCGGTTGTGTACTGAGAATCACAACCGGATCCCCTATTAACGCAAAGCCTAAGTGGCAAGCTCAAAATCAATTGTATTTATTTTAGTTATCCTAACATTTCGTTATTAAAATTTCACATAATACTTGGTCCAATTTCCACTCCTCAAACAATAACTTCTCGTTACATCCTTTATACTCCATGTCTCGTGAACATGATATATTAGTCGCTGATGAACAGATTAGTCAACAAGTTTCCATAAGTATGTCTCGCTTTCATAGGTATTGCAAAGAGTGACGTTTGTCCTAAAGAACACTTCACGAGGTAAGATAATCTTTCTGACATAGAGCCAAAAATTTTATTAAGGAAAGTCAAAATATAAAAAGTAAATATACAAATAATATATATATATATATATCACCGGCGATTCCCGACAAGTCTTTTCCCGGGAAGCGGAAAAAGAAAAGAAAATGAATCAAAGCAATGGACCGGCTAATTTCAGAATACATCACATCTCTAGGGTTAACCCTATCTATCGCCCTTCTTGTGGCTTTTAGGGCTGGACAGGCCAGAAATATCAATTACATTAATATGGGGAATAAGCTCAATCAATTTACTATAGATACGCTAAAAGAAAGAATCGTATATATATATATATATATATATATATATATATATATATGTGTGTGTGTGTATAATTTTCGGAAGAAAAAGATGTCAAAAATTGAATTGACACACTTTGGACAGAAGTGCTCCACTGGGACGAGGGCTTGTAGTTGCCAACCAAAAGGGATTGGCCCTTTCACTAAGGCCTTCGTTGATGAACAAAGCGGAATGATCTTTTATATTTCATAGGGGATCTTGGTCCTCGGAACTTTCAGAAATGACTATTGTTTCAAGGCTTAACGTTGGACGTAGCTATAATTTAATTAATTATATTTTGTAGCTACTAATTGTTTAACATGGATATATGTTATTGTATTCAATTCGGTTGTACGCATTGTATCCAATTCATATGTATTCGTTCTTATATTTACATTGTATTCAATTTCGCTATATTGAATTCAGTTGTATCGAAACAACAATTCGGTTATATACATTATATTTAATTTGTCTATATTCGTTCTTAACTATTTTACATTGTATTCAACTTCACTGTAAGTAATCTGACTGTATTATACAAAACAATGATATTCAGGTCCAACAATGAGATTGGGTACTAACCTGGCAATGGTGACTCGCATTGAGAATTGGGTACTAACCTGGCAATGGTGACTCCCATTGAGAATTGGGTTTAAATGCGAACCCCCTGCATATATAAATACCTGCGTGTTGTTCTTATTTGAGGTTATTTTCATTCAAGTAATACCCCAACATCATAATTTCATCATTTAAAAATTAGTTTAATATGTGTTACGGTCTAAACTTATTAATCCGTACAAAAATCACATACCGGTGGAACGGAGCCGGAACAGGAACCGGATCGCCTAATACATAAAGAAACAATTCTCAATAGGTTTATATATGATAACCTTTGGATCCCTTGTGATCCAAAGGCGCATATGTGTTTTACATGGGTAGCATATAGGTAGAACTAGCCTTATTTATATGTTGTTTTTTTTGTATCATGTATTATTTGCATAAATATATCGTGAAATGCCTGACGTCATTTATGATGGTAACCATATTGGAGTTGTTGGAATATTGGGCGTTGAAAATTATTGAAATGTTGGTTTTGCTGTTGGTGCAGAAGTGAGGGATATTTCTCTTGGGATGTGTAATACTTACACTACTAGAATTCCGGAAAAAAACAACCAGCAAAAGCGACCAACGTTGGTCGCTTATTAGCCAAAAAGTGACCAAAAAGCGACCAACCACGCCTGATCGATATTAAGCTGGTCCCTTTACCTTAGGGACCAAAGTTGGTCGCTAAATAGCGACCAACGTTGGTCTCCCAGGTAAAAGGACCAAATTATCCGGGTAAAGCATATAGCGACCAACTTTGGTCGCTCAAATATTTTAATATTATATATTTGGCGACCAAAGTTGGTCTCCAGATGTAAATAACGTTTTATTTTTATTTATTTTTAATCATATTAAGCGACCAACTTTGGTCGCTATATTAATAAATGTTATAATTTTTTATTTATTGGGCGACCAATATTGGTCGCCAATGGAAAGAATTAATTTTTTTTTAACTATAAGCGACCAACCTTGGTCGCAAAATTACCAGAATTTTTTTTTTAAGTGAATAGCGACCAACTGGACACCAAAGTTGGTCGCTTTTTTGGTATATTTTTGGCAGAAACTGCCTGTTTTGGCTGCTACACCACCTGCCAGCTTATACCAAATATCCTAAACAGGCATTTTATGCCAGCAACAACAACAACAACAACACTAAAACGAAAACGCAACAAAATATAAAGATCAATAGAACTAAAACGTTAAGCTAACAAAACTAAGTTAATGTTTATTACAAGCTCATTCGAAAACTAGTTATATTGTCTAGTTCAAAGTATATAAAGTACTCAAGGAGTGTTCTTTTAGCATCCTCGTTCGAAAGTTGGATTGCCTCGGCCGACTCGTTAGGTGGCTGACTTCGTATGAATTCCCCCACATCAGCTCTGAAGCGAACCTATAAGAAAAATTATATTGAATTAATATTTCAAAATTTATATAAAAGTAAATCAAAATACTTAATAATAAGTAAAAAACTTACATGTATAGTCGAGGCTCGACCCTCGACCCACCTTTCTGAATCAGTCTCTTTCTTCTTCTTTACAATACGAGTTTCATTGAATAGCTCATCTTGCTTCATTGGCATCATAAAGCTGTCCGGTGGCTTTGGTGATTATCCTCATGGTACTATTACTCGGGATGAACTTGGATACAGAGAATAACTTGGATACAGTAGCTGACAGGGTGTGTCTTTTGATCAATTGTTGTTCTCGTTAGCGACAATGATGTTGAGACTGCAATGACATGTGTTTCAACTAGAGATGGTATAGGCAGGAATTTTAACATTTCCTAAGTAGATAAAAGAAAGATTATAGAGGAATTCTCTACTTCATTTTCCAAGGAGAAAAGAAGTTTAATTGAGAGTGACAAGGGTGATGGTGATGGAATGTTTTCCGTTGGTCATGGCAGTTCCCATAAAACGGGGATCATAAGACTCTATGATGACAAAGATTATAGGAAGTTTTGTTCTCAACTTTCTTCCAAGTCTGATCCGTACAAGCTTAATGGGATATTGGTGATATATTCTTCTGAATCCGAAGAATATATCACCAATATCCCACTAAGCTTGTACGGATCAGACTTGGAAGAAAGTTAAGAACAAAACTTCCTATAATCTCTGTCATCATAGAGTCTTATGATCCCCGTTTTATGGGAACTGCCACGACCAACGGAAAATATTCCATCACCATCAACCTTGTCACTCCCAATTAAACTCCTTTTCCTCTTGGAAATTGAAGTATAGAATTCCTCTATTACCTCTTCTTTTATCTACTTAGGAAATGTTAAACTCCTACCTACACCATAACTATTTGAAACACATGTTCTTTGCCTTCTCATCATCGTTGTCGCTAATGAGAAGAACAATTAAAGGCACACTCTGCCAGGTACTGTGTCTTAGTTATTCTTGGTGGAAGTTCCATTGCATGTCTAATATTACCATCAACCCCTTCTACAAAATCCTCCCGCAATCTAAAATTCCAATACGTAAACCAAAATTTTAATTCATATCTAAAGGTTCAACTCATATCCAAAAAAAATTCAATTTATAATCTAAAGATCCAATTCATAAACAAAAATTCCAATTCATATCCTAAAGGTTCAAGTCATATCCTAAAGGTTCTAGTCATATCCTAAAATTTCAAGTCATATCCTAAAAGTTCATATCCTAAAGGACTCATATCCACAAAAGTTCAAGTCATATCCTAAAATTTCAATTTATAAACTAAAATTCCAATACATAAACCAAAATCTCAATTCATAAACGAAAAGTCCAATTCATATCCTAAAGGTTCAACTCATATCCACAAAAGTTCAAGTCATATCCTAAAATTTCAATTTATAAACTAAAATTCCAATACATAAACCAAAATCTCAATTCATAAACTAAAAGTCCAATTCATATCCTAAAGGTTCAACTCATATCCACAAAAGTTCAAGTCATATCCTAAAATTTCAATTTATAATCTAAAATTCCAATACATAAACCAAAATTTCAATTCATATCCTAAGTATGTAGTTATATATGTGTAATATGCCCAATAATGTAATGGGTTAAGTATTTTATTTATAAATATAAAGGGTGTATTCTCAAATTAATGACTCCTAACTTCCAAAGATAAATTTATTAATTATCTATCATTTAATTAAACGGATTTTAGATTGGCTACCATATTCCATCTAATCAAGAACAAAAGAAATATCAATTGTTCTCACTGGCCATTCCTTTTCTGAAAGAAATATCAATTGTTCTTCTACAAGTTAAGTCTGCACCTTCATTTTTTTGTGTTAATATCAATTTGTTTGTTGACCTGCAATACTACTGCATTATCATATTAAAATTATTCTTCGTGTTTCAATTTTGTGATAAAGTAGAAAAGTTCTATTTAGGAAAATCTACATGAGTCAAACAATGAAATAAAATATATATCAAGATAATCAGATCTAGATTCTAATCCTCATAAGAACTAAAGTCTAATTTGACCCAATCATAACTAAAAATTTAGGGTTTCTTCTCTTCAACCCATTTTTCCCCAAATTAGTAGGTAAAACTAATTATTTTAGCTACTAATAATTATCCTACATTTAATTTAGCTAAGAACAATTAATTTTTACAAATCAAACTACAAAGAATTAAAATAAATCTGCGTATTTCGAAAAAAATAAGGAAAGGAGAGAGAAACCTACCTGGACAGTGAAGGACACCGGCGGTGGAGCTGCTGCTGCCTCCGGCGGGTGGAGGGTGGAGGGGGACGGCGGCGTCGATGGAGGGAGACGGAAGGGGATGGGGAGTTTGGGTGTGAGAGAGAGAAGAGAGAGAAAAAAATAAGAGAATATGAGGGGAAACCCGTTTTTTAGCTACTGTATTTACAGAAAGCGACCAACCTTGGTCGTTATTTTTCGTAGCCAAAATGTATTGACTATTTTGACCAAAATAGCGACCAACATTGGTCGCTATATCTAAAAAGAAATTAAATTACTTTTAATTCAATTTAATATTATATATATATATATATATATNATAAACCAAAATCTCAATTCATAAACTAAAAGTCCAATTCATATCCTAAAGGTTCAACTCATATCCACAAAAGTTCAAGTCATATCCTAAAATTTCAATTTATAATCTAAAATTCCAATACATAAACCAAAATCTCAATTCATAAACTAAAAGTCCAATTCATATCCTAAAGGTTCAACTCATATCCACAAAAGTTCAAGTCATATCCTAAAATTTCAATTTATAAACTAAAATTCCAATACATAAACCAAAATCTCAATTCATAAACTAAAAGTCCAATTCATATCCTAAAGGTTCAACTCATATCCACAAAAGTTCAAGTCATATCCTAAAATTTCAACCATAACAAGACTTAACATAAACCCTAAAAATTTAGGGTTTCTTCTCTTCAACCCATTTTTTCCCAAATTAGTAGGTAAAACTAATTATTTTAGCTACTAATAATTATCCTAGATTTAATTTAGCTAAGAACAGTTAATTTTTACAAATCAAACTACAAAGAATTAAAATAAATCTGTGTATTTCGAAAAAAAAAAAGGAAAGGAGAGAGAAACCTACCTGGACAGTAGCGGTGGAGCTACTGCTGCCTCCGGCGGGTGGAGGGTGATGGGGGACGGCAGCGTCGATGGAGGGAGACGGAAGGGGATGGGGGGTTTGGGTGTGAGAGAGAGAAGAGAGAGAAAAAAATAAGAGAATATGAGGGAAACCCGTTTTTTAGCTACTGTATTTACAGAAAGCGACCAACTTTGGTCGCTATTTTTGGTAGCCAAAATGTATTGACTATTTTGACCAAAATAGCGACCAACATTGGTCGCCAAGTTGTGACCGTTCGACCATAATAGCGACCAACATTGGTTGCTATATCTAAAAAAAATTAGGCCATATATATAAGCCATATTCGATATAATATTACCTAATACGCTTATACTTAGTGGATAGTACAACGTAACTATATATATTACATATATATAAGCCATATTCGATATAATATTACCTAATACGCTTATACTTAGTGCATAGTACAGCGTAACTATATATATTACATATATATAAGCCATATTCGATATAATATTACCTAATACGCTTATACTTAGTGCATAGTACAGCGTAACTATATATATTACATATATATAAGCCATATTCGATATAATATTACCTAATACGCTTATACTTAGTGCATAGTACAGCGTAACTATATATATTACATATATATAAGCCATATTCGATATAATATTACCTAATACGCTTATACTTAGTGCATAGTACAGCGTAACTATATATATTACATATATATAAGCCATATTCGATATAATATTACCTAATACGCTTATACTTAGTGCATAGTACAGCGTAACTATATATATTACATATATAAGCCATATTCGATATAATATTACCTAATACGCTTATACTTAGTGCATAGTACAGCGTAACTATATATATTACATATATATAAGCCATATTCGATATAATATTACCTAATATGCTTATACTTAGTGCATAGCATGTTAGAGTATATTTTAGTCTATTCATCCCTTGTGTTACAAAAGTGTTAACGGCTTACATTTATATTATTTATATAGTAAATACAAAAGTGATTTTTAATTTTGACCATTGTTGACCTGAAAAGAGACCAACTTTGGTCGCTAATTATACTTAAATTTAAATTAGCGACCAAAGCTGGTCGCTAAATTTAAATCAAATTTATTTATATTTTATATAATATTTAAAATAATAATATAATTGTTAAACGGGTCCCATATTAGCGACCAAAGTTGGTCTCTATTTTATAAGCGACCAACTTTGGTCGCTAACATTGAATTATATTTATTTATATTTTATAATTTTTTTAAATAATAATATAATTATTAAAATTTAATAAGTGGGTCCCACAATAGCGACCAACGTTGGTCGCTAATCTCAGTATTTCTTTGACTTAGCAAGTCTGACCAGTCCGGTCAATATTTTGACGAAATTATTAACCAAATAGCGACCAACTTTGGTCGCTAATGTATTTAAAATAATTATTTTACTATTTTCTCCAATTTAGAGACCAACGTTGGTCGCTTTTCTTGACAGACCAACTTTGGTCGCTAAAGTTTGGTCGCTTTTTTCCGGAATTCTAGTAGTGTTAGTTATTCTTGTTGATGTTGTTGTTTCTCCTCACCTTGTTTGGTACTGGTTTTACGTGTTCTTAGAAAGGATAAGTGTATGCACGACAGGTGTTTCCGTGCTATGATGTTGACAGATATTGCGTGGCGGATATTTTCGTGTCATGAGGTTGAGATATATCACAAGATGGGTGCTTCTGTGCTGTGAGGTTGAGAGATATTTCCTAATGGGTGTTTCCGTGTTGGTGAAGGAGAGTGAATATGCACGAAGGGTGTTACCATATTATTTGTATTTTACCTTATGTTCCTTGCTTTTACTACGCGGATTGAAGACTTGGCTATGTTTTTTCGTGGTTATTATGAAATGCTTGTTTGGAGTTTATTGTGGAAGTATAAACCGTTATTTCACTTAGTAATTTATTTCATTATTTTCTCGTTCTATATCATTTTACTATTATACTTGTTATCTCTCTTGTTATCTACCTAGTCATCTTACTTGTTGCTTTAATTGTCATCTTATTTTTTATATCTCTCATTATTTTTTTGTTACTTTAACTGCACAAGTTTATATGTAGGCGTTTCGTTTTAGCCTCGTCACTACCTCGTTGGGGTTAGGTTTGATACTTATGGAGTATATTGGGTCGGTTATACTTATATTACACTTCTGCACTTCTTGTGTAGATTTTGGTGTTTGACCCAGTGGCGCCTAGTGGAAGGGTTAGTTTGCTCGATTGAGGAGACCCGAGGTAGTGCTACACTGTCACGACCCAAAATCCACCTAATCGTGATGGCACATAAACCCAGTGCTACGTAAGCCAAACATAGAATAATGTAACTCAAGTGAAAGAACATTAACAACAATAAATTAAAATAACTGAGTTATATACAACATCACAAGGATCGTTAGTACAACTCATGAGCGACTAAGATACAAATTTACAATGTTGGCACAAAACAAATACAACATCTATTTGAAGATACATAAACTGAAGTACAAACCTAAACTACCAAGAACAACTGGTAGTTTATATTTAGAACGCAGGTACATCTTCAATGCTAACGTCCATCATCCACAATAGCTCAGCTCCAAGATATGCACGCAAGGTGCAAAAGAATAGTATGAGTACAACCGGTCCCATGTGCTCAGCAAGTGTCCTGACTAACCTCGGTGAAATAGTGACGAGATCTTGGGTCAAGGATACTCACTATATACAAAACAACTACATCGTAAAAAATATATGTATAGCCAGCAATGGAATTGAAGTCCAAACATGAAAGTACAGGTACCACCAAACAGTGCAGATAGAGAAGATGTGTACTACTCTCTTAATAGGTCAACATATAAAGAAGTTATATATTTGATATCAAATAACACACAGACAATTACATGTAGAGGAGAATTGCACAGGTATTGTTCTAGTTAAACAACTCATCATATGGAGAAGATATACGTCAAATATCAAATAATACTTCCATAGTTGCATATAGAGAAAATATGCATGAATATCAAATAAGCCTCCAACAGTTTCATGTAAAGAAGATATGCATAAAATATCAATTAATCCTTCGATAGTTGCATATGGACAAGATATGCATGAAATATTAGTAAATCTTCCAACGGTGCATATAGAGAAGATATGCATGATTAAACAAGTCATGTCACACAGATCAACATATAGAGACGATATGTACTGTGAACCATCTCATCCAGTAAGATAACATATAGAGAAGATATGCATAAAGGCATGTATACATTCTGGAGCTAGGATATAGATAAGATATACAGTAAAATCATGTATACATTCAAGGTATTTCCAAATAGAGAAGAGATGCAATGTCCAACCGAGGATCTCATTCCATAAACCACGTCAACCAGAAACTCGTCGGTTTCTCACAACCTGTGTGTACACCATCAAGAGAGAAATATGAGAAGGTGACCTTAGGGGGATCGATCCTTATCCACACGCTGTACGGACAACTCACGGGCCAATAATAATAGCCACACGGACAACTCATGTTCCATATCACACAAATAAGTCACGTGCCAAAATAACTTATCCCCCGCGGACCATTCACGTGCTACCAATCCACTCCGTCACATAGATGGAACATACAAGAATACATGTATATGAATAATGGATATCAAATCATATACTTGTGGACTAAAGAAGATAGTATGTTAAGGTGTATGCATGTGCGAATGTACAACAACAGCTCAAATCAGGCGGATACACCATACGACACCAACTATCATGCTCAACAGGATAACAACACCTACACATGATCTCTTTTCTTCTTTAAAATTTCTTGATTTAGAGCCAAAATTTAAGTTATAATCATAAGTTCGAGTTAGGTTTACTTACCCCAATGAAGCAGCTGAAATTCCCTAAAATAACCTCTTCCCAAGCTCCAAAGCTTTGTAAGAAAAAGTAACTAAATTCCGAAATAAGTAAAAAAATGCAGCAGATGATCCTGAAACTCACATTTGATAAGCCCAAGACAATCCTTGAGAGATTACACCAAAGATAGCCTTTTAAATCATCCAATTCGGTCTTAAAATGAGGGAGATATTAATATTTTGAAGTTTTATAGGAAGTCTAAAAATTTCAGGCCCACCTAATTCCAGGATCGTCCCACGGAAAATGAAGTCCGTGGAGGTGTTTAGAAAAGCCCGCATCCGTTCAATACGCATACTATTCAAAAATAGGAGAATCCATGTGAGAGCGAGACGCCCCGCAGTCAGCAGAGTCTCCTTCAAAGTATTGTATTGTATTTTCTCTACTGTCCAATTTGTATTCCGAACGGTTATTGCATAACATTGTTTCCTAGAAATTGCTCATGCACTTGTGACACCGGGTTCTGGGATGATTTTGGGATTATTCAGTAAATAAATTTTATAAAGACATCATTATTTGTTCAGCGAAGTTTATTATTCATTGTTTAATGTTTAGAAGAAATAATTTTGAAAATATTAAAACGAGAATTTACTAGTTATATGATGTTGGCTTGCCTGACAATGGTGTCCGACGCCATCACGACCCTTAATGGATTTTGATCGTGACAAAGGGTTTTAAGATACTATATGTTTTAACACATGTTCATATCTGCCCAAGTACCCCATTGTTATTTTGAATTGCCAATTATTGTATCTTCCGTTTGAAACAATGGCGTGTAATCACGGTTATATGTAAATGTTAAAACATGTCGTAAACTCTTTCACCAATGAGCCTAGCCTTAGTTATCCACAACCCTGCCCTGACCGTTAAAAGGATTTTTACCATATTTAAGAAAAGTTCCAATCTTATGGTGAAAATTAAGTATGTCATTACATACTTAATTATATGTAACTAGTAAAATTGCCCGCGCTTCGTGCGATCGTAAAAAAATTAAAATAAATTTTCCTAATATCTGAGCATAAAAAGTATTTGGTCCTTAAGTGCAAATATGAAGTAGATTTCATGTTTTAATCCGTCTTATTACTAAAACTTATCATAACTTATTTCTTTAATTCATCACATGAGGATATTTTGCTTTTTCCAAATTTCCTTTTCTTTTTCTTCTTTGCGCTGAAAGTAACTGATAACACAAATGTTGGGAGATCCAAGAACTTAAAGAAAATAAGTTGATTAAATGCGGAAGCAGTAAAGAAATGCAATCGAATTAAGAAAAGCAAGAAAAATAAACTAGATATGTGAAAGTTCAAGGAAAGGTCCAAGAACCCCGGGATTATGTTAATCTAGATTTGACAAGATCCTAATAACAACAAGTTGGTTTGGAACCAATTGCCTTCACTAGAGATAAGATAATCAAGAACTAGATTCGGATCTTGACTTCTAGTTTGAATAACGTACGACAACAACTAGTAAAAGTGTGACGACCCGACCTGTCATCTCAGGAGCTACCGCCCTGTTTTCCCCATTTTATGCTTCTCCATGTTTCATTATCGGTATTTGGTGTGTTAGAGTTGAATTGTATTGGTTTTGATAAGAAATGAGACACTTAGTCTCTTTAAGGAAGGCTTGGTTTGGAAAAGTCAACCGGAGGTTGACTAATGAGTTAGAGGGCTCGGATGTGATTTCCGGTGATTCGGTTAGCTTCGGGGGATGATTTGTGACTTAGGAGTGCGATCGGAATTGATTTTGGAGGTCCGATGTAGAATTAGGCTTGAATTGGCAAAGTTAGTATTTTGGCGAATTCCGGTTGATAGGTGAGATTTTGATCCGAGGGTCGGAATAGAATTCCGAGAGTTGCAGTAGTTCCGTTAGGTGATTTTGGATGTGTGTGCAAAATTTCAGGTCTTTCGGAGGTGTTTTGGTCGGGTTTTTGATCGAATGCGTAATTCGGAAGTTTTTAAGAAACTTAGGCTTGAATCCGATGTGATTTAATGGTTTTAGCGTTGCTAGATGTGTTTTGGGGATTGGAACAAGTTTGAATAAGGTGTTGGATCATGTTTGTGTTTTTGGTTGAGGTCCCGGGGGCCTCGGGGTGAGTTCGGATGGTTAAACGGTGAGTTTCGGAATTTTTACATGGTTAAGGTCTGCTGGTATCTGGTATTTTCGCACCTGCGGTTATGGGACCGTAGGTGCGGTCACGCAGAAGCGGAGGTGAGTGTCGCAGAAGCGGAAATGTTGGAACTGGGTTGGACCGCAGATGCAGATAGGGAGCCGCACCTGCGGAGCCGCTGATGCGGCTGGGCGAGCGCAGATGCGGAATCGTGAGAGCAAAATCAAGAACAGAAGCTGGCGAAGAAGATCGAAAGAGAACATCGTTCATGCAAGGAAAGGGATGGTGGAAATTTCTGAAAAACGAAACCCCTATCTATTTATAGGGTTGGATGTCGCAAGAATCGATGCAAAAGATTGTCAATGGCATCAAAACCAAAGCGACAGGCACGCAGACGCTGTCTCGGGAAGATGCGTAATGATGACGCGCGTGGCTATGACGTCACTCCATGGCAACCACACTAATTTTTGCAGAAATGAGAGATGTGCCCACCACCGGAAGTAAAACCTTGCGGCAGATCATGTACACATACCACTCGCCTTGAGAATTCAACTGTTAAAGGAAAAAGTAATAGAAACAAGAGTTTGCAGCTTTATTCTTTGTCTTCAATCTATTTTCTGGGGGTTTTTTGACATAAGATCAATACATCAAATTAACCACATGATAGATAATATCTCTCTTCCCTTTTTAAATTCTTAGCTTTTTTTATTTTATTTTCTTCCTGACCTTTTTTAATTTCTTGATCTGAAACTCTTTATCTTCCTCAATTTCTGCCACGCCCGTAACTTAAAAAAAATAATGGCCATAGTAATTAAATCCGCCTCTACTGCCAGTAATTGTGTGAATGCATCAATGACAAAAAGAACAAACTCAGTTTACTCTAACTCTTATCCAATAAACGGTAAAATAAAGGGAGGGGGGAGTTTAAATAAGTAAAAAGGAGAGAGAGAGAGAGTTGGAGAGATTGCTTTTTGAATCCAATTGCCAAGTGAGGTTGATATCTGCATATATACCACTAACTTCACAATTTTTTTTCTCAAATTCTATAACTTCTTTATCAATTGTTACAACAGAATAAGGCAGATAATTGTCACTCTGGATAACTTATTTAGTCCTTTAGAACAGAATTTTCTTCAAATAACACTTTCAGTAATTATACATTTGTTAATGCATTATCGTTCAGTACTTAGGTAATGTATCAGTGGACAAAGAGAGATACTACCTGTTTGTCAGGTGTATTCATTAATGAAAACTTCGAAACTTATCTTTATGAAATTGTATTGTATTCAGTAATTTTCAGTTATTACATTTGTGAATAAATTAAATGTTGATTGATAACTGGAAAGCCATCAAATACTTCATCTTGTGTTGATCCTCCAAATTATGGTGATTGCTGGAAAATATATAAAATTGGGTGCAGGCAGAAAAGGTGCTTGAGTTTTTGCATCTGAAAATTTCGTCAGTTCATGATATATACTACATTTTCTTCACATACAGGTCAAGAGTCACAAGACGGTTCATTCAAAATTTTTGATTGAAAAATGAATAAAGCATACCACCAATCAATTCCTTGAACTGTATCGGCTCATTAATGCTTTGAAACCCTTTACTTGCATACTATTGTTATGCCTTGGGGTCTCTTTAGTTACTAATAGCATCGATGGCAGCTCAACATGATTAAAGGAGAAGGATGAAGCTTTGGAAGCTTCAAGAAGGTCCATGACAAGGTCTAAAACAAAGAAATTTCAAGACAAACTTAATGGGATTCAATTGGCAATTAAAAAGTGTCTTATAATAGAAGAAGAGCTCCAGCACAAGGAGGATCTTTGGGCCAAGTCTTACAACTATTTGGAGGCCCAAATTAAAGTCCAAGAGGAGATGGAATGAGGCCGAAATATGCCACAAAAGATAGGAATTTTCAATAGCCCAAATAAGCCCAAAATTAGTTTCTAGAATATATATTTAATAGTTGTTTTATTCTATGTTGACTTGCATTGGTCTATGTGTATATTGACTACATTGGTCTTAGTGAGGGTAGTCTTCTATGCTTCTAGGAAATATAATTCTTATTTATTGAAGTATTGACTAGCTCCTTCTTTACTATTATATAAAGGGGTGCTTGTCTTCCATTGTAGAAGAACATGCAAGATTAATATTATTATTGTGAGTTCTTTTGAACCTTTGTGAATTTTACTTTGAGATTTATCTTGCAACCCTAACTAGTTCATAGCTTAAGGTAGTAAGATAATTTTCTTTCTTGTGATATCTCTGATTTCTTTTGATATTCTTCGAAGGCGACTAGTTTCTTTTTGTCACGACCCAAAACCCCGCACTAGTCGTGATGGCGCCTCTCGTGAAGACAAGGCCAGCCAACTAATCCAAATAGTCCCTTTCAAAGTAGTTAAACATAAATGAATAGCAAAATACGACTTAAGGACATTAATGAACGAAGTTTACAACCCAACACAGCCCGACCGGGGTGTCACAAGTCACGAGCATCTAGAGAAGTCTAAATACAACTACAGGGCCAACAATATACGGAATAAAATTTAGAACCAAAGGAAGTAATCCGGTGCCGCGAATGCTGGCGGTCACTCTGCTCAGCTACGATAGCAATACCTTCAACCAGCTCAAGACCCACTACCGGGTGAACAATACCTGCATCTGCACGCGAGGTGCAGGGAGTAAAGTGAGTACTCCAACTCAGTGAGTAATAAAAGTAAATAATAACTGAGCAGCAAGAAATCACGTAAAGCAACCAACATGCTATACAGAAGTCGGCTGCAATTTTCTGAGAAAAAAACAGTGAAATCTGTGAAATCTTTTGAAATACCTTGGCTCAGTTCAAATCTCTTTTAAAAATGATCTTTTCAGTGATTACGAAAACGATTTCAAAACAGTTAGTGCTGATACGCACAGAAAATCCGCCCCTCGGGCTCAAATACCACGGTATAACAAGTAAAGAGGCAAACAAGTATGCATGATGAGCACATAAAAGTTCGCCCCTCGGGCAATATCTCAAAACAGTACCGGCCCCTCGGGCATGATTTACGTTCCTGGTCAGTCATTGTTACGTGACCGGTCAGCCATTGTTACCTGACCAAAACGTGTATTACAGTGCCATTGTTACCACTGGTCAGTCATTGTTACCTGACTGGTCAGTCATTGTTACCTGACCAAAACGCGTACAACAGTGCCATTATTACCACTGTCTAACATTTATCCGCTCTAGATGGGTACCCGCGCTCACTGTGGGGGTGCAGACTCCGGAGGGGCTCCTACAGCCCAAGCGCTATATCATCATAAGGCTTGAAAGCCTGTACATATCAACATGAGGCCTGAAAGCCTTCTCACAATACACTCGAGGCCTGAAAGCCTCCTCACATAACACTCGAGGCCTGAACGCCTCCTCACACAACACTCGAGGCCTGAAAGCTCCTCACATATATCCTCACATACGGCCCTCGGCCCCACTCAGTCCAGAAAACATCATAAGCCCCTCGGGCATCAATAAAATAGTAGTGCTCAGCCCAAACAACAGTGGAAATATCATTTAAGTCTCAAAGTTCAATTAAAACGGCTGAGTTTGCAAAACAGTATAATCAACAGGACTGAGTTCGAATAGTATATCAAAATGGTGAGGAAACAGTGATAAAAATCCCCGAAGGGTTCAGATAGTTGGCGCGAAGCCCAAATATGGCAATCAGCCCAAATCATGCTAATAACAATTAAGTTTCAGTCAAATACGCGGAAAAATCATCAATCGGAACGGACCAAGTCACAATCCCCAACGGTGCTCTACCCCACGCTCGCTATCCGGCGTGCAAGTCACCTCAATATAGCACTATGATGTGCAATCCGGGGTTTCAAACCCTCAGGATATCATTTACAATCATTACTCACCTCGAACCGGCGAAATCTCTAGCTTGCGACGCCTTTGCCCCTCAATTCGGCCTCCACGCGCGTCGAATCTATCCAAAACCACAACGATTCCGTCACAATATGCCAAGGGAACAAAACCCAATAAAAAATAATCGAAAAAAAACAAAATTCCCGAATTTAGCAACACCCGAGCCCCGGGCCCACTTCTTGAAACTCAGAAACTTCCACAACAACGGATTCCTTATCTCGCCACGGGTCTATACATATCAAAATCACAAGAATCGGAGTCCATTTGACCCCTCAAATCCCTAGTTTAAGCTCTCTCAAGCCCTAAACCACCATTTTTGACCTTTAATTTCTTAAGTTTCCAGCTCTAATCCATGTATTTACACCATAGAATCATGTTTTTAAGTCCAAGAGTTCATACCTGATCAAAGCCCTTGAAACCCTCTTCAAAATCGCCCAAAAACTCTCCAAGTCCTAGTAAAAAAAATGTGAAACCCTTCAAAAATTCGCGAAGATGAAATTAAATAAATCTGCCCAGGCAAAACCGCATCTGCGGTCACTATCTCGCTTCTGCGGCGTCCGCTCCTGCGGTCCAATGTCCGCTCCTGCGGAAATCTCAATTTAAAGAAGAATAGCAATACTTTAATTTAAGAAATCATATCATTGTTAATAATTACATAAAATGAAGAGGAGCGATATTGCGAGACAGACTAAGGAGACATACCTGTACTGCGGTGTGTTTAGAATTGATGCACTTTCAATGGGTAGATATTGGAGGAAGAAGAAAGACTGTGAAAGACCTGGCCATCATATTTGGTAGCCTAAACTAAATGCAAATAATTTGAATTTGACTTTTCAGATTTGCGTTTTACGTTACCAATGTGACCCTTTAGAAGCAAAACCATTAATCTTTTTCCGAACCGGTTTTTTTGTTCTTAGCAGACTGAAGAAGAAATTGCAAAAAAATAAAAAAATAGATAAATACTAATGCTGATCATAGGGAGTGCCACATCAACTTTTTCATTCCCAACTTTATATTTATATATAGATATAGATTAAGTATGGTCACTCTTCTCACAAAACGGATGTAATTATCCAAATGATCGGCCATGCAATTTTATTAGCTTTGTTACTAAATATTTTAGTATAATGCTATGACTTATCTCATATTATTGCATTATTTTTCTGAAAAATACATTATATAGGTGTATTTAGACTAAAGAAATATTTGGAGCACAAGTTACATATTTTGTGCTACGAAGACTTTACCGGAAAAAACCCGAAAACCCGAAAAATATCGAAAAAACCCAAGAAAAATCGAGATTGAAAAACCCGACTCTATTGGTTTAGTTTGGTTTGGTTTATAGATTTAAAAATCTGATACCATTGGTTTGGTTTGGTCATTGAAAAATCAGAACCAACCCCTATATGTATATGCGTCTTAAGATCTACAGACAAATATTGTCACGACCCCAATTCGCCCTCCGTGAACTGTCGTGACGGCACCTAGTCTCTACGACTAGGTAAGCCTAAATTGCGGAATATAACCCACTTGCGGAAGTAAAACAATTCTAAAACAGAAATAAAGCAATAATAGTGTTCAACTGTGCCACTCGGCATACACCATATATATATAACTCAAGCCAATATCCAAATTCAAGACCCGGAAACCCACGAATCACAAGCAAAGGAATACTACACAGCTCTAACTCCAGAATGTCTAACAAGAACTGTATTATAGAAGGGCTAATACTAAACAACAGGAATAGAAAGAGACTCCTCGGTCTGCGGACGCGGCATATATACCTCGAAGTCGCTATAGCAGTCGCCTCGCCTCAGGGGTGGTATGACTGAGTCGAAGTACCTGGATCTGTACATGAAAAACATGCGCAAGAAGGGCATGAGTACGCCACATCGGTACTCAGTAAGTGCCAAGCCTAACCTCGGTTGGGTAGTGACGAGGAAGGTCAGGGCCCTACTGAGGTTAAATAAGATACAGGTTTAACAGTGTGAAATGACAGTGTAATTAAATAACACAAGATATAGAGGACAGCAACAACTACTACAAAGGCAAGTAAAACACAGTAAAAGAACATAACTCAGCTCCGAGATAACAACCGGGGATCTCCCAGGATACCGTCCTGTAGTCCCCAAATATAAATATCATATCCAGTGGATCTCCCGGGTGCAGTCCCGTAGTCCAACTCATAAATGTGCAGGGGGATCTCATGGTATGTAATTCCGTAGACCCAAAGTAAACATACGGGGGGGGGGGGGGGGGGGGGAGGAGCTCCCGGGATACCGTCTCGTAGTCCCAAAGTAAATACACAACAACAACAACAAGAATTCAATCCAATCAATTTCATATCAAGTGAAGCAGGTAATCCTAACCTAGCATGATTCACGTAGTACAATTAAGGCAGTTAAGACAGATAGAGCAATTTAGTCAAGTAGACATATTTCTCTAAGCTACAGCAGGTTTAATGTCCAAACAGTATAAGAAAGGAAAGGAAGAACACAATTCAAGGCTATTTTTAAAGAAAACCGGATTTCCAACAATTAGCACAAGTACGCGCTCGTCACCTCACGTACGAGGCATTTCATTACCACAATATCAATCCTAAGGGGAAAAGTCCCCCACACAAGGTTAGACAAGCACTTACCTCGAATAAAGCTCAAATCAACTCGAAACCACGCCTTCGCCACAAGTATCCGACTCCAAATGGTCCAAATCTATTCAATTCCATTTCATAATGTAAATAATACTTCAAGAAGCTGATTCTACAATCAAATTCTAAGCTAATACACGAAATTATGTAAAATGACCAAAAACGCCCCTCGGACCCACGTCTCGGAATCGGGTGAAATTAATATTTTCGGAATTCTCACACTCACACAAGTCTATTCATATAAGAATCTCTCAAATCGGAGGTCAAAAACCCAATCAAAACCCAATCTCTTGGTCTAAGAACTTTTCCCCAAATTTCTACCAAAATTTTGAAATTAAAGAATGAATTTAAGTGAAGATTCATGGAATTTAGTCTAAACCGAGTAAGAATCACTCACCCAAGTTGCCCAGGTGAAAATACCTTCAAAAATCGTGATCTCCTGAGCTCCCAAGTCCAAAATATGAGGTATGGTCTAAACCCTCGACTTTGGGTTTTAAATTCTCTGCCCAGATGTTTGTTCACTTCGATCGCGAGAAATGGGACGCGATCGCGAAGAAGAAAAATGAAAGGCTCCTGGTTTGTCCTATGCGAATGCGACCAGCTACACGCGATCACAGAAGAGGAAGAAACGGGCTTACGCGATCGCGAACAAGGCCACGCGAACGCAAGAGCAATTGGCCACTGAACCATCAACCCTTAGTTCTACTATGCGAACGCGAGGAAAGGAATGCGAACGCGAAGAAGGAAGAGGCTGACTTCCGCGAACGCGAGTAAGGTAATGCGATCGTGAAGAACAACTTAGGTCCCCTCAGAGAATGCACTACGCGATCGCGGATGGAAGGCTGCGATCGTAGAGAAGGAAATCAGATACCAGCAGTTCAGCAATTCAACAAGTCCCAAAAATGATCCGTTGAGCATCCGAAACACACCCGAGGCCCCCGGGACCTCAACCAAACCTACGAACATATCCCATAACATCATTCAAACTTGTTCCAACCTTCGGAACGCTCAAAACAACATCAAAACACCTATTTTTCATCGGATTCAACCTTAAGAATTTCAAAAACTCTAAAAACACACTTTCGATCAAAAAGTCTATCAAACCTCGTCCGAATGACTTGAAATTTTGCACACACGTCCCAAATGACATAACGGAACTATTGCGACTCTCAGAATTCCATTCCGACCCTCAGATCAAAATCTCACTATCGAACCGGAAACTTCAAAATTCGACCTTTCGGCATTTCAAGCCTAAATTAGCTACGGACCTCCAAAATACAATCCGACCATGCCCCTAAATCCGAAATCACTTAACGGAGCTAATGGAACCATCAGATTTCCATTCCGAGGTCGTCTTCACATGTTCCGACTACGGTCAACTTTCCAACACTTATGCTCTCATTTAGGGACTAAGTGTCCCAAAACTCTCCGAAACTCAAAACCGAACATTCCGGCAAATGAAAATAGCAGAAATAAACTTGGGGAAAGCAGTTAATAGGGGATCGGGGCTTAATTTCCAAAAATGACCTGCCGGGTCGTTACATCCTCCCACACATAAACATTCGTTCGTCCTCGAACGAGCACAAACACATACCTGAATTAGTGAAACGATGAGGGTACTGGATGCGCATATCCTGCTCGGTCTCCCAGGTCGCCTCCTCGGCCGGGTGATCCCGCCACTGAACCTTCACGGATGCGATGTTCTTTGACCTCAGCTTCCTGACCTGCCTGTCCAATATTGCCATTGGCTCCTCAACATAAGATAGATCCTTCTCCAACTGGACTGAGCTGAAATCCAACACGTGCGACAGATCACCGTGATACCTACGGAGCATAGAAACATGAAATTTTGGGTGAACTCCTGCCAAGCTGGGAGGTAAGGCAAGCTCATAAGCAACCTCCCAACGCGCTTCAATATCTCAAAAGGGCCTATAAACCTCAGACTCAACTTCCCCTTCTTCCCAAATCTCATAACGCCCTTCATAGGCGAAACCCGAAGCAGAACATACTCTTCAACCATGTAGGAAACATCACGAACCTTCCGGTCCGCGTAACTCTTCTGTCTGGACTGGGCTGTACGGAGTCTATCCTAAATCACCTTGACTCTCTCCAACGCATCCTGAACCAAATCTGTGCCCAATAATCTGGCCTCACCTGGCTCGAACCAACCCACCGGAGATCTACATTGCCTACCATATAAAGCCTCGTACAGTGCCATCTGAATGCTGGACTGATAACTGTTGTTGTAGGCAAACTCCGCCAGTGACAAGAACTGATCCCAAGAACCTCCAAACTCAATCACACACGCACGGAGCATATCCTCAAGGATCTGAATAGTGCGCTCGGAATGCCCGTCCGTCAGAGGGTGAAATGTTGTGCTCAACTCCACCCGAGTACCCAACTCCTGCTGTACGGCTCTCCAAAACCGCGATGTGAACTGAGTATCTCTGTCTGAAATAATGGAAACTGGAATACCATGCAGACGGACAATCTCCCGGATATAAATCTCCGCCAACCGCTTCGAGGAATAGGTAGTACACATAGGGATAAAACGCGCGGACTTGGTCAGCCGATCTCACAATAACCCAAATTGCATCGAACTTCCTCAAAGTCCGTTGGGAGTCCAGATACGAAGTCCATGGTGATCCGTTGCCACTTCACTCCGGAAATCTCTATCTGCTGAAGCAATCCACCTGGTCTCTTGTGCTGCATACCTTCACTTTGCCGCAATTAAGGCACGAGCTTACAAACCCAACTAATCCTTCATCATCCGCCTCTACCAGTAATACTGCTGTCAATATCCTGATACATCTTGCAGGCACGCCGTGATGAAAAGCTGTGAACTATGGCCTTCATCTAGAACACTCCCGAAGCCCGATCAACATTGGTGTAACACAGACCCAACCTGCATCCTCAATACACCATATCCTCAGCCAATGGTCACATCTCTTGGATCACATGATGAACCTTGTCCTTGAGAACAAGCAAATGAGGTCATCATATTCGCTCCCTAATACGATCAAACAAGGAAGACGAGAGACCACACCAAGCTAGAACCCGACTGGGCTCCGAAAGATCCAATCTCACAAACTGGCTTAGGGCCTGAACATCCATCGCCATAGCCTCTCTGCTGCTGAGTAATAGCCAAACTCCCCAAACTCTCTGCCTGACGGCTCAAAGCATCGGCCACCACAATTGCCTTGCCCGGGTGATACAAGATAGTGATGTCATAATCCTTCAACAGCTCAGGCCATCTCCTCTAACGCAAATTAAGGTCCTTCTGCTTGAAACAGATGCTGCAAACTCCGGTGATCAGTATATATCTCACAAGCACACCGTACAAGTAATGACGCCAGATCTTCAAGCATAAACAATGGCATCTAACTCAAGATCATGGACAGGATAATTCTTCTCATGTATCTTCAACTGTTTGGACGCGTAGGCAATCACCCTACCATCCTACATCAATAACCTCTTCCAAGGCCAACTCTCGAGGCATCACAATAGACAATAAACCCCAAACCGGTAGGCAATATCAAAACTGGGGCTGTAGTTAGGGCTGTCTTGAGCTTTTGAAAGCTCGCCTCACACTCGTCCGTCCACTGGAATGGAGCACCCTTCTGGGTCAGTCTGGTCATAGGTGCTGCAATAGATGAAAACCCCTGAACAAATTCGTCGGTAATAACCCGCCAAGCCAAGAAACTTACGGATTCTCTGTAGCTAAGGATGGTCTGTGCCACTTTGCACGGCCCCCACTTTCTTCGGATCCACCTGAATACCCTCTCTCGAACCACTATGACCCGGAATGACCACGGAATCCAACCAAAACTAACATTTTGAGAACTTAGCTTGCAGCTTCTTCTCTCTCAAGGTCTGGAGCACTGTCCTCAGGTGCTGCTCATGCTCTCCCCGACTCCGGGAATACACCAGAATGTCATCAATGAAAATGATCACAAACGAATCAAGATATGGCCGGAAAACACTGTGCATCAGATGCATGAAGGCTGTTGGGGCATTAGTCGGTCCAAAAGACATAACAAGGAACTCGTAATGATCGTACCGAGTCCTTAAGGCAATCTTCGGGATATCTGGCTCCCGAATCTTCAACTGATGATAGCCTGAATGCAAGTCAATCTTGGAAAATACACAGGCACCCTGCAACTGGTCGAATAGGTCATCAAATACGAGGCAAAGAATAGCGGTTCTTCACTGTCACCTTATTCAACTAGCGGTAACCAATACACATACGCATAGAACCATCATTCCTCTTCACAAATAACACAGGAGCGCCCCAAGGCGATACACTAGGCCGAATGAAACCCTTATCAAGTAATTCCTGCAATTGCTCCTTCAACTCAGGAGGAGCCATACGGTACGGAGGGATAGAGATGGGCTGAGTGCCCGGCAACAGATCAATGCCAAAATCAATGTCCCTATCGAGTGGCATGCTTGGAAGATCAGCTGGAAACACATCAGGGAAATCCCGTACTACTGGGACTGAATCAATAGAAGGAGTATCCATGCTGGCATCTCTCACATAAGCTAAGTACGCATCACAACCTTTCTTAACCATACGCTGAGCCTTAAGGAAAGAAATAACTCTACTGGGAGTGTGACCTAAGGCACCCCTCCACTCAATACGCGGTACACCTGGCATGGCCAGTGTCACGGTCTTGGCGTGACAATCAAGAATAGCATAATGGAGCGACAACCAGTCCATGCCCAAAATAATATCAAAATCAACCATGCTGAGCAATAATAAGTCGGCTCTGGTCTCAAAACCACCAAGAATAACCAAGCATGACCGGTAAATGCGGTCCACAATAAGAGAATCTCCCACAGGAGTAGAAACATAAACTGGGGAACTCAAAGAATCCCGAGGTACACCCAAATACAGAGCAAAATAAGAAGACACATAAGAGTAAGTGGAGCCTAGATCGAATAGAACCGATGCATCTCTGTGACAGACTAAGATAGTACCTGTGATGACAGAATCGGAGGCGGCAGCCTCAGTACGGCCTGGAAGATCATAATATCTGGCATGGCCTCCCCCTCAAGGGCGGGCTCTACCTCCTCGACCTCCACCTCTGGCTGGCTGGGCCGCTGGGGTAGCAACTGGTGCTGGGACCATAGCCTGAGAGCTCTGCGGGGCCTGCTGTGGCTGAGGAGTCTGCGGAGGTGCACCTCTCCTCAGTCTGGGGCAATCCCTCACCATATCGCGTGTGTCACCACATTCAAAACAAGCTCTGGGAGGACGTGGCGGCTGTGACTGGCTCGGGCCAGGTCTGCTGGATTGACCACCGGAAGCACCCCGTGCAGGAGGCGCACCAGAGACTGGAGGTGCATAATAAGGCTCCTGAGGCCTAGGTGGAGCTGGAATGCCACTGGCTGCTGGAAGAGCTGAATGAAAGGGGCGAACCATATGACCCCTACCATGACGACCTATAGCTGGGGCACGGGTACCAGAATAATGGCCCGACACTCGAGACCTCTTGGCCTCTCTCTCCTCTCTGTCCCTAGCATGCATACCCTCAATCCTCCTAGCAATGCTCACCACCTGCTGATACGATATATCCATCTCTAACTCATAAGCCATGCTAGATCTGATGCTGGGAATAAGCCCCTCAATGAACTGGCGAACCTTCTCGCGAACTGTGGAAACTAGGGCTGGTGCATGTCTAGCCAAGTCAATGTAACAGACAGCATACTCCGAGACAGTCATAGTACCCTGGCGCAAATGCTCAAACTCCGCGCGCCAGGCGTCCCTAAGACTCTGGGGGACATACTCCCTCATAAACATATCTGAAAACGGAGCCCAAGTCAGGGAAGCTGCCTCATCCAGACTGTCTAACTCATAAGCACGCCACCACTGATAAGCGGCTCCTCTAAGCTGGAAGGTAGTGAAGGAAACCCCGCTCGATCCTGATATGCCCATAGTACGGAGAATACGGTAGCACTCCTCCAGAAATCCCAAGGCATCCTCTGATGCTAATCCACTGAATACAGGAGGATCATATTTCTTGAACCTCTCAAGTCTCCGCTACTCATCCTATGAAGCTGTTGCCCTGTCCTCGGGCTGAACTGGTACTGCGGGCGGCGCAGGAATAACATCTGGGACCTGCTCAACATGCACTCGCTGCTCAGGAGTGCGGGCGGTGGGAGTCTGTACTCCTCCCCCAGCCTGGGATGTGGCTGCAGCAAGGGGAAGCAACCCTGCCTGAGCCAAAGTGGTGTACATGCTCATAAACTGTGCCAAAGACTCCTGGAGTGCTGGAGTAGTAGTGGCAGACGTATCAGGCGTCTGGACCCCGACTGGTACTGCTGGTGGTACCCGGGCGGCAGCTTGCGCGGGTACTCTGGCTGCACCACGAGCGCGTCCTCGGCCTCTACCCCGGCCCCGGCCTCTGACGGCTCTAGTAGGGGGCGCGGGTGCCTGATCCTCTCGGGTAGCGCGTGTCCTCACCATCAGTGAGAGAATAGAAAGACAGAAGTTTAGATGTGATATCAAAAATCTCGCACGACAAGGAAATCAAATGAAGTGGAATTTTCCTAACAGTTACATAGTCTCTCGTAGATAAGTACAGACGTCTCCGTACCGATCAGTGAGACTCTAATAAACCGACTTGTGATCCGTGACTCCTATGAACCTAGAGCTCTGATACCAACTTGTCACGACACCAGTTCGCCCTCCGTGAACTGTCGTGACGGCACCTAGTCTCTACGACTAGGTAAGCCTAAATTGCGGAATATAACCCACTTGCGGAAGTAAAACAATTCTAAAACAGAAATAAAGCAATAACAGTGTTCAACTGTGCCACTCGGCATACACCATATATATATAACTCAATTTCCAAATCCAAGACCCGTAAACCCACGAATCACAAGCTAAGGAATACTACACAGCTCTAACTCCAGAATGTCTAACAAGAACTGTAATATAGAAGGGCTAATACTTAACAGCAGGAATAGAAAGAGACTCCTCGGTCTGCGGACGCGGCAGATATACCTCGAAGTCGCTATAGCAGTCGCCTCGCCTCAGGGGTGGTATGACTGAGTCGAAGTACCTGGATCTGCACATGAAAAATATGCGCAGGAAGGGCATGAGTACACCACATCGGTACTCAGTAAGTGCCAACCCTAACCTCGGTTGGGTAGTGACGAGGAAGGTCAGGGCCCTACTGAGGTTAAATAAGATACAGGTTTAACAGTGTGAAATGACAGTGTAATTAAATAACACAAGATATAGAGGACAACAACAATTATTACAAAGGCAAGTAAATCACAGTAAAAGAACATAACTCAGCTCCGAGATAACAATCGGGGATCTCCCAGGATACCGTCATGTAGTCCCCAAATATAAATATCATATCCAGTGGATCTCCCGGGTGCAGTCCCGTAGTCCAACTCATAAATGTGCAGGGGGATCTCCCGGAATGCAATTCCGTAGTCCCAAAGTAAACATATAGGGGGGAGCTCCCGGGATACCGTCCCGTAGTCCCAAAGTAAATACACAACAACAACAAGAATTCAATCTAATCAATTTAATATCAAGTGAAGCAGGTAATCATAACCTAGCATGATTCACGTAGTACAATTAAGGCAGTTAAGACAGATAGAGCAATTTAGTCAAGTAGACATGTTTCTCTAAGCTACAACAGGTTTAATGTCCAAACAGTGTAAGCAAGGAAGGAAGAACACAATTCAAGGCTATTTTTAAAGAAAACCGGATTTCCAACAGTTAGCACAAGTACGCGCTCGTCACCTCACGTACGAGGTATTTCAATTACCACAATATCAATCCTAAGGGGAAAAGACCCCCACACAAGGTTAGACAAGCCACTTACCTCGAATAAAGCTCAAATCAACTCGAAACCACGCCTTTGCCACGAGTATCCGACTCCAAATGACCCAAATCTATTCAATTCCATTTCATAATGTGAATAATACTTCAACAAGCTGATTCTACAATCAAATTCTAAGCTAATACACGAAATTATGTAAAATAACCAAAATGCCCCTCAGGCCCACGTCTCGGAATCGGGTGAAATTTATATTTTCGGAATCGTCACACTCACACGAGTCTATTCATATAAGAATCTCTCAAATCGGAGGTCAAAACCCAATCTCTTGGTCTAAGAACTTTTCCCCAAATTTCTACCATAATTTCGAAATTAAAGAATGAATTCAAATGAAGATTCATGGAATTTAGTCTAAACGAGTAAGAATCACTTACCCAAGTTGCCTAGGTGAAAATCCCTTCAAAAATCGTGATCTCCCGAGCTCCCAAGTCCAAAATATGAGTTATGGTCTAAACTCTCGATTTTGGGTTTTAAATTCTCTACCCAGATGTTTGTTCACTGCGATCGCGAGAAATGGGACGCGATCGCGAAGAAGAAAAATGAAAGGCTCCTGGTTTGGCCTATGCAAACGCGACCAGCTACACGCGATCGCGGTAGGGGAAGAAACGGGCTTACGCAATCGCGAACAAGGCCAGACAAACGCGAAGAGCAAATGGCCACTGAACCATCAGCCCTTAGTTCTACTATGCGAATGCGAGGAAAGGAATGCGAACCCGAAGAAGGAAGAGGTTGACTTCCGCATCGCGAGTAAGGTAATGCGATCGCGAAGAACAACTTTGGCCCCCTCAGAGAATGCACTACACGATCGCGGATGGAAGGCTGCGATCGCAGAGAAGGAAACCAGATACCAGCAGTTCAGTAATTCAACAAGTCGCAAAAATGATCCGTTGAGCATCCGAAATACACCCGAGGCCCCCGGGACCTCAACCAAACCTACGAACATATCCCATAACATCATTCAAACTTGTTCCAACCTTCGGAACGCTCAAAACAACATTAAAACACTTATTTTTCATCGGATTCAACCTTAAGAATTTCAAAAACTCTAAAAACAAACTTTCGATCAAAAAGTCTATCAAACCTCGTCCGAATGACCTGAAATTTTGCACACACGTCCCAAATGACATAACATAACTACTGCGACTCTCGGAATTCCATTTCGACCCTCGGATCAAAATCTCACTATCGAACCGGAAACTTCAAAATTCGACCTTTCGGCATTTCAAGCCTAAATTAGCTACGGACCTCCAAAACACAATACGACCACGCCTCTAAACCCGAAATCACCTAACGGAGCTAACGGAACCATCAGATTTCCATTCCGAGGCCGTCTTCACACTGTTCCGGCTACGGTCAACTTTCCAATACTTAAGCTCTCATTTAGGGACTGAGTCCCAAAACTCTCCGAAACTCAAAACCGAACATCCCGGCAAATCAAAATAGCAGAAATAAACTTGGGGAAAGCAGTTAATAGGGGATCGGGGATTAATTTCCAAAAATAACCGGCCGGGTCGTTACAAATATGTAATCAGGAATTAATGTTTATGAGTTTGTCACCGATCCATAGCTTGTCTTAGACTCTTAGTTACTGAATATTTATATATATTTAATAATTTTTTAATATAAATAATGAGTTTAAGCAAAAGTTAGTGGATTTCTCTAAACCCATACCGAATACGTATGCACGCCATCAATCATGAGTATTTCAACTTTTTACTAAGGTTTTGAATACAGGGTAGATCGGTGCACGAAGTATCCCGTATTCACGCCAGGTCGGGGGAATGGTCGCACTCTAAGTGTGTAATGTAAACATTCTACCTTGAGGCAAGCATCAATAACTGAGTCCACGACTCGAACTCGTGACTTATACACGGAGACAATTTTACTGTTCCTCCAAGGTTCCCCACAACGTCGGGCTTGGGCCATGGCAGGCGAAAATACAGGCACGATGTGCGGAATTCCAGTGTAATTGTCGTAGAATGCCAAAAAATATAATTTGATCATGGCGGGACGGTGATTATGGTTCCTTAGGTCGTATTTGATGTCCCGGACAAATATTAGGCGATCCGGTTCTGACTCCGTCCCACCAATTTGTACTACTAGTCTTTAGGATAGATGTATTAGTTTTCGTATTTTCTTTTATTATTTAATTGGTCTTCACAACTTGCAAACAATAGCTCAGTATAAATATGCGTTAAGTCGTGTTAACACTTGTTGTGGTGTTAACATGAGTGTGAATTATAGCTATAATACATTTTGTCATCAGAACGTGCCACGTCGTTGTTGGCTAGATACCTTGACTACCCGTACATTTAAAATTTGACATAAACCTCATGCACCGAGATACTGGTCCCAAACACATCATTTAAAATGTATCCAAGACTATATGTACATTTTAATTTGTCTATGTACATATAGAAGATCTTTTAAAACATACAGTGATCAGGTAAAAGAATTGCCTCGCTCTCATCATATAGACGGCAAACCCTAATATATACAAGTATTAATAGTTGCTTTTGCGGTTCGAACGGGTGACCTGTAAAAATAAGGAAAAGGGGGAAAAATACCCAAAGAAAATTAAAGAAAAAATTGTTATTGCTGGTATAATCAATTGTCATACAATTTGCATGTTAAGAGTTGAATAGTAGTGTTTACTTGCTTTTGTTATCCTACTTTTAGTCCAAAAAATTATGGTCTATATATTATTTTTTCACTTTAGAAAATTAAGAAAGTATTAATTATGTTTTTCCATTTTTGGCATTATAATTACTCCATGAAGTAAATAATTATGATTAGTACTCTTTTCATGAAAGAATAATAGTAATTTAGTCAAATATCTTTTATGAATGTTATTTGTCTTAATTAGGTTCTTATTCACCCGTTAAAAATCCCTTAGTAGCATTAATTATACGAGTTATTTGACTAAATTACCTTTTATTTCTTTTCATAATAACTTTTTGTTTCTCATCAGACTGTTTATAATTTTGTGACCTATTGGAAGAGTATGATTGTCTGGGGTATTCTGTTGTTTCATCTCCTCTAGATTCATAAACTAACTCAGGGCTGAAGAAGGTACTTTGCTTTCTAATCCATCTTATTATAGAAAACTAGTTGGGAAGCTCAACTTTCTCACAAACACAAGGCTAGATATTGCATACAGTGTACAACACTTAAGCCAACTTATGCAGGCACCAAGAGAGCCCCACCTTAAGGTTGTTGTACATGTACTCAGATACCTGAAGAAAGATCCTACTCTAGGCATTTTTCTATATAATGATCCCTCCTACAAAGTCACAGCTTATTGTGACTCGGATTGTGAAGCATGCCCTGATTCAAGGAGATATGTAAGTGGGTATCTTATACTCCTTGGAGGCAGTCCTATTAGTTGGAAATCAAAGAAGCAGACTACTGTCTCATTGTCTTCTGCAGTAGCAAAGTACAGGTCATTGAGAAAGGTGGTTGGAGAATTGGTATGGGTGTAGAGATTGTTGGAAGAACTAGCAGTTCCATGTATTGATCCTATTCCAGTTTTTTGTGATAGCCAGATAGCTGTCCACATTGCTAGGAACCCTGTATTCCATGAGAGGACAAAGCACATAGAAGTCGGTTGCCACTTTGTGAGAGACAAGCTACATGATGGTCTGATTACACTTCATCATATTTCTACATGATCAGCTAGCTGACGTTAAGGCTCTCACGAGGATCAAACATTCAGATCTTCTTCACAAGTTGGCAGTGGGTTCCTCACCTCTAACTTGAGGAGTGGTGGGGGTATAGATATTATAGAGGTATAGTATATTGTTGTATTGTATTTATTAGTTGTTCAATTAAGTTAGTTAGTTAGTTAGTTAGCTAGCTTAAGAGTTGAGTTAGTTGCAAGGATAGTTTGGTAATTAGTTGTCATATACTTGTTATACGTTATCAGTTTTTCTTTTTTTATATACATGTACAAATACTGAAGTTAGTTAATGAAATACATACAGAAAATTTTCCCCATTTTATCATCTCTCTAAAAACTTCCCTTTTCTTCTCTCTATGCGAGCACGAGGTCAGCCTACAATGGCGGTTGGCCCGTTGTCTTAGCTTCAATTTCGACAAAAGCTTTGTAAGAAGTTAATTTCTTTTTAAAAATGGTAGGGAGCTCTTCCACTTTGATAGGCTTTACACAATGTGAATGAGGGCTGAATGCACATATCGGACACCAGGTTGGTAGGAAGCCCCCACCCACCCCACCCCCGAAAAAAAAAAGTAGAGCCAGAACTTCCGCGTTTAAAATGTACTCCTCTCCTCTGCCTCTTCCATTGAGCTTCCTCTACTTCCTCTTCACACCAACTTTACCTCACACTACTCTTTGCTTTCCATTTCCTCTCAGTTTTCCTTTCACTTCCCTTCATTTTCTGCACTAAAGTTAAAACAAATAACTTAAAAAGTATCTTTGTGTTGTGAAATATTATATTTTGTTGTGGATGTCTATAACTCCTAAAGAAGTTAGTCCCACTACTCTTCTCCATTAATCTCCCACTATTCTTCAACATTATGGTTGTAACTCCCATAACTCTATAACCTCCTCCATGATCTTCCCCATGATCTCAATAGTTAATACCATATTTATGATATCCCTTTGTATACCTCTATGTCATCCTATAAATAAAAGGTTTGGACATCACATTGTACATACTTGAATATATGGAAAAAATAAGAATCTCTCCTCTCTTGCTCTCTATATTCTTGTCTATTTTCTTGTTTTATATTATTACGTTGAGCTAAGTTTCGCAACACTTTCTTTTAGTTATTTCAAGCTTGTGTTTGTCATTTTAATTTATTTTATACAAGGTTATTTTCAACCACATGCCATATTGCCAGAAACGTAGACATCTGCTTTAACTTTATGTCAATTTCCATGTCATAATTCATCTCCTATATATATATATATATATATATATATATATATATATATATATATATATATATATATAATATCTTCTTTGTTCTTTTACTTACAGTTCTTCACTAGTTTTGTTCAAATTTTAGTTTTCTCGGGGGGGAGGGGTGAAAATACCCTTGAAAATATCTTGTTTTTAGCATTAAAAAATCGAATCTTGAACCTTTTTCTTTTGTATATAAATTACGTGGTTTCTTTATCTGGGGTTATTTATAAAGCTATCGAGATTTTGATTTTTCATTTGGATTGTCGAACTGAACTGAAGAATTAGTTTAAATGGAGCTGACTGAAATATATTGATTTTAAGGCAATATCAATGTCTAAATCAGTTGGTATAGAAATGACGAAGTTTTCCGGCTCATTTCTTGACTCGAAGCTCAAATTTGGTGTCAATGTGGCTCCCATTTCTGTTCTTGTAGAGGTAATTTTGTGCTCTTTACTTAGGTTTGTGTACCCTTTTGAATTTTGGACTTAATCAGATGGTTATTTTCCCGGTCCATTGATCTTTTTGGTTATAACAAGATTGTACGCCATGGTCTTAAAATGCCATGACGTTACGTGGCTATAAAATAGTTTAAAAGTTAACTTGTTTTTAAGTATAAAAATGTGTCCTTTTCTTTTAGTAACAGACTAAAAAGAAAAAATGTGTCCAGATTATCATAAAATGGAACTGAGAGAATACTATTTTCGTGCTTAGAGTATTTAGTGTATTCAAATTTTGGAGAGAGATAGTCATAAGTAGGAGCGGCAAACGGGTGGGTCGGGTCGGATATGTTCGGGTAAAAAATGGGTAATAGAAAATGGATAAATTATTCGACCCGACCAATATTAAATACGGATAAAAAACGGATTAACCATAAGATAATATGGGTAATCATATTATCCGTGACCTCTTGCATATGATCACTTTTAGGAAAATTTTTAGTCTCCCTAATTTGAGAAACCCCCAATTTGAAGCTTTACAAATGTAAAAGCTGAACCCATTGGTTATCATTTTTAAGTGGCTAACATGTATATTTAACTTTATCGTTATTTATAGACGAAATACATAGTTTACCCATCCAACTTACGACCAAATCCCTGTTACACACCTGTTGACCACGGGTTTCATTTTACACACCAAACGTTTCAAAAGTGTGTCAATTACATACCACTTTCATGCTGGACCAGTTTCACAAAATGTGTGTGTATCACGCACCAATATGCTCGTGACATGTGTCATTAATTTAAAAAAAATAAAAACACACTTAAATTTACATATATACCCCCTTCTTCATCTTCCCCACCTTGTCTTCCATTATCATTGTTCTTGAGAAAAATTTCCAGCAAGACCCAAAAAAAAAAACAATAACTTAGAATCAAAGGACAAAAAAAAGAACTTTTAAAACTTTTGTAATTACTATTCCTTTCTGGATCGAGTCACAAACGGGAAGAAATTATCAAGTAGCATCTTAATTGGATTTTCAACATTCTACCACAAATTGGAAGAGATTGCCACTTTAACTAGTCAATCAAAATCGAGTTACAAGTTCAGTTCAAAAATCCAAAATTAACAAGATCCAATTGAATTTTCAGGCTTTTTCTATAGCTCAACAATGATGTTTTTTGAATTTTCCACCCATCTTTCACAAAACCTGTGATAAACTTTTAAATCTAGCACACTTAAATGATTTTTAAAAACCCAATTGGATATGGCTGTTGCATTACTTCGACGATGCTGAATCTCTGGTTTTTTTTGTCCTCCTCTAATTCTTGGCAAATATATTTGGTGGTATGTATGAAGGCATAAGAAGAAATGCTGCAATAATGGAAGAAGATGGAAAAGAATAGTGGATTTTTTATTCTAAAAAATAAAGAAAAGGATTTAGAAAAATGAAAAGGCTGGACAGTGCTGTCAAAATGCCTTTAGACACAAAATTTTGATCGTTCACTCGCCTCTTATGTGTGAAAAACACGCGAGTGACACGCAATCAAAAATGTGTGTTTTTGACACGCTTTTGAAAGGTTTTGTGTGTAAAATGAAACTCGTGATCAACAGGTGTGTAACAGGGATTTGATCGTAAGTTGGATGGGTAAACTATGTATTTCGCCTTATTTATATACTTCCGAGGTGCATACGTAAATGTATGATTCGACGTGAAAGCATTGAGTTACGTGGAACCTGCAAACCCATTAATGTTGATCTACAAAAGGTCGTCATACATTTTCAAACTTATTTACATCATACAAAACCCATCAATGTATACATGATTTATTGCCTTAAAAATAGGCAATAAAAATTTATTATAGAATGCGTACAGGTTTTAGCGTATGTGACCCGCTTTAGCCTCGTCGCTACTTTATCGAGGTTAGGCTCGGTACTTACCGGTACATGGGGTCGGTTGTACTGATGCTGCACTCTACACACTGTGCAGATTTTGGAGACAGTCCCAACGGCGGTTATTAGCGAGCTCGGATCGGACTATTGCAGAGACTTGAGGTACGGTTGTTCAGCGCCCGCAGCTCCTGGAGTCCCCATCCTCTTTTCTTTTAGCTGTGCAACTTTATTCAGACAGCTTTGTACTTATTTCAAACCTTTATGTGTATTAGTTTAGAAGCTCGTGCACTTGTGACACCAGGTTCAGGGAATTGTAATAGACATTTGTAGTTTTATCTTCCGCATTGATATTTCAGGTATTCCAGCTATCTTTCGTTGTTTAAATCAATTGTTAAAAATGGATAAATTGTTCTAACGTTGGCTTGCCTAGCAAGTGAAATGTTAGGCGTCATCAGAGTTCCGATGGTGAGAAATTCTAACGACCCGACCAGTCGTTTTGAGAATTAACGCACAGATCCCCTATTAACTGCATTCCTCATGTTTATTTCTGCTATTGTGAGCTACTGGGAGGATTCGTTTAGACTTCGGGGCGCAAACTTGTTCTATAGAGAATAATAGTTTATATTTACATAAAGCGAATTCGTGACATTTCACTTGCATCCGTAGACAAAAGTACATCTATATTTAGTCACCGAAAAATAAAATATAGCATAGTATATTTTCATAGCTCGATCGTATATGTGAGTATTGACAAAAGTACATATAACTTAATCCGACAACTTATCAAAATAAGGGCTATCACCAGATACCTTGGCTGATAAGTTTTAATACGGGGGGAAATGAGACATTTAGTCTTTAATTTAGAAGCTTAAGTTGGAAAAGTCAACCGGATGTTGACTTATGTGTAGAAGGTCTCGGATGTGAATTCTGATGGTTCGGATAGCTTCGTTAGGTGATTTTAGACTCAGGAGCATGTTCGGATAGTATTTTGGAGGTTCGTGGTAGATTTAGGCTTGAATTGGCGAAATCGGATATTTGGCATTTTTCGATCGGCAGTGAAAATCTTGATATCAGGGTCGGAATGGAATTCCGGAAATCGGAGTAGGTCTGTTGTGTCATTTGTTACGTGTGTGCAAAATTTCAGGTCATTCGGATGAGGTTTGATAGGTTTTGGCATCGTTCGCGCAATTTGGAAGTTTGGAAATCTTTAGGCTTGAATCCGAGGGTGATTTGGTGTTTCGATGTTGTTTTGAGTGTTCCGAAGGTTGGAATAAGTTTGAATAGTGGTATATGACTTGTTGGTATTTTTGATTGGGGTCCCGAGGGCCTCGGGATGAATTCGGATGGTTAACGGAAAGATTGGAACTTGGTTTGAGCAGCTGAAGTTGCTGCTTCTGTCATTTCCGCACCTGCGGATTAGGGACCGCGGGTGCGAGGTCGCAGAATGCGAGAGGGATGCCGCAGATGCGGTTTTGGATCAGTTGCAGCTTGACCGCAGGTGCGGTGGCTGTATCGCACCAGCGAGGCCGCATGTGCGAGCGTGTAGCCGCAGATGCGGAATGTGTGCGGATAAGTAGAATTCGCAGGTGCGCTTGTTTGACCGCAGATGCGGTAGCGCAGGTGCGCTCATTGGACCGCAGGTGCGAGTCTCCTGGGCAGAAACTATAAAAGCCTCACTTCGCGGATTTCTGCCATTTCTTCACCATCTTTGGACGCGTTGGAGCTTGGGGACTGTGATTTCAAGAGGAAATTAAGTGTTTTCAGTGATGTAAGCTACTTGGACCTTGTATCTTGGGTTTATGGTGATTATTTCATTGTTTAATCATGATATTAGTTGAAAAATTAGGGATGAAATTGGGAGATTAGGGCTTGAAATTGGAGAGTTCAAATTGGGGATTTGAGGGGTCATTTGAGGTCTGATTTTGATGATTTTGGTATGAATAGACTCGGGAGTGAAAGGAGTTTCTAGTCTTGCGATTTTTGTTGGATTCCGAGACGTAGGCCCGGGGGGCCAGGTTTGGGCAAATTCGGGATTTTGGGTCTAATCTGATAATTTTCGTGTGGGTTTCATTCCTTTAGCGTGTACTGATAATATACTAATTTTGGTTAGATTCGGAGTATTTGGAAGCCGGAGCGAGAGGCAAGAGCATCGCGAGCTAGAGTTTTGGCTTGGTTTGAAGTAAGTAACGCTTCCAAACTTGGTTCTGAGGGTTCGAAACCCCAAACTATGTGTTCTATCATTAAATATTGAGGTGATTACCACTAAGACTAATCAGATTTGAGTGGAATTCATAGTTTAACCGGGTCATATACAGTACAAGTTGATTTCTTGTACTTTACAAGGTGGGACTTAATTCTCAAATCTATAATGTATTTAACACCTCATGAGGTTAACTTAGAGTTTACTTCCGAGCATTTATCATATACTTTATACTAACCCATGAGATGTCAACATGGGTTTTGTGTACTGATTTGTTGGGCTCGAGGGTCATTTCGAGGACAAGATCGCCATAGACCAGGCGCGAGCCCGATGGCAGAGTGCAAGCTTCGAAGATCAAAGTGCTCGATGAACACCGAGGCCAAATGTGACCGACCTCGAGGTAATACCGTTATGGTAAGGTGGGATAACTTGTGGGTCATTTGAATGGGTATAGAATCCTTTAACTCATCAAAAGTTAAAGGATCATGGCCTGATTTACTATTTTGATTGTTGACTAACAAAATTAGGTAGTCAACCTTCATTTAAAATCTAAGGTCAATTAGATTCCCTACACACTATATATTTCTAGAGTCAAACAGTCTCAAAACAGCAGATTCAGATTTGGTTGTTTAGCACAAATTCCCCACCAATTCACATTCTCATTCACTCACAAGTTGCATAGTTAGTGTTATTTTGGATCCATAGTTAGCTAAACAAGCTAAAAAAGAGACCATAACAGTGTCACTTGTGGTCTACTGGTCAATGAAGCGGATATGAAATATCGCACGAGATCAAGGTTCAATTCTCGACAGTGACAAAAAAATGTTAAAGTGACTTCGTCTCATTTGCCTATACCTCGATAGGCAGCAACAATTATTGCACCTCAATCCCAAACAAGTTCAATCGACTATATGAATCCTTATTGACCATGTTATTCATTTAAGCTCATGACAATTTAATATTATATAAGCCTAATATTGAGGAAGGGAAGCCTTAGAACAACGGTAAAATTGTCTTCATGTAACATATAAGTCACAGGTTCGAGCCATGGAAACAGTTACTAATGCTTGCATCAGCATAAGTTATCTATATCACATCCCTCAGGATGCGACTCTTCCCCGAAGTAATGATCTCATATGGTGGCTTTTCTTTCGTTTTGAATAGGTTATCAGGAAGATTTTGTAGAGCATTCCGAATTGGAAACTACTTAGATAACATACAATTGGCCTATTTATGTAAGGTTCCTAACCATATAAGGGGAATTTCATATATACTATTAAATCGGTGAAAATGATATTATTGGCACGTTAAAGTATAGCTATACCGTAGTAAACATTGTATCTTATAAGTAATTCGCTCGCGTAAATAAATTTTGTTGGTATTACTGTGTTCAAAATCAGAAAATCAGAGAAGCAGAGAATCATTAGTTTAATAAACTAAACAGAAAAGAAATAATTTCGAGCCCACAAGTTGCTTGTATGTCCTTAAGGAATTTAATCCCCTCACTGTTGCCCAAGGTTTTGGATTAATTCCTCCCAGTATGGAACGGAATAACTATTCTGCAATACTGACAATCGAAATTACAGAATTTCAGCGAACTCAACAGATGGAGCAAATCACACTTGACACTTATGTTTATTTGAAAATAATGCAACAATATAGAAAAGAGAGGAGAAATTTTCAGATTTTTCATCTTCGAAAAATGAGGCCAAGCCTCTAAATTTATAGACAAAGGAAGGGTGATATGGAGAGGTGCAATCCAAAAGGTGCCTCTTCCATTTCCCATTCACACCTATTTAATAAAAACGCAACAATCCCCCACATGAATGGGGAATGGACATATGTGAAAAAACATGCATAAAAATACTGTGTGATTCGCAAGTAAGGATTAATCGCATCTGGATAAGTAGGTTTCCCTTTGAATTTTCCGTAGTGAACTTATGTCGGATATACTCGGTCAATCGGTAGAATTGATATCTTTGAACCGTCGAGCTTTGGTCTATACCTAGACAACCATAAGTCACACCATCAACCCTTAACCGTCTTTGGTTCTCATTGTTGTGTTCGTTTCAGCCATGAACACCACCTGGTTCATAAGTGCGTAGAGAACTGGCCTTACAGAAATCTCCTTGAAGCGGCTTACACTTCACACTTACATAGGTGATTCCTAAACGTGTTATCCTGTAGATGTACTATTTCATATACCCTGTATCAAACTTAGAAACCATTAAAAAGTCTTAACGCTTTATCCTTGGTACTGAACATTGTCTCATCACGAGAATGGACCAAAAAGAAATTGTATTTGACAATGTTGAACTGTCATTAGTGACTTTGTTTGAGCTCCTTGAACCTAGATCTTGGGATCTCCAGTCTTCATTGTAGAGTTACCGCCACAATGACTTGTCCTCGGTCATAGTCACATCCCCTCGATGATCTTTCAACTACCTCTCTAGTTAGGCCTTTTATAAGTGGATCCGACACATTATCGTTTGACTTTCATAGTCAATTGTGATAATTCCCCTAGAGAGTAGTTGCCTAACGATTTTATGTCTTCGTCATATATGACAAAATTTTCCGTTATACATAATGCTCTCAGCGCTTCCTATTGTCGCTGACTATCACAATGTATACGTATAGGTGCCAAAAGTTTGGGCCAAACTGAAATATCTTCCAAGAAATTTCGGAGCCATTCAACTTCTTCACCGGCCTTGTCTAAGGCTATAAACTCAGCCTCCACTGTAGATTGGTCAATGTACATTTGTTTGGACGATTTCCAAGACATCGCTCATCCACCGACTGTTTAGAATCGGTTAAACCGGTGATCTAATTTGCATCACTATACCCCTCTATTATCGCGGGATACTTATTGTAGTGCAAAACATAATTTGGTGTATATTTCAAATACTTCAAAACTCGTTTCATTGTCATGAACGTTTAATGCAAACTTCCTTATGTTGTAGACTAATACGTCTCGACTTTCGATTGCATATCAGATTATTGACTACACTTAATGTGGTAATAGTATATTATAACAACAGCTGGAATGATTAGCATCAGTTGTGACCACAACCTTTTAATATATAAAACATTTATCAATCACTCCATCATTTTCAAGCATTTGTATGTTATTTATTCATACGCCTATATGATATGCAAATTATAGCACCTCCATTCATGAAACAAATCCAACTTGCAATGGATTTTGGTCATGTTCATCGGTTGGTTCACCTCATTATAGACCAACGTATTAATACGTTCGTTCACGAACGGTCATGTCCATATAAAAACGTACAGACGTATCTTTCTATGAAAAGTCACAACCTTCAAAGTGACATCATTTCATAAAAGAACTAAACAATATAAATTTTCAATAAAGAAAATGATCTTTCGAGAAAGGTACGTGACCAACTTCCGAATTAGTAGTTTCATCAACTAGTCTTCATTAAGACTAAACAATCAATGAATTTACCAACTACTATATTAATGGGGTTCAAAAATTATATCATTTAGACATTACGTCTAACATTGGCTTTTGTCATTGTCACGACCCCAACCCCGGTCGTGATGGCGCCCAACACACTACTAGGCAAGCCTGACCAATTAACAACCTCAACCCGTTTTCTTATAAAGTTTATTATTAGCTAACACAGTTAAAATGCCAAATTACCATAATAAAAGCATGGAACAAGAGTTAAATATGCGGACATTCAAATGATAATACCACTACATAGTCCGAACAGATCCGATGTCACAAGTCTGAGCCTCTAATACAAGTTTAACAGCCTATTACATAATCAGTCTAAGAAATGTGGATAAAACAAAAGGGTAGAAGGGAGAGATCAGGGCTGCGGACGCCATGCAGCTACCTCGATACTCCCGGATATGTGCTGCCCGACTGAAAATCCTCAACAGCCTCAGATGCACCTGGATCTGCACGCAAGGTGCAGGAAGTAATGTGAGTACTCCGACCCAGTGAGTAATAAGCATAAATAATGGCTGAGAATAAGAAATCATGGAGAAACACAGAGTAATCTATAATGCGGCAGTTTAAAACAAGTAATATGAACGAGATAAACCAATGAAGTCGAAATATGAAAATGCTACCACAGATAAACAGTTAAGTGACAAACATATAAAGGAAATCAACACATAGAACGGTACCCTATAGTACCCGCTGCGGCGTGCAGCCCGATCCATATATTTATCGTCGACGACGCTCACTAGGGGTGTACAGATTCGAGAGGGGCCCCTTACGGCCCAAGCGCAATAACAAGCCATCTCGTGGTACCAATCTAGGCCCTCGGCCTCATATCAATATCAATATAACACTGCTGCGGCGCGCAGCCCGATCCCATAGTATCCTCACATCCGGCCCTTGGCCATACTCAGTCCAAAAATCATGTAAGCTCCTCGGGCATTAATAAAACAGTAGTTCTCAGCCCAAAACATCATTTAACATATCATTTTAGTTTCAAAAACCGAGTAAGAGTGGCTGAGTTGTAAAACAGTAGAAAACGGTATGACTGAGTTTAAGTAGTAAATCAAACGGTGAGGAAATAGTGATAAAAACTCCCCGAAGGGTTCAAATAGTTGGCACGAAGCCCACATATGGCAATTAGTTCAAATAATGATGATATCAATTAAGCTTCAATCAAATACGCGGTAAAAGCATCGCTCGGGACGGACCAAGTCACAATCCCCAATAGAAAACGACCCCACACTCATCATCAAGCGCGTGTCTCACCTTAATATAACACTACGATGTGCAAATCCGGGGTTTCAAACCCTCAGGACATCATTTACATTCATTACTCACCTCGAACCGGCTAAAGCTCTAGCTCGCTATGCCCTTGCCTCTCAAATCGGCCTCCTCGCGCGCCGAATCTGACCAAAACCAGAACGAATACGTCACAATAGGCTAAGGGAACAAAACCCAAGCGAAAACAATCGAAAAATATCAAAAATCCCGAAATTAGCATAACCCGAGCCCCGGGCCCACTTCTCCAAACCCAGAAATTTTCACATCATTAGATTCCTTATCTCCCCACGAGTTCATACATATCAAAAACACAAGAATCGGAGTTCAATTGACCCTTCAAATCCCCAATTTAGACTCTCTTAATCTCAAGCCCTAAACCTCCATTTTTTAGTCCATAAATTCCTTAATTTTCAGTCCTAATTCATGAAATATCACCATAGAATTGTGTTTTAGGTCCAAAATCCTTACCTTATCGAAGTTCCCTTGAAATCTCTCTTCAAAATCGCCCAAAAACTCTAAGTCCGAAGTTAAAACGAATAAACCCTTCAAAAATCGCGAAGAAGAACCATATATACCTTCTGCCCAGTCATAACCGCATCTGCGGTCAAATACCCGCTTCTGCGGTACCGCTTCTGCGGTCATTTCTTCGCATTTGCGGAATTCACTTAAACCCCGCCTAATCGCATCCGCGCTCTAATAGCCGCATCTGCGGATCCGCAGGTGCGGCCCTTCTTCCGCATCTGCGGTTCCAAGCCTCCCTCAGCCTTCCGCTTCTGCGGTCCAAATCAACGCACCTGCGATACCGCACCTGCGGTCCCCAAACCGCAGGTGCAAAAACACCAGAAGCAGCAGAAAAATCTGCAATTGCACAAGTCCAAAACTCTTCTCGTTAGCCATCTGAAACCACTCCGAGGCCCCCGGACCTCAACCAAAAGCACCAACACATCCTAACCTCATTCAAACTTGTTCCAATCATCAAAACACCTCAAACAACACCAAATCTATCAATTCACATCGGATTCAAGCCTAAGTTTTTCTAAAAACTTCCGAAACACGCTTTTGATCGAAAACCCAACCAAACCACATCCAAATGACCTGAAATTTTGCACACACATCCCAAATCACATAACGAAGCTACAGCAACTCTCGGAATCCCATTCCGACCCTCGGATCAAAATCTCACCTATCAACCGGAATTCGCTAAAATACTAACTTCGCCAATTCAAGCCTAATTCTACACTGGGCCTCCAAAACCACTTCCGATCACACTCCTAAGTCACAAATCACCACCCGAAGCTAACCGAACCATCGGAACTCACATCCGAGCCCTCTAACACATAAGTCAACATCCGATTGACTTTTCCAACTTAAGCCTTCTTAAAAGAGACTAAGTGTCTCATTTCCTTACCAATTCCACTCCAACCACAAACCAATCAACTCGACCACATAAAATACGGATAACGAAGCATAAAGAAGCAGAAATGGGAGAAACGGAACGGTAACTCATGAGACGACTGGTCGGTCGTCACATCCTCCCCAACTTAAACAAACGTTTGTCCTCGAACGACTCAAGAAACATACCTGAAGCCTCAAATAGGTGATTCATGCATAAGCTAAAAGCCCCTTGCATTTTAAAAATTTCATCGACATATCATTTACATATAATCAAATAATGACTATATGACTTGAAGTATTCTTAACATAAACACATTTGTTTACACTCATTAATTGTTGAAACCATTTGACAATATTATTTGGTCAAATCTCGCATGTCATTGTTTGGGTGCTTGTCTTAGTCTGTAAAGTGACTTAACAAGTCGACACACCTTCTTTTCTTTTTCAGGAACCACAAACCTTTCAGGTTGTTCCATTTAGATTTCTTCATCCAAATATTCATTTAAGAAGGTTATCTTTACGCACATCTGATGGATTTCAAGGCCATACACGACGGCTAACGCTATTACCATCCGAATAGATGTAATTCTCTTTACCGGTAAGCATGTGTCAAAGTAATCAAGACCTTCTCATTGTCTTAATCCTTAATCAATCTTTCCTTATTTTTGTCAATAATACATCAGCTTTTATTTTCCTTTTGAAAATCCACTTAGAATCTAAAGGTTTATTTCCTGGAGGAAGATCAACCATTTTTCCAATTATGATTACTTAATATGGATTCTATCTTACTATTGACAGCTTCTTTCCGAGGAAGACATAACTTCTTCCAGAAGCTCATTTTCTAACAAGAATGTCAGAAAATATGATCCAATGGAAATAGTTGACCTTTGACGTTTACTACGTCCTGGATTCACCTCATTAGGTATACTTTGATTTGTTTTGTTTTTTCCCCAAAGTCGCTTAGATATTTTCTAGGCGACTCACATTCCTTTTTATAGGGATAAATATTCTCAAAGAATTCAGCATTATCTTATTCGATTCCATATTAATATGAATATCGAGATTTTCTAATTTATGAACCAGAAAACGATATGCCTTACTATTTGTTACATATCCTATGAAAACGCAATCGATAGTTTTCGATCTGATTTTTATCCTTTTTGGTTTAAGAACTTGCACTTTACCCAAATAACCCCCCACATATAAAAATATTTCAAGTTGGGTTTTCTTCTTTTCCATTTTTCATATGAAATGGATTGTGTCTTGCTATGGGGAACGCGAATGAGTATTCGGTTAGCTGTAAGCATAGGTTCCCCCCCCCCCCCCCAAAAGTTTTGGGTAAACCAGAACTTATCAACTAGGCATTCATCGACTCCTTTGGCGTTCTATTCTTTCTTTCCGCAATTTCATTAGATTGCGGTGACTAAGGGGCGCTTGTTTGGTGAATAATTTCATATTCCAAATATATTTCTTCAAAAGAAGATTCATATTCGACGCCCCTATTATGCTGTTGAGTCAACCACAAGAACTGTTATCTGTGTCACGACAGAGCCAGAATTAATAAACGGTGAAGTTTTTAATCTTCAAACCGAGTAATATCTGACACAACTAGATTTAGTAAATGGTGAAGTTTTTAATCTTCAAACCAAGTAATATCTGGCACAACCAGATTTAATAAACTGTGAAGTTTTTAATCTTTAAACCAAGTAATTTGTGACACAATCAAATTTAATAGACGATGAAGTTTTTAATCTTCAAACCGTATAATAAATATTAGAGTAGAAAATCACTAAAATTTTAGTCGCCAAAACGAGTATAAAGTTACTTAGACTTTAATTTTCGACAAATGTGTAGAAAGCCACGAAGACTTTAATCTCAACAAACGAGTAAAAAATCACGCAGATTTTAACTCGAAGCAGGAGTAGAAAATCACGAAGATTTTAGTCTCCAAAATAAGAATAGAAAATCACGAGGATTTTATCTCTTCAAATGGTTTTCCAACTAAACCATTATAATACTTAAACAGTTTGATCTCTTACTCTAATCAAACAAGTATATGTACATGTGTACATATCATATTCATGTTCACAAAGTACTTTCGAGTATCAGTGTAAGCCTAATCGAAGTCTTACTTCTTTGAAGAAGAACTTGTCCAAAGGACACCTAGTTTTCCCACCAATATACCGATTCCTCCATTATATGAACCGATATTTACTATTTCTAAACAAAATAATTGTTTCCAAGAAATAATTTTGGCACTAATTCAAAGAAGCCACCACTGGCAACTCATGAAGCGACTATCATTCTACACCAATGACTCGAGGGGGCAATGGTGTCTCTTTATATTATGGCTTAAAAGGAACGAGTACTTTAGTCCACTAGTTTTAGGATACGCGCGTTGCGCGTGCATTTTAGTTTCAATAAATAAATTATTTTTAAAATTTTCATAAGGTAAAATCTTAATTGATTTTAGAGTAGTAAACATTAGGACTTCCTACTTAGTTCAAATAATATAAAAAATTATAACTAAAATTTTAGTTAATTTCAAAATCTTAAAATTTTAAGAATAGTTTAATACAGTTTTGCCTAATATAAGAACTATTCAAAGCTGCTAAAACGGAGAAAAAGGTCCAATAAGAGCGAGAAAAAATAGTAGAAGAAATAACTTGACAAAAGGTTAAAGCATACAGTCTAAGAGCCCCCTTTTCTTCCAAAATCTTTTTTAATTTTTTTTCGAAATCAGCTTTTGTTCATAAAATTTCCGATTTCACTTGAAGATGCCTTTTGAAAATTTTTGAAATTTGAAAAACTCCAAAAAAAACTATTTTTCAAAATTTTCACTCGAATCACTCTCAAAACTTCAAAAACAACCCAAAATCATATTCATCTCCAAACACAATTTCAAATTTCAAATACCATTTTTACTTGAAATTTTTTTTCACCCTATTTTGAAATTTTACAATTCTTATGTCCAAACGCCACTAATACAAAAAGGATACTATTCAGCCAAGCTTTACAATCAAGAACATCAAAATAAGATGTATTGAGTAAGTCCGTGCATGCAAGATTCAACTACTAATACAAATACATAAATGCAAAATTTAACTGCTAATATAAAAAAAATCTCAAAGAAAGAGAACCTGAAACCCTTAATTTTGTAGTTGTTGCTCGAACAAGGCAAAATTATGATGATGAAAAGGTGAAATTGTAACTTTTTTTTATAGAATTACATGCGTATACAAAATTATGTAAAACTTTTATTAGAAAAAAGACTCGAATAAGTTCTCAAAGAGCTCTTCTTCATCTTATATAATTTATAAAAAATTCAGTGTCAAAAATTTATATCAAAACTTTCCTAGTGTTTGCATGAATTAGTCAAAATTTAAGAACTTTCCGAGTGTGAAATTTTAATACTCCTAAATTCAAATATAGTTGAAAGTATCAAAAGTTTCCTAGTATGTGAATTAGTTAAAATTTTATTAACTAAAGGAATACTGAAACCTTCCTACTGTGTGTGAATTAGATAAATTTTTATTAACTAAAAAAGATCCTCCTAAATTAGAAAGAAAAATTTAGTAATACTCCTAAATATGGAGTTGGACGAAACCTTCCTATTGTGTAGAGAACGAATATGTTTCCTAGTATATATGTCAATATTATTATAAATATAAAAGAGTAATTAAATAACTATTTTTAAATAGTAGAGACTTAATTAAATGACTATTTTTAAATATTAGGAAAATAATCAAATGATTATTTTGTCTAATGTTAACTTTATTTTAAAAAGGGTAAAAAAGACGAACGACATTTCGCTAAGGGCGTTCGTGCTTTTAATATAGTATAGATGAGAACTACTGCTATGAGAACTTCAATACAAATTGGTCCAACAAGCACCTTTCATCTTTGCCAATTGTGTTTCGATTAGGCGCCATAATGTCGTTTCTTAGTCAGATCCAAACTCAAGAAATACTTTGACAAACCAATCACCAAAACGATATATCGACAGAGAATACATGTACAAGATGGGAATATAGAAAATTTGACAACAGCCATAATTACCAACACGGCTAATTCTTCTATATCGATGACGCCAACAGTAATCACACTGCCGATTATTTGGAAGTATAACCAAGATGAGTTTCTCCAAGACTCCAGCAATTAATCAACAGTCACAACTTTTCGTATTATTGTGAACATCACCCATGCGGCTCTGTAAAAATATGGACAGAAATGTTAGAACCACTAAATCATATGAGAATTTCAAGTCAAATAGTTGCCTTGATTTTCATAAAGCGCTAGCTTAAAAATTCAGTGACAAATAAATGACATTTTAGTATTCATATCAAGTGCGTAAAAGGCACTTTTGTTTGCATCCTGGAATACATTGTTCCAACATTCATACATCTCCTCTCTGAATTTTCCTCTTTCTTGTTTAGTCTCCAACAAATAGATGTTAAGAAAAACACAGAAAATAATTTAAATTTCCTTAAGATTGTTGGTATTGCTATGCTCAAAATCAGAAAATCAGAGAAGCAGAGAAACATTAGTTTAATAAACTAAATAAAAAAAAAAAATTCCGAGCCCACAAGTTGCTTGTGTGTCCTTAAGGAATTTAATCCCCTCACTGTTGCCCAAGGTTTTGGATTAATTCCTACCAGGATAGAACAGAATAACTATTCTGCAATACTGGCAATCGAAATTACAGAATTTTAGCGAACTCAACAGATGGAGCAAATCACACTTGACACTTATGTTTATTTGAAAATAATGCAACAATATAGAAAAGAGGGGAGAAATTTTCAGATTTTTCATCTTCGAAAAATGAGGCCAAACTATATACCAAAATGTTCCGGAACTTTATAAATATCGATTTTAAGCACAAAACCCGAAATCAGTCAAAACCCGACCCCCGGGCCCGCGTTCCGGAACTGGACAAACTTTATACCAAAATATTCTTCATCATCTCACGAGTCCGTACATATAAAGAACTCGAAAATCGGAGTTCGTTTGACCCCTCAAATCATCCCTGAAATATCTCATAATCTCAAGCCCTAACTCCACCTTTTTCTACAGATTTTCATGAATTTACACTGATATTTTCGTTCCTTAATCACAAATAATCAAGTTTTAGGGTCTAAAATCCTTACCTCAATGAAGAACAATGATTTCCTCTCCTCAAAATCGCCTCCCAGCTCTTTTCCTGTTCAAAAATGGTGTAAAAAGGGTTCAAAGTCGCGGACGGGTCTTTTTAAAACATTCTGCCCAGGTATATACTCTTCGCGATTGCGAAAATTGCTTTGCGATCGCGAAGCACAACTTTTCTCAGCCCAAAATTTGCCCTTCACGATCGCGGACAATGCTTCGCGATCGCGAAGAACATGTTCCCAGCTCTTCCGGACAGCCTCCAGTGTAATGGTCATAACTTTTTGCACACAACTCCAAATGACAAATGGTTTGATGTTATGAAAAATAGAGACCAAGGGCTATAATTTTATATGTTGTTCATTTCCTGAATCTTAATATATGCGAGATATAACCTTCCAAAGTCAGCCCTGTGCATTAGAGATTTCTAAACCCTTCCCGGACAGCCTATAATGTAACCACCATAACTTTTTGTACACAACTTAAAATTCTAATTAATTTAACTTTCTGAAAATTAGACACAAAGGGATACAACTTTCATTTTTGGATCATCTCCAAATTCCCTGTAGATTGTGAGATATAAGCTTCCAAAGTTGGATCAGTGCAGTAGAATATTTACTCTATGCGATCGCGAAGGTTCATCCGCGATCGCGAAGCACTGACATTTATTTCGCATTTTACTCATAGCGATCGCGTCCTATTCCCCGTGATCGCGTAGAACACTGCTATAGCCAAAAATCAGCAGCTAAAAATAGCTTAGAAATGGTCCGGAACCACCCCGAAACTCACCCGAGGCCCCCGGGACCTCAACCAAACATGCCAACCAATCCTAAAACATCATTCAAACTTGTTCCAGCCTTGGGAACGCTCAAAACAACATAAAAACATCGAATCACCCTCTGATTCAAGCCTAAGAATTTTCAAAACTTTCGAATTCCAAATTCGATCAAAAAGTCTATCAAACCTCGTCCGAATGACCTGAAATTTTGCACACACGTCACAAATAACACAACGGACCTACTCCAATTTCTGGAATTCCATTCCGACCCCTATATCAAAATCTCACCTATCAACCGGAAAACGCCAAAATTCCAATTTCACCAATTCAAGCCTAAATCTACCCCGAACCTCCAAAACACATTCCGATGACGCTCCTAAGTCCCAAATCACCTAATGGAGCTAACCAAATCATAAAAATTCCAATCCGAGATCATATGCTAACAAGTCAAAACTTGGTCAAACCTTTCAAATTTTTAAGCTTCAAACTGAGAACTGTTCTTCCAAATTCATTCCATTCATCCTGAAAACCAAAAAAGACGATTTAAATAAGTCATAATACATCACACGGGACTAGTCATGCCCAAGAACTAGCGAGCAAAGTGCAAAAGCTCAAAACGACTGGTCCGGTCGTTACATCCTCCCCCACTTAAACATACGTTCGTCCTCGAACGTGCCCAGAGTTGTTCCAAAAGCCAATCAATCACTTAATAACCTTACCATGCACATACCTGGGGGTGATCCCACGTCACCCTATATCATATAGGTCCGATAACACAATGTAACTGCATTTCACATTCCAACCTAGCCCATAAGCCTTAGAACCACATTTCCAATTCTGAATTCATTCACAAGATCAGAATCTCACATCTATATTCAGAATAAGCCCAAACAAGCTGTAATCACTCATGCTTGCAATCTCAGGTGCAATCACATGATATACCACATAATTCAAACACTCGTAGTGATAACTTCTAATCACAGCAGATGCACACAACACCCGAATACTGATAGAAAAACTCTTATCACTAAAGTCTCATTCCAACACTTCCATATGCTGCCATTGATAATGAAACACGCAGTAAACCATAACCCTTCTCTCAGATCAATCATTCATGAAGTCACCTCTTCTTTGGCAAAGACTATAGCAAATTTCTGAGCCGAATCTCGATATTATCCTTCCAACATGCTGAGATCAAAATTTTGTATTCAATAATGATCCCAACGATCTCATCTAATCCAACACACTGCTCGGGTGTCATGACATCTCAATACAGGCTAAAGCCGTAACTTACGCAATACGTGCACCAATAAGCAACAGTCCGGACATACTCAAATTATGAAAAATGACTCAAATGAAAGAGCTGTACCTCAAGCTCACCAGTACCACCACAACACAAGGCTGGGAACCCGTCTCACATCATAGGAACAGAACACACGAATCTAACCCGCAAGGTCATACCTCCACATAACTTCGCTGCAAAGCGCGACCCTATCCAAACACTGGTCCACATGGAACACCTTAAGTCACTCTGCTCGAAATTGACGACCACGTGCAATTGATGTCTAGAACCAAAGCAAATCATCATAACTACAGTGAAGCAAATACATAACACTACACAACCCAAAAGGACATAACCGATACGCCATTCACCGAGCAACACCCAATTACTCTTCCCGCTCTACTTCCACTATGAAACCCCAATAGAACCGCACCATACGTGCCTATAACCAACAACTCATAACGCCTCGCAACACATAAAGGTAAGTTATAGATCTCCCCAGATTACTAGTAAGCTCAATAACAGTCGAATCAACACATCCTCAACAATACAATTCGGAGCCAACCAAGCCGACCCAAGTTAGAACATGGATCCATATTGGCCTGCCAACGAACTCCTTATCAAGGAAACCTGAAGCTGCTCCTTCCACTCCTATAACTCTGCCGGTGCCATACAATACGATGACCGGCATCAAATCGATATTGGAATCAACAACTTTGCCCAGCGACATGCCCGACCACAAGAAACACATCCGAAAGTCCCTCACCACCGGAACTGCATCAATGGTAGAAGCTTCTGCACTGACATCTATCACGAAAGCCCAAATATGAAAGACAATTCTTCCCAGCCATCCGCTGGGTTTTCGAAGTATAAAACCACTCTACTAGGACATAATCCGTCGAACCTCACCACTCAATCCGTGGCATTTCCGGCATAGCCAACAGCGCCGCCTTAGCGCAATAGTCCAGAATGACACAACACGGAGACAACCAGTATGAACCTAATATCACATCCAAAATCTAACATACCAAGCAACAAAAGATCCGTTCGGGTTTCCAAACCCCAATAGTCATTAAACAGTGCCGATACACGCGACCCACAACCACAACATAGCCTGAACATGAGAACTCCCAGTCTCTAACTCCATATAGCACACGAATAACCATACCTGATCCCAACTCCGCCGTCCGAATGCATACCACACCTCAATTACCCAATCATTCCACGAGAGATACTCTAAAATTCCTCTGTGCCACCAAGCAAACTCGAATATCAGCAGTCGATCTAACAAGAAAGTGTTGCAATACCACCGAAGTACCATCAACTCAATCACATTGCCTTTTTCTGAAACATATACCCTCGTCAAATCACCCCAATTAGCAATACCATTTCCTTAATCATCTGAAGATCATTCCTGATAAGTTAGGATTTTAACGTGTTTTATGCCCATACTTGCCTACGCTTTTGTTATAAAATTGCTACAAAATAGTCCCAAAACGCTCACAAGTTGTACTTGATTGCAGGTTTGATCGACAAAGCGACAAAAGTCAAATATCAGCTCAGAAAGGAGTGAAACCTACTCAAGTGTCAAAGACCAAGGAAGTTGAGGAAAAGAGGCGCTAGTGCGGACTGCGTAACTGTGAACGCGGCCGCACTAGGAGGTTCAGAGAATGGCAGAGTTGAAGGGAAGGCTACGCGGCCGCGGTCATTTCCACGCGGTCCTCGGTCAGGCTCCGCGGCCGCGCTACACTTTTACGTGGTCCGCGGAGCAGAGATTCAGAGAGCCAAATATTTGACCACTTCCAAGCAAAGCGGCCCGCGTCCACTTCTGTGTGGCCGCGGTCATGTTTGCGCGGTTCGCGCTGACTCCGCAGGGGCATTTTTGTCCAGTTTTTCCAGCCCAGTATAAATAGGACCTTTTTCCATTTTTAGGTTAAGTTTTGTTTTTCTGAAGCTGCTGAGCTCGTGAGAACGACTAGTTTAGCCATTTTTGGCACTTTTGACCTTTAATATTGTATTTCCTTCTTAGCAATTAATGAATATGTTTACTTCTTCATCTATTTCTTTAATTTTTGCATCTAGCATGAGTAGCTAAACTCACTAGCTAGGGTTGTGGCTCAACCCTAGTGTGGGTAATTGATGGGTGTTTCCATCTAAGGTTAGATTGATATTGGGTGTTTGCTATTTGGGTTAATTTTATATTTTAATTAAGGATTGGTGGTTTCAAACACTGATTCTAGCTTGGTGGGTTTAACTCTTCTTAAGAAAGAGAGTCTATGACCCCAAAATTGACCCAACAAGGATTTGGGATGGACCCATGAGAAATGGTAGTCCCAATTAACCGGTTAAACCTCGAGAGAGTAATCACCCTACTTGAACCCTAGTTGTTTGGACTAATTGGCCTACCCAATTGGTCTCGAGAGAGTCAATTGGGCAAAATCACTCTCTCTACCGAGAGGTGTGAGAGTTGGTACAATTGTGCACCATTATAGCATAAGCCCCAAACATGTCAATCTATCCTTAGTAGCATCCATCCGTTAATTAGCCACCTAGGCAATGCCACGACCCTAGTACCTTTCTCTATATTAATTACAACTTGGCAATATTCCCATAGCATAATTTAATTCCAAACATTAGTCTTATAATAGTAGATATAAAAATCAAAACCAAAAATGTTTGAAGTGATATAAGAAGCACAACCGTAATTCTAGACTAAATAGACATTGCAACTCCATTACTAGCTCCCTGTGGAAATTCGATCCCGAACCACTATTCGGGTAAAAGCGGTTGCGACCCACTCTTCCTACTTTAGTGTAGTGTTGAGTCGGCAGCGATCACTTTTTGGCGCCGTTGCCGGGGAGCTTACGGTGTTGACTATCTGTTTGGTTAGTTTTGTGTTTTACTTCTCTTTCCTTCTTGTTTACTAATTTTGTTTGTGTCAATTAATCAGGTACCATGGCTTTAAATGGAAACGACCCTCTTGGAAACGTGATCGCGGGGGAGGAGGTAGAGGATATTGGAGATGAGGAGGTGCCTCTTGTGCCTCCCGGACCAAGAAGAGGCCGCCAGGCCAATATAAATGACAACGTTCCAGACCCTCCTCCGCCACCTCCAAGAGCGGTCCCTCGGGTGCTGCCAAATCAAGGATATGCAAGTGCCATTGTTCCTCCCCGAATCCGGGCGGGGAACTTTCAAATCACAAATGTTATGTTGACCTTGCTCGAGCAAAGAGGGTATTTTACGGGCGCCTCCGACCAAAATGCCTACAAGCACTTGAAGGGGTTCGTAGATACTTGCTGGGGGAGCAAGCAAACAAACGTGTCCGAGGATGCGTTGAGATTGAGGCTTTTCCCGTTCTCTCTTCGGGGTAAAGCGTTGGATTGGTTAGAAATGCTCCCTAATCATTCTATCACCACATGGGATGAATTGGCGGACAAATTTATTGCCAAGTTCTTTTATCTAAGTCATATGGCAGCTCTTCGGGATGAAATTCTAGCTTTCAAGCAAATGCCAACGGAACCTTTGCACGAGATATGGGAACGATATAGAACAATGGTGAAGGAGTGCCCTAATAACGACATGACTGAGGCAATGATCCAGCAGACTTTTTATAGGGGCATCAACACCACGAATCGGTGCATTTTGAACCAATTAGCCGGTGGGAACTTTTTGAAACTTTCTTACCAAGAAGCTTGTGATGTACTTGATGAAATGGCCGACACTTCTTCGGCATGGCAAAGCCCAGCAAATGTGCCCCAAGGTGACCCCACGGTCATCCATTTGCATAAGGAATTGAATGATCATGGCCAAGCTATTGCTGAGCTTACAACAACAATGAATCAGTTGGCGAAGGCGCAATTGCAACAAGTTCAAAATCTGCGCCAAGTCAATGCAATGGAAAATGTTTCTATGCTAAAAAGGAGGCAAAGAGGGCAACAACAACCTTAAGGTAATGGTGAGCAATTTGACAACAACAATGATGGTGGTGGTTATTCGAATGAGTGCTATGATGATCAAAGTGAGGAATGTCAATATGTCAATAACTACCAAGGAAATAGAGGAAATCAAGGGAATCAACAATGGCGTCCCTAAAGCAATGGGGCAATCAACAAGGCGGCGGTAATTGGAATAACAATAACCAACAACAAGGCGGTAACAATTGGAACAACAACAATCAGAACAACAATTGGGGTAATCAAGGTAACAGTCAAGGCAATTGGAACGGGAACAACAATAATTGGAGCAACAACAATAACAATCAAGGAGGGTGGAATAATGGTGGTAGGGGGCAAGGCTTTCAAAGGCCCCCCATGTTCCAACAACCAAACAATCCACCCCCCTTTCAGTCGCAAGGATCTAGTTCTTCCGAAGCAATATGGGGCGGATAGAGATAATGTTCGACCAGATGATGAAAAAGAACCAAGACTCGGATGCACAATTGGCTTCACATAACACATCTATCCGGAACCTAGAAGTGCAAATAGGACAAATTTCTCAAGCTTTAAATACCCGACCTAAGGGTGCGCTACCAAGTGACACGGTAGTGAACCCGAAGGGGGGTAACAATCATGTAATGGCAGTTACAACTAGAAATGGAAGAGGTGGTGAAATGCCGGCATCAAATGAAAATCGAGTGGTGAATGATGATATTGAGCTCCAAGAAGATGTGGATCCTTTGATTATTGAAGATGTGGTTGAGACAAATGTGAACAAGGAAGTGAGAATAAATATTGATGAGGCTGAGGTGGAAACTCAAGAGGCCGTGAACCCGTCTAGGGAGCACATAATTGATATTCCGGAGCCGGTGGTGCCAAAAGCCAAGGCACCCTTGCCTAGACCACCTCCACCTTATCCTCAGCGGTTAGCAAAGCAAAAGAGTGACAATCAGTTCAAGAAGTTCATAGATATGATGAAAAGCCTTACATATCTATGGAAATGATCGCAACACACGAGAGTCACGAGATGACGACAGAAACTTGAAGGCACGATTTGGCGGTTATAATTTTAATGTAAGCACTTCCGAGCTCGTGGCTGTTTTAAGAAGCATGGGTGATAAGGTGCGGTGGCCAAAAGAAATGAGGTCAAATCCAAACAAGCGCAATCCCGAACACTGGTGCGAATTTCACAACGATCATGGTGACAAAACGGCAGATTGTAGGTTGTTACAGGGTGAAGTTGATCATCTGTTAAAGCAAGGGTATCTCACTGAATTATTCAGCGAGAAAGGTAAGCAAGCATACATGAAGTATAGGTAGGAGCCCCCTAAACCGCCTTCTCCAAAAAGGACTGTTAATGTTATAAGCGGGGGCGAAGAAATCAATGGTGTGACGTATACAGCAGCAAATAAAGTATCCAAAGACACGATTACCCACGGGAAGAGGGTGCGACATGTATTAGAGGAAGAAAGCATTACGTTTGATGATACAGATGCGGATGGCGTATTAACTCCACATAACAATGCACTGGTAATCTCTTTACTTGTACATGACACTAATGTTAAACGAGTTTTGATTGATCCAGGTAGCTCTGTGAATATTATTCTGCTAAGAGTCCTGCACGAGATGCAAGCTGAAGCTAAATTAATACCCAAGGCGCATACTTTGTCTGGGTTCGGCAATTCCAGCGTCGTGACGAAAGGTGAGGTAATACTTACTACATTTGCAGAAGGGGTCGTCAAGGATACAAAATTTCAGGTGGTAGAGATGGAGATGGCTTACAATATGATTCTCAGAAGACCGTGGATCCACGAGATGGACGCCGTTCCGTCAACCTTACATCAAGTTATTAAATTTCCATCACCATGGGGAATACATCAAATCCGTAGAGATCAACAAACATCCAGGAGTATCAACTCCGTGGCAGATTCAAGTATGAGGAACGAAGAAAAATAGCAGTTACAGAATCCAATTGAGAGTACTACAGCACGAACCTCAACTGAACAAGAACGAACAGATGTGGACTCATGTCATGCCCCGAACCTAGGCCTGGACGTAACACGGCACTCGGTGCCTGACTACATGTTACCAAGCGAACCAACTGGCTGGCTGAATCAACATGTGGTATCATAACATACTGAATGCGGAAGATAAACTAACACATGCTGATATACTGAAAGTCTGGATGATATAAATCAAAGTGCGGAAATACTAATACAATTCTGAAACATATTTGTAGCCAACATAGCTTAATATGAAAAGCCTGTGACTCTGTCTAACTGTTACTCTAGTCTATGAAACCTCTAATGAAATACTAAAAATATTGACTATCTGAAAATACTGAAGACTGTAAGGTAATGATAATGCCCTGAAAGAATTGGGATCACCAAATAGCTGGTACGAGAATCCTAGCACTCGGAATCATCAACCTGTAAATCATTACCTGCATTGTGAGATGCAAGCCCCGGGCAAAAGGGACGTCAGTACATTTGAATTGTACTGGTATGTAAAGCAACTGAAAGAAAGAATTATAAATGCTGAAACTGAAACTAAGCTGATAACTGAGAATTTATAATTGATAACTGAAATGATAACTATTCAAACTGAAACTGAAATGATAACTGATAACTGATATAACTGGTAATTGAACTGATAACTAAACGGTAACTAATAATTGAACTGAAAGGAAGTAAGGATATGAATTCTCCCTCTTCTGAATGATGAACAGCCTGTTTATGTGAATATTAAACTGCGGCCTCAGGCCCAATATATATATATATATATATATATATATATATATATATATATATATATATATATATATATATATATATATGTGTGTGTGTGTGTGTGTGCACAAGCTGCGGCCTCGGGCCCAAGTATACGTATACATAACTGCGACCTCAGGTCCAAAATGCATAAAGCATAAACTGCGGCCTCAGGCCCAAAGATGCATAAAGCATAAACTGCGGCCTCAGGCCCAAAGATGCATAAAGCATAAACTGCGGCCTTAAGCCCAAAGATGCATAAAGCAAAAACTGCGGCCTCAGGCCCAAATACAGGTGTTCAACATTCAGGAACTGAGAATCAAACTGCAATACATGATAATGAAATACTGAATCACACTAAGTTATATGATACTGGAATACTGGATCACACTGAGTTACATTATACTGGAATACTGAATCATACTAAGTTACATAATACTGGAATACTGAATCATACTGAGTTACATAATACTGGAGTATCCTACTGAGTGACATAATACCGGAATACTGAATAGGACTAGAATGAGACATGTATTCTTGAACTGGTTATGAACACTGAAACTTCAACTATTTATGACGTGCTGAGTAAGCTATACTGAGACTTAGGGACATCAAACCCAAGTCTATATTGAATACGACCTGAGCTCACAACGTTCAGAATGAAAGTCATGAACGAGTTACGAAGCTAGAGAACAGAAGTTCTACAACTATTCAAAGAACTAGGCTTAGCTATATTTCTGAGGCAATTGATACGTTGTAAAAGAAACGTAATGTAGGGAGAATCATTAACATTCCCAAACATAGAGAGTTAGCCTTACATACCTTAACTTCCTGCTCCTGAGCATAATACAACATTTGCCAACCCTTTCAACTTTAACCTATATCAATACAAGTCAAAGGGATTCCAAATTAGCAACAATAGTCATGTTTTGGTCACTTAGGCATTTTATCAAACACTCGGTGGCATAAAGCTTCATAGCCCTTATTAATGGTGTCTCTACACCCAATAACCCATTCTTTTGCTCCTAGATAAATTCAAAAGTCTCAAATGGTTATAATCAACATTATTCTTTATCACCCATAAGGTAATCAACACCCATAACCAATAATAACCAATCAACAACCCAAACCTATCACCGTTCATACTTTTCTATCAAACCCATCAACTCATATCTCATGAAATAGAGACTATAATCATTAATTCAATGATAGAATCAATTAGAGGGTGAAGATATTACCTTTTCGACGTTCAATCTTCTTGAATTCGAGTTCTAGGGTTTTTTCTCTCAACAATAGTGTCCCAATCGAACATCTAATGATATGGAGGGTTTACCCATGTTAATAAGATGTTGGGAAATTGAAATTAACTTAGAGTCACCATTAGAACTTACCTTGGGTGGTGGAGGGACCCTTGAGGAGTTAGGTTTTTGAGAGCTTTACTATCTAGAGCAAGTTTTCATGTTTTGGGGCTGTAGGGGACGAAATAGGGCTAAAAATATGACTTTCCAAGTCGTCCACTGCGTCCCGGTTGGCGCTACCACGGCCCCGACCGTGGTAAATTTCTGGAACACTGCCTCGCCACCGCGGTCGCGGTAAAACGCGGCGGACCGCTGTGGTTGCATACCATTCTGTAAAACGGGTATAACTTTTTGCACAGAGCTCTGTTTGGGCTCTACAATATATCGTTGGAAAACTATTTCGAAGGCCTACAACTTTCATGCTTTGTGTTTTCCCAAATTCCTTACACATTTTCACTAAAACCTGCTGGAAGACGGACCTTCTGCAAACTTAATCGATTTTGTCAAATCATATGCACCTCACTCTCCGTCTTGATTCCAAAACAACTATTTTCACCCATAATCATCCCGATGGGACTTCACATGTATAAAATATCAAATTAACACCCATTTAATATGTCCACACCTAGTCCGAATGTACGGGGTGTTACATTATCTTCCCCTTGGGATCATTCGTCCTCGAATGAATGTCCTGACTGTGACCTCCGCTAACTCCGAACCTTAAACGGGTCTGGTGGAAACATGGACTTACATTAACACTTGCATACTAAACATAATGAATACATGATTACTGAACTGTTGAGATACTGAACTGAACTGCATTGACTGAATATTGATCTGCCATGGATACGTGAATATAGAATTAACATGGATATCCGAATATTGAACTGGCACGAATATTTGAGAATTGAACTAACATCAATATCAGAGTACTAAGCTGGCATGAATATCTAAGTATTGGACTGACATAAGTAGCTGAGTATTGAACTGACTTGAATATCTGAGTATTGAACTGGCATGGGTATCTGACTACTGAACTGGCATGAGTATCTGAGTACTGAACTGACATGAGTATTTGAGTACTAAACTGGCATGAGTGTGAGTACTGAACTGACATGAGTATCTGAATACTGAACTGACATGAGTATCTGAGTACTGAACTGACATGAGTATTTGAGTGCTGGAAACTTGAATGTTATAACATGACATGTGAAATACTTGTTGTACCACCACTAATTCTGGTGGCAACTCCAACTCATAAGCTAATTGACCAATCCTTCGCAAGATTCTATATGGCCCAATATAGTAGGGACTATGCTTTCCCTTCTTCCCAAATCTCATAATGCCTTTCATAGGCGAAACTTTCAGAAACACCCAATCACCAACCTGAACCAACCAATTGGCGATCTACACCTTCTCCCATATAGAGTCTCGCACGGTGACATCTTGGTACTAAAATGGTAGGTGTTATTATTAGCAAGGTCAATGAGAGCTATGTAATCATCCCAATTACTTTTAACATCAAGGACATATCCTCAACTGTTTAAATAAAATGCTCTGCCTGGCCATAAAGTCTACGACGTCCTTTTTCATGTCGTTCAGCCAATAAATCTCATTGGTCATGATGCATATTTGGGAACCTGGATGGAAAGAATACCTAGAATTATGGGCTTCTAACATGATCTTCCCTCTTTAAGTCCATCTATGTCTGGGACACACAATTTGTCGCGGTACCTCTAAGTACCATCATCTCCCCCTTATTCAAAAGCCATCGTCTTATACTTGTGAATCTCCTCTTTCAACTGCAACACGTAGGGATCATCAATTATTTCTCCTTCTCAACGGCTACTAAGGGGGAACAAGTCCTTTTCTAGACAACAACTATACTATCTTTGGAGTACTCAAATTGAACTCCTAGCTAGGCTAAACGGTGAACTTCTTTCACCAGAGTTGTCTTATATACCTCAATCGTGAGTTATATTTCCCACACTTGATTATCTTCTTAAGCACTTCCTGAAAACACTTATATCATTGGTGTGAGCTAAGTCTTTAACCAGTACTCCGAAGACTAGAGTCTCGTGCAATGGCACTACCCTCGTGATACATAACTGGGCATGATTTTATAGCTTTCTGTGATCACTGTATCATCAATAACTAAGCTCGGTGATCATTCTACTCACTTTGTGTTTCTTACACATGCTAGACATAATCCCTGTGGTAATTATACAATTTTCCCTCATTACCAAACTGATTTTCTTTTTCATATCCCATGCTAACTATTCAGGTTTCAAATCTCTAACTGCACTTACTGATGGTTTTCACATCACCCCTTAGACCAAAGGCCTTATACTTGCGTTTCCCACTGTCACTGTACTTCAGGTTTAACTTAAACTCTTTGGGTTCTAACATGCGTTCGGTATTTCAAATTGTCATCCACTCATTTGAGTTAACCTGGCTAAGTGAATCAAATTGTACCTCTACTAGCTCTGCTGAAAGTGCTAATTCACTGTATCAACTCAAAACTTACTTACTATTCTTTTACTAACCACCTGCTACCATCATGTTTTCTTGCTCTGCTTTGAATAACTAAAGTGAAGCATAAGGTTACTCCTAACTTCCCTCATCATCTGACCATATTCTTTTGCCACACACTATCATTCTTTTTGAACTATGTACATGAATCACGCTTAGGAAAATTTCATCTTTCTTAAACAAAATTGGAATATCTAACCCCTAACTTTCTATATAATACAAAATCATATCATACTATAAACATCCGGAGTAAGCACTTAGTCACATAATCTAAGGGGGAACCGTATTATCTTTTATGGCACAGTAATATCCACTACTCTTACAAATTCACTAACATAGTATTTCTAGTTCTGATTTGAATAAATCAAACAACTAAAAAAATCGTTCCCTGATATTCACTATTGGCTGCTCTTGGTTCTCATTGCATACATCATATCTTCAAGTCATTTTCATGAGTTCTACGAAAAATACATCTCTAATAATAACAATCGTTTTTGACTCCTAGGTATTTTACCCTTAGGCTCTTTTCTGTCCAAAACTATACTGACCAATGTTAAGGTCTGACATCTGAACTATCATCATCCAACTTGTGGCTCCATTTTCAAAAATTAAAAGAAATTGTTCTCTGAGGTAAAACACATACGATTACCATACACAAACTTATCCTTCAGTGTATACCATCATCTGATAAATCACTTTTTGCGCCATCCGGTGAGTCTAGGTCTTAATCCAGACCTAAAATATACGAAGGTTTCGCTATAATCACCGGTACTTACATTTTTTTTAGCACCCATAGGCATCACTGTATACTCACCAGTCACCAGAATTTTGATACATTAAAAATTGGAGATCTGGTAACTAAATAACTAATAACTGGCATACCGAATAACCATAAACTTGCTAACTGAAAGATTGTATAACTTGTATCTGAGGTAAACTGATAACCATAAGACATGGTAACTGCTTTTGTACTTTCTGATAAGGTTATGCTCTAATCTGTACTACTATCCATTGCACCACACTTTTAACATCCTCTAAAGTCTCATATTTACCAACCTGTACTCCATAATTATACCTTAATGGGCAATTATCCTCTCTAGGACCTTAGGTTTCTCCTGTGCGTCGCTTGGGCATCCAATACCTCTGGAATTTGATAGGAAGAGAAGGTTAACTATTGCTCTAAGCTTTATGGCACGATCTAGAGTAGAAAGAAATGAGACAATCCTGGATGTCTTGGTAGTTAACCGTTTATATGAGTGGCCGGCACACACATTTAAAGGAAACTCCACTGGACACGGCTTCATAGACTCCCTAGGACTGAAAGAAAGAATTATAAATGCTGAAACTGAAACAAAGCTGATAACTGAGAATTTATAATTGATAAATGAAATGATAACTATTCAAACTGAAACTGAAATGATAACTGATAACTGAACTGATAACTGGTAATTGAACTGATAACTTATAACTGAACGGTAACTAATAATTGAACTGAAAGGAAGTAAGGATATGAATAATCCCTCTTCTGAATGATGAACCCTGTTTATCTGAATATTAAACTGCGGCCTCAGGCCCAATATATATATATATGTGCACAAGTTGCGGCCTCGGGCCCAAGTATACGTATACATAACTGCGACCTCAGGTCCAAAACGCATAAAGCATAAACTGCAGCCTCAGGCCCAAAGATGCATAAAGCATAAACTGCGGCCTCAGGCCCAAATATAGGTGTTCAACATTCAGGAACTGAGAATCAAACTGCAATACATGATAATGAAATACTGAATCACACTAAGTTATATGATACTGGAATACTGGATCACACTGAATTACATTATACTGGAATACTGAATCATACTGAGTTAATAATACTAGAATACTGAATCATGCTAAGTTACATAATACTGGAATACTGAATCCTACTGAGTGACATAATACTGGAATACTGAATAGGACTAGAATGAGACATGTATTCTTGAACTGGTTATGAACACTGAAACTTCAACTGTTTATGACGTGTTGAGTAAGCTATACTGAGACTTAGGGACATCAAACCCAAGTCTATATTGAATACGAACTGAGCTCACAACGTTCAGAATGAAAGTCATGAACGAGTTACGAAGCTAGAGAATAGAAGTTCTACAACTATTCAAGGAACTAGGCTTAGCTATAAATCTGAGGCAATTGATACGTCGTAAAAGAAACATAATGTGGGGAGAATCATTAACATTCCCAAACATAGATAGTTAGCCTCACATACCTTAACTTCCTGCTCTTGAGCATAATACTACATTTGCCAACCCTTTCAACTTCAATCTATATCAATACAAGTCAAAGGGATTCCAAATTAGCAACAATAGTCATGTTTTGGTCACTTAGGCATTTTATCAAACACTCGGTGGCATAAAGCTTCATAGCCCTTATTAATGGTGTCTCTACACCCAATAACCCATTCTTTTGCTCCTAGATAAATTCTAAAGTATCAAATGGTTAAATCAACATTATTCTTTATCACCGATAAGGTAATCAACATTCTTAACCAATAATAACCAATCAACAACCCAAACCAATCAACGTTCATACTTTTCTATCAAACCCATCAACTCATATCTCATGAAATAGAGACTATAATCATTAATTCAATGATAGAATCAATTAGAGGGTGAAGATATTACCTTTTCGACGTTCAATCTTCTTGAATTCGAGTTCTAGGGTTTCTTCTCTCAACAATGGTGTCCCAATCGAATATCTAATGATATGGAGGGTTTACCCATGTTAATAAGATGTTGGGAAATTGAAATTAACTTAGAATCACCATTAGAACTTACCTTGGGTGGTGGAGGGACCCTTGAGGAGTTAGGTTTTTTAGAGTTTTACTTTCTAGAGCAAGTTTTCATGTTTTGGGGCTGTGGGGGACGAAATAGGGCTAAAAGTATGACTTTCCAAGTCGTCCACCGCGTCCCGGTTGGCGCGACCGCGGTAGATCGCTGGAACACTACCTCGCCACCGCGGTCGCGGTAAAACGCGGCGGACCGCGGTGGTTGCATACTATTCTGTAAAACGGGCATAACATTTTGCACACAGCTCCGTTTGGGCTCCACAATATATAGTTGGAAAGCTATTTCGAAGGCCTACAACTTTCATGCTTTGGGTTTTCCCAAATCCCTTACATATTTTCACTAAAACCTGCTGGAAGACGGACCTTCTGCAAACTTAGTCGATTTTGTCAAATCATATGCACCTCACTCTCCGTCTTGATTCCAGAACAACTATTTTCACCCATAATCATCTTGATGGGACTTCACATGTATAAAATATCAATTTAATACCCATTTAATATGTCCACACCTAGTCCGAATGTACGGGGTATTACAACTCAAGGGTAGATTTCATTCAAGAACCAGAGGAAAATGAAAATATCAAAACAACGATTGAAGAGTTGGAGGCTGTAGTATTATTCACACAATGGACTGAAAGGAAAATCTACGTAGGGTCTAATCTAAGTCAGGACATGAAAGGTAATTTAATTGAATTTTTGAAAACTAACGTGGATTATTTTGCATGGTCCCATGCTGATATGACAGGAATACCACCGGAGGTAATGAATCACAAATTAAATGAAGACCCCTCATATCCACCTGTCAAACAAAAGAAGAGAAAGCAAGGAGCTTACCAAAATCAGGTGATTCAAGATGAGGTCCAAAAATTACTAAAAATCGGGTCTATCCGCGAGGTAAAGTATCCAAATTGGTTAGCTAATACTGTTGTAGTACCGAAAAAGAACGGTAAGTTGCGAGTTTGTGTAGATTACACAGACCTTAACAAAGCTTGTCCAAAAGACTCTTTTCCATTACCACATATAGATCAACTCATTGATGCTACTGCAGGACATGAGTTGTTAAGCTTTTTAGATGCATATTCAGGTTATAACCAAATTAAAATGGATCCTTTAGATGAAGAAAAAACTTCATTTATAACAGACAGGGGGACTTACTGCTATAAAGTAATGTCTTTTGGCCTCAAAAACGCTAGTGCAACGTATCAAAGACTGGTGACCAAAATGTTCCAAGAACACTTGGGAAAAACTATGGAGGTCTATATAGACAATATGCTTGTTAAAACCCAACACTCGGGGGATCATATATCGCACTTATCAGATACGTTTCAGATCTTGCGAAAATTCAATATGAAATTAAACCCTGAGAAATGTGCGTTTGGTGTTGCATCAGGTAAGTTTTTAGGTTTTCATGTTTCTAACCGTGGTATTGAGGTGAATCCAGTGCAGATTAAAGCCATTAAAGAAATCCCTGATGTACTTACAAATAAAAAAGAAGTACAGAGATTGACAGGAAGAATTGCAGCTTTGGGGAGATTTATTTCCAAATCATCCGAAAAGTGCTTTAAATTCTTTTCAGCTCTTAAAAAGCAAGATCAATTCGAATGGACTGAGGAATGTCAACAGGCACTCAAAAATTTGAAGAAATACCTGTCAAATCCGCCGTTGCTCGCAAAACCAAAGGTTGGAGAAAGATTGCTCATTTATCTTGCTGTCTCAGAAGTAGCGGTAAGTGTTGTTTTAGTTTGTGAAGACCAAGGTAAACAGTATCCAATCTATTATGTCAGTAAATCATTATTAGATGCGGAGACGCGGTACCCTCAATTAGAAAAGCTTGCACTTGCACTGATCATGGCATCTAGAAAGTTAAGACCTTATTTTTAATGTCATCCTATTATCGTAGTAACTGCTTATCCATTACGCAACATATTACACAAGCATGAGTTGTCTGGTATGTTAGCTAAATGGGCTATAGAACTAAGTGAATATGATATCACATACCAACCTAGAACCGCGATAAAATCTCAAGTATTAGCGGATTTTTTAGCTGATTTTAGCCAAGAGATGCAATTAGAAGCGGAAAAAGAATTACAAGTGTTCAACGGGTCTAATCCAGGAATTTGGACCTTGTTTGTGGATGGCTCATCTAATGTGAAGGGAGCAGGTTTAGGAGTTGTTTTGGTGCCACCTACGGGTGAAACCATTCGACAGGCCATAAAATGACATTCTATAACTAACAATAAGGCAGAGTATGAAGCTGTGATTGCAGGTTTGGAACTGGCACGTGAACTTGGCGTTAATCAAATTGTAATCAAAAGTGATTCGCAACTCGTGGTTAACCAAATGCTGGGGACTTATAAGGCCAGGAAGGCGCGAATGCAGCAATATTTGGAAAAGGTACGTGATTTAATTAGACAATTTCAAACCTGGAAAGTCACACAGATATCGAGAGATGAAAATATCGAAGCAGACGCCCTAGCTAATCTCGCATCTGCGGTAGACGTGGCAAGCAATGAAAATGCTTCTGTAATTCATTTGTTTCATTCAGTACTTGATCCAGACAAAAATGAGGTAAATTTTAGTAATTTAACCTGGGATTGGAGAAATGAGATTGTCGCTTTTTTGCAGTATGGTATTGTCCCTGTAGATAAGAAAAAAGCCCACGCGCTTCGGAAAAAGGCTGCACGATACTGTTTGAAACAAGGTAATCTTTATCGAAAAATGTCCGGTGGTCCCTTAGCAAGATGCCTCGGACCTTCTCAAACAGAATATGTAATGAGAGAAATACACGATGGGCATTGTAGGAATCACGCGGGAGGAAGATCACTGGTAAGAACCATGATTAGAACAGGCTACTATTGGCCTAAAATGGAAGAAGAAGCAGAGAATTTTGTGGCTAAATGTGATAAGTGCCAAAGATATGGAAACAACATGCATAGACCTGCGGAACTATTACATCCAGTCATTGAACCGTGGCCCTTTATGAAGTGGGGAATGGATATTGTAGGACCATTACCACAAGCAAAGGGACAGGTAAAATTTCTACTTGTACTCACTGATTACTTTACTAAATTGGTAGAAGTAGGTGCATTTAAATAGGTACGGGAAAAAGAGGTCAGAGATTTCACTTGGCGAAATATCATATGTCGATTTGGTGTACCAAAGGAAATCGTGTGTGATAATGGCCCACAATTTATAGGCCCTCAAATCACAGAATTTTTACAAAGTTGGCAAATCAAAAGGATCACGTCCACGCCTTACCATCCAGTAGGTAATGGATAGGCTGAGTCAACAAATAAAGTCATTATCAACAATTTGAAAAAACGGTTAGAAGAATCTAAAGGTAATTGGCCAGAAGTACTACCTGGTGTTTTATGGGCATATCGCACAACAACAAAAATAAGCACAGGTGAAACACCATTTTCATTGGTGTATGGGGCTGAAGCTTTAATTCCAGTTGAAATAGGGGAACCAAGCACGAGGTATACGCAGGCGTCAGAAGAAACTAATGAAGAGGAAATGCGCATAAACCTTGACCCACTTGAAGGAAGAAGAGAAACTGCATTAATAAGAATGGCAGCACAAAAATAAGTCATTGAACGATATTACATTCGGAAGGCACGATTAAGATACTTCAAGATTGGGGACTTCGTGCTCAAGAAAGTCTTTTAATCCACGAAGACGGCCAATACCGGAAAATTAAGTCCAACTTGGGAAGGACCTTACAGGATTCATGGTATTGCGGGAAAAGGAGCATACGAGCTGGAGACTATGGACGGCAAGATATTACCTTCACATTGGAATGCCGTTCACCTGAAGAGATACTATTTCTAAAAGAATACCCACGGTCAGGTATCTTCATTTTAAAAATTCTGTTTTTGAATTGTTAAAAGTTTTACTAACGATTTTAGATCATAGGCAAAAAGCTAGCCCGTACTAAATGATGAATCACGACCTGCAAGGCACGTGGAATAAATCGAAATTCCTGGTCTAGGGTTACAACTATTCTGATAGAAATTCAGACGGGTTAAGCAGTCTTCATCTATAATCGCGCCTCCGAGTCCCGTGTCTTTTATCTTTTCAGGAAAAGGATCGAATGAGAGGAACAATCAAGTGCTTGAGGCTTCATGTTTCAACGCTCAAACACTTGGGGGACTATACGATACATACGTAGACAAATGCAAACGAAGATTGAGAAGCAATCAAAAGTTCAAGCCTAATCAACTCGTTGAAAGAGTCAAGTGCAAAGCAAAAACCAATGAAAGATAGTCACGAGCTACTAGCCACAAGCCAAGGCCAAACCTTACCGTAGCTAGGTTAAAGGCAGTGTATTAAAACGGTTTATTATTTAAAAACCTTGTATTCTTTCTTTTAAAACAAAATCTGTTGTGAGAAAAACAGTTACAGAAAATTTATAGATGTTATTTAAATACATGTAAAGTATTACTTAAAACTTGGCAAAGTTCAAATAAAAACTCGTCAAAGTTCTTTCAAGAAACATGTGTATTCCTATTTCTTTTGTCGTATGTTAACACCATTACGAAGTTGAGACGACTTCTTCATTAAGTGTCAAATATAAAGGGCCCTCTTTTATAATTCATGATTGATTTAAGACATTCATGAGAAAAAGAAAGCATTTTACAAAATAAAAATGCAAGTTATTCAGTAAGTCCTTAAAAATAAAGGCAAGAATAAACAAAACAGAAGCTTAAATAGCAACAGAAACTTCATAATATTAAAAAGTTTAGACTAAGTATGAACTTAGTCATAAACCAAAAAGTTGATTAAACAAAATGCCCCATAAAAGGTCTAGGGACTTAACGTTTTCCACAAACCCTTAAAAAGACCAAGGGTTACAACCACCAAGAGAAAAAAAAAAGAAAAATAAAAAGCAACAAACGAATTCAAACTTTTCACTGAGAACTTGAAGGAACTGAAACTGGGACATCAACAGCAGCGGGCGGCTGAGCTTGACTCGAAGGAGTGGGAATACCCGTATCAACTTCAACTTGTTCAGAAACTTCAGCCACGGGAGAAGAGAAATCTTGGTTCTGCTGAGTCTTCTCGAGAGCCTCTTTGATCTTGGCTAACTCAGACTCTAAGTTAAAATTCTCCTGGCTAACTTGAACAAGGGTTTCATGGCGAGAATTTAAAAACGCCCAACTCACTTCAATGGCAGATTTATCTTCAAGAATCTCATAATCTCTTTCCCAATCAGCAATTTCATTTTTTAATTTTTCATTTTCAGCCAAGGCAGACTCATGAGAAGCTTGGAGAGCAGCATGAGAACTCTCTAAAAAGCGAACCTTACCAGAAGATTCCCGGAGGTCTTCTTGAGTTTGAGTCAGTGTTTGCACGAGTTCTCCAGCATATACTTCTTTCTCAACCAAGAGAGCCTTCAACTCTCTAATCTCCTCACTAGCCTTGGAAAGTTGCTCAGAAAAAGAGGTTTCAAGACACAACTTCTCTTTACTTGCTTGATTTGAAGAAGCTTTTGCAACTACCAGCTCTGAAGTCAAGGCCCTTACCTGCTGCTCCAAGGTACTCTTATTTTCTTCTAAGGTTTCAACATCAATTTGAAGACTGTCACATTGTCCCTTCCAATTATCCGCCTCTATTTGATAGTCACACATTAATTGCTCTAAAAGGGTAACTCTTTTCATCATCTCCGTGCCAATTAAATTGACCTAAAAAAAAGGAAAAGGGAAGATGAGAACCCTGAAAATAGGATAAAATAAAGCTTGAAAAAAGGAGTGCCTTTAAAGAAGCATGCACTATGTCATTCATCAAGGTCAAAGAACTGTGACTCTCAAGCTTAGCCTTTTCAACTGGACCAATCAAAGGCTTTAGCCACACGTCTGCTTGACCTGATTTCCTTAAAAGATTGCCCTCAGCAGGGACTTCAATGGTGACTTGCTTCATAACAGTATCTCCACTTGAAGAACCAACCTCAGTATGATGAACAGGTGGAGGAGGAATCATTGAAGGAGGAACAGTGGAACCAGTAAAAACAGTCTGGGGAGGAACGAAAACAGCCATGATTAGCAAAGAAGGAGTCACAGGAACGGAAGTGGCAAAAGAAGCCAGGGGTGCTTCATAAAAAATCGGACCAAAATCTTCACTACCAAACCCACGGTTAAAAAGCTGCTCAACAGAATCATGAGCAGCAGCGGGAACATCATCAACATCATCATCAGGGAACACCAACGGGGCTTCAACAGACTCGGTAAGAGGAATAGAATGGCAGGGAGATGCTTCATCATCAGAGATAATACGTCTACGAGCCCACGGCCTCGTTATCAATGAACCCTCATCTTCCTCCTATTCAGAGTCTTGGCCATCAACAGCTTTTCTTTTCGATGAAGAACCCAAAATTATTTCCTGGGCCTTTTCCAAAGAGATACAAGAAGCCACGATCGCCTCGGCAGTAATCCCTCGAATTGCAAATCCTGATAAAAAGAAGGATTAAAATAAGTCCAGAGAAAAAAAAAGCAAGATGTGAAATAAAAAAAAAACTCTTACCGTGAATTTTTACTTTCCAACCAAATCGTTGGGAAAGAGCCTTCCAAGACCTACCCTCCATTGGGGCAACATTCAACATTTTTCCTACCCAAATACGAAAATTGGGAATATCAACCACAATTCCCATGGTTGCTGAAAAAGAAAAGGAAAATTAAAATAAATAAAATTAAAGGGAAAAAAGGTACGAGAAAATTACTCACGTGCAAAATTCCACTTCTCGGGGAAGGGAACGTTTTCCTCACCCACCAAACCAACGGTGGGGGTAGCAACAAATCGGGTATACCAGCCAGGGTCTCTGTCATCCTCTGGACTAACCAGAACTCTTTTTCTCCTTGTTACTAAAGTGAAAACACCATTGCAAAAGAGTCTGGGGGAGTAAAGATGAATTAGATGGGAGAAAGTGAAAGGCACACCGGCCACATTGCTCAAATGCCACAAACAGGCAACAACCCTCCATACTATAGGGCCGATCTGACCTAAACATTCGTCGAAAAAACGACAGAATTCTAGGATGACAGGGTCAATAGCAGGTTTGAATCCTAAGGTAAAAGGATATGTATAAACAAAGGAAAATCCCGTCAAATAAGAGGTGATTCTTTGGTTCGCATTAGGAATTATGATGGGAAAATCCTGACTCCAATGACAGTCTTTACGAACTAAAGAAATCAGACCTTCAATGATCTGAGTTGGGTAAATATCAGCATGATCTAAAGAAGATACTTGGTTTCTAAGACACTCTCTATCATTATAGAAGGAAAATTCCGCAGGAATTATCTCCTCTACTAGAGGTTGACGAAGAGGCTCAGAGGATTCCTTACCTCTAGAGGAAGATCTATGTGAAACAGAACCTCTGGTTCTAGAAGAAGGGCCAGAACTAGATGAAGGAAGAGAAGAACCGCGTGTAGATGAAGACCCTAAATTACGTAATCTACCACCTCCTCTTCTACTCCTATTAGAAGCAGAAGGAAAGCTATCAACTATGGAGACTCTCCTAGGTTTAGGTTTTGGTAAAGCCATGGCAGTACGAGGAAATTGAAGAACAAGAGCTGAATATTCTGAAAGCCTTGAACTTTATGTGAGAAAGACAAAAATAAGAACTATATTTATGCTAACGAGCAACCGTCAAAGGAAAATGTGCAATGATGGAAAGGTTATAATGAGAACTGTCACTTCGTGTTTAGTGAAGCCGTAAAAAAGCCTTGAAAAGCGCTGTAAAACTGCAGAACCAATGAAAGGGTGCCACGTGTTATGAGCATTAAGTGGAAGTGAAAATTAAAGCGTCAAATCAATTATAGCATTAATGGCGGCAAATATTCCCGCTTTTATAAAATCCACTTCCCAAATATTCAATTGATGAATAAATGGCAAGTGGGGGGACTATCTGTATTGGGAAAAATTGAGTTTACATATTAAAGTGATGGAAAGATGACGTGTCATGACACGAACGCTGGTCAAAAGAATAATGATAAGCAAAGAGGCACGAGTTGCAACAGATACGAGCGGAAGCACAAGAAGAGGCACGAGACGATATTCAAAAAGACTCGACACTCGTACCTATTTAAGTATAAAAGCTGAGAAGAGTGAACCTGACAGTGCAGAAGAGTCCAGATACAGTATTTAATAAACATTAAATACTGAAAACGTTAGAGAATTTGTATTAAACTACAATGATTATGTAACGTAGCATTTAATGCCTTTAATCGGCCATAATAACCTTATATGACAAAATCAAAACGTATAACTTAGAAATAGCTATAAAAGGGAGAAGACTGGTCATTTGTAAGGACACGAAATACCAATTGAATATATTGATTTATTTTGCTCTTTGCTATCTAACTTTTTAATTTCTTTTGCTTATTCTTGATTATCAGTAACCCGAGTTCTTCTAAATTCAAAGCTTTGACTGAAATTCCATTTTTTGGTTAAACAGTTAGTTAAACCATCACCAGTTGTTATTTAAATATCTGGGAAGTTGATTACAAAGAATTTAGTGAGTCTAACAAAAGTAATTGGTAGGTTAATTCTCTGAGGATTCGACTCTGGGCTAAATACTCAGATTATATTTGCAGCGACTGCTTGTCCTTTATATAAGGCATAGTTGGGCGTGATCAAATTTTAGCGCCGTTGCCGGGGAATTAACGGTGTTATCAATTACAATTGAAAGAAATACAAAAATTCTTAGTGTAGTCAGTTTTCTTTACTTCCAATCTTTACATTGAAATTTTAACGTTTGTTGACTTGGTTGCACAGGTGCATGCCTAGAAACTCATCGAGAACTGGTGAAGTATTTGAAGCATTATCAGATCCCAAAAAAGTATTCAAGGCCTTGAATCGGGCCAACCGGAAAAATAAACAACAACAAACTACTGAACAATTCGAACTAGACATGGGGGATAACGTGGTAGACCCAGCTGTGCCATTAGCGTTAGTGGCACCTCTTGTGCCAGAGGCTGCTCTATATGACTGGGCACAACCCACAGCAGAGAATTTGGCCACAGCGATTTTAGTCCCGCAGATACAGGCTGAATCGTTTTAAATCACGAACAACATGCTGCACTTGTTGCAAAACAAGGGACTATTTTCGGGGTCACAAATCGAAGATCCTCAACAGCACTTGAAGAATTTCTTGTCAATATGCAAAACTCAAAGGCAACCCAACGTAACTCAGGAAGCAATAAAGCTGTTGTTGTTTCCATTCTCAGTGACAGGAGCTGCCCAGACTTGGCTAAACTCACTCCCCATTAATTCCATAACGACTTGGGAGGAGCTAGTCAAGCAATTTGTGAACAAGTTTTATCCACCCAACAAGACTGCTAAACAAATTGATGAGATTTTGAGTTTCAAACAGAAACCAATGGAGACACTGCAAGAAACATTGGAATGATTCAAAGGGATGTTGGTTATATGTCCGCACCACGATATTCCAGATCAGATGTTGGGGCAGAGGTTTTACATGGGTTTGGCAGATAGCGTGAAGGGTAATATTGACGCTTCAGCTGGTGGAGCATTTTTTAGCAAAACATTGAGAGAAATCCAGAGTCTGCTAGACAAGATGGCACAGAATTCTTGGTGGACAACCAGGAATGCACCTATCACTCCAGTAGTTCACTCAGTGCCCTTAGATCCATCCAACACTCTTGCTGAAAACATGGCCACATTAGTGACACATATGAGTCTACTTACCAAAAAGGTGGAAGAGTCAGGGCAGAAGCAGCAGGTACACATTGTAGATACTACCAATGGGGGCTTATGCACATCTTGCATTAGTCAGCCAATTGGTAACCAGTGGAATGCAGAAAGTGATCACCATCACTACCCTGAGGACATGAATTATGTGTCTAATTATGGAGGCCAGAGATAGGGTGGTCAAAATTGGGGCCAACAAAATCAGCCATACAGGCCAGTCCAGCCACAGCTCAACAATGGAAATATGGGAGGTATGAGACCTCACAATAATATGGCGCCCTACCAAAGGCCACAGGGATATAATAATCAAAATCAGCAACAGGGTTATCATCCTCTTCAGCAGCAGCATGGTGGAAGACAGGAAGATGGGTTTTCTAGACTCGAGGCAANCCCTCCTCCTCTCACACTATCAAACCTAACCAACCTCTCTCTCTCTCTTTCTTCTTCTTCTTCTCCACCTCTCTTACACTCCCACCGACTTCCTACTCTCTCTTCCCCAACTCCCATTCCTCTCACCCTCTACTAGAACCAGGTATGTCGAGCTTCTCTCTTCCTTCTCTTGTACTTTTGTTGTAGTATTTTACAAGTTTATTGCTTTAATTGTTGTAGTATTTCTAGTGGATTTTTCTTTATTTTGATTTTCTTTTCTGATTTTTAGTGGGTTATGTGCAAAATATTGTAGAGAAGAGTGTGATTTTGTTGTGTAAAAAAATTAATTGTGGTGGGGTGGAATGGTAAGTGAGAATGGTTGATTTGGAGGGATGATTTTATGTTTCCATGGGGCTAGGTGTGTTAGAATAGAGACCTTACTCACAAGGTGTTTGTGAAATTGCCCCAATAAAGTTGAAACGACTAATGTGACCATGGTTGGTGGTGAAGTCTGAGTAACCACCCAGGGTTCATAGAACTCAAACCCTCACTAATAGGAGGCTCTGTTTTTGGCAGGTACAATGTATCAATCCAGGAAGAGACGTACCATAGGGTCGTCCGCTAGTGGACCGGGCAGCTCTTCTAGAGCCCGGGGTCAAGCTAGTGCGGAACAGTTTGATCGCGCTAGGTTTGTCTCCAAACCAGTTGAGGACCGGTATAACGCCAAGGCATCCAAGAAATTATTACCTGAAGTCCATATTGACCGGCAAGCCTTACAAGTGGAATGCCCAAGTATCTTTGCAGAGTTGAGGAGGTGTCAGCTAGACGTCCTCTTTGATGAACCGGAGGAGTTGAATGTACTGATGGTACGAGAGTTTTATGCGAACTGCCCGGAGCATGTTAATAGGGTGGTTACATTACAAAACACCCGAGTAAATGCATCCTTTGAGGCCATCCGCCAAGTGTACCGGCTGCCAGTATTTACTGGGGATACAGATTATTACCTTGTTTATCGCCACCCAAATGTCTGGTGGGCACAGATTCTTGAAACAATATGTATGCCAGACAGGGAGTATATATGGATAAAGCACTGGATCATACTGAACTCCGAGTCTCTCAATTGGGAGGCTAAGTGTTGGCTCACAATTATCAACAGCCGGTTGCTGCCCTCCAGCAACACTACCGATGTCAATAGGCCACGAGCAGTAGCTATCTACTGTTTTATGACGCACCATGATTTTGATGTCGCCAAGTTCCTTCATTATGAGATGTTCATTCGCTCCCCATAAGTACTCAAGGGGTTTTACTTCCCCTCTCTGGTTACCAAGCTGTGCCGTGCTGCACGAGTCCCTGAAAATCCCATAGTAGATGGGAAATTGCCATTGAAAGCCCCATTTCGGGCTAGCAAAATCACAGTTGGGAGAGAGCCGGTAGTGGTGGTTGATGATGATGATGATGCTGATGAGGATGCTGCCGCCCTACCACAGCCAAGAGCTGATGAGGCGGGCCTATCACAGGCCCGCCGAAGTACCCGCTTGACCACCCTAGAGCAAGAAATGGCTGGCCTTCGCACTTCGGTCACTGACCTGGGCACCAAAGTTGACAATTTGACTACTCAACATGCCAAGTCGGAGAAAAAGATCATGGGCTGGCTCCAGGAACTAGGACGAGCGTGTCACCTCGATCCTAGCACTGTATCCAATCAGGATTGAGCATCAGGGAAGTCCCCTTACCTTACTCTGCTTTATATTCGTTGACATGAGGACATGCCAAAGCTTTAAGTGTGGGGTGGGGGATGGTTGTTGTTGTAAAAATTGTATAACTTTGTATGGTGTTGTTTTGTTGTTTGGTATTGTTGGTTTATGTTAGTTTAACTCGACTTGGCCCAAAGACCGACACCTCTCGACGGGTCTCTTGAGGGACATAAGTCTAACAAAAAAAAAGATTTTCGTTTGATTAGGTAGTGTATCAACTCCCCCTTGGTTTTTCTTTAAACCACGATTCTTTTCCAAGGGTTTTTATTTGAACCGGGTGTAGTTAGTTTTTCCTTTTTTTTTAGTTTAGAAAGTCTTGGGCGAGAAATGGAAATAGGGACCCTTAACTCTATGGTACCTTGAATAAGACTGCTTTAGTGTGACACTTAGGCTCTTTAGTTGACTCAAAGAATGCCTTAAATTGTGTGTCCCTGAATGGCTCAAGTACTTAGAACGGAGTGTCTGATGATCCTAACTGAATTGAGTCATGTGCCGTGTGTGAGTGAGGTTTTCTGTATTCTGTGTTAACATTCAATGCCTAGAACTTGCCCTATGTTTGTGCAAAGCAAAATGGTAGCCTTGTTTTGTCTGAAAAGTGATATAGGCGTTTCTTTGCTTAACCCTTCTATGTATGCTTGTTCCCACCTAAATGTGTATACCCTAGTCAACCCCGTTGAGCCTGTAGGCCTGTTTTTCTTGGCAACCACATTACAAGCCTAACCCGAGTTTAAATAGCCTATCTTGTTGAACCCTATCACCTCTTAGAAGCACTCAAAGTGTAACGGATATGAAAAAATATAAGTGTGGGGTGGTTGGTTGCGCTGTTAAGTGGAATTAAGGGGACAAAAAGAAAAGTGCACTGGTTGATAAACAATATTAGAGGCCACCAGAAGAAAAAAAAGAGAAGCATCAAAGTGGTGGCAGCTATTAAAAGAAAAGGTGTGCTTAAGAAAAAAAAATAAAAAAATATGGGGTTAACACAATAATGTAATGGTGGAAGGAAGGTGTGATAAAGTTAAGAGCTTAAAAGTACACAATGTAGTGGAGTGCTTAGGGAGGTGTAGTCACTATACTCAGATGTATCCTACCCGTCCCGCAGCTAATGTTACAACCAAATAAAGTCCTATTTGATTCTAGACCGAATGAGCTCGATTAATCGAGTATTACACTACGGGCAAGCCTATGGTGTGTTGTTTGTAGCATAAGAATTTGTTCTGAGGGTGAGTGAAATGTTGTATTCGAATTCCTCACTGTGTAGTTTGTAAACGATATAATTCTCTTTCGTAGTGAGTAGGCACATGATTCTTAAAGGGAAGGTAAGTCTGGACCTCTGACGGAGAGTAGGAGAGTTGTTTAGGGGCATTGCGTGGCTAGAAAGGAGTCCCCTCTTGAGGCGAGGAGGTTGCGCTGAAGTAGTCTATCCATGTGAACTATTCTTGGTATAGGGAGTAGGGAAGTGACCCAATGAAAATTAGGCGTATAGAGTGTGGTTTGTTGCTAGAGGACTAGCAACGGTTTAAGTGTGGGGTGTTGATAATAGGCTATATAGACGCTATTTGCACTCCAAATGTACCATACTTTATTGTTGTTTTAAAGGCTAAATGATAACAAAATACTTTAATTGGTGTTCTTTTGCTTTGCAGGGACTAATCCAAGTTAGGAAGAGATGATGGAGTGTTTTGGAGTGAATAATATGGATAAAAGACCAATCAAGAAAAACCCAAACGAAAATAAGCAAGAAAGAGGCAAAGGAGGACTGGGCAAGGTGCCACCGCGACCGCGGTCGATCGCGGCTGGACCGTGGCAGGCCAAGCATGTGAGGCAGAATAGTTGTGTTTCACCGCGCTCACGCTGCGTTCTGCCGCGACCGAGGTCGACTGTGTAACTGCCCAGAAATTTTGGGACTAAAGTGTAAATCGGGGGAAACTTATCCTAACCCTTTATAAACTCAACAAACTCGCCCAAGCAAAGGTTAAGCTTGTTTTTAGACTGAATTGGAGGCAAGAACAAGTGTGAGAAGAGCAATCAACCATTAGAGTTTTTCAATCTTCTCTTTGTTATCTTATTTTGCACATTATGAATACTTTAGTGATTTCATCTTGCTTTGTTATGAGTAGCTAAATACTTTGTCTAGGATTTTGATGGAACCTATTGAAGGATGAACTTCGTGTTATGTTAATATAGTTTGCCCGGTTTATTCTATATTTGTTCAACTACGTTCTTGTTGTAGTTAATTGATAGGATCCTCAATTAGCTATGCCTATTTAGTATGTATTACTCGGGAGAGAGTGCATATTTAGGTAATTGTTGAACAACACCACTCCCAAAGTATATGAGGAATCAATAACTGAGGGTTTAAAGGCGGGTTTAGGGATAACGAAGCCTTGGGTGCAATCTAAAGTGAGCTGTAATAAAAGCCAGCTAGCGTAACTCGGGAGAGTGCGTCTAGTAAATTGTCGTGATTACTCGGGAGAGATTTACGGTAGTAAGAGTGCTCATGATCGATAGAGACAGTTAGGCAAATCTATATGAAACATAACAGGAAGGGATTCCATCAATAGGGGAAATCATAACCTTAGATCCTTCTCTTATTTATTTACAACTCAATCATAGTTAGCTGTTAGTTCACTTGCTTATATTCAGTTATAGTTAGTTAAACCATCACCAATTGTTATTTAAACATCTGGGAAATTGATTACAAAGAATTTAGTGAGTCTAACAAAAGTAATTGGTAGGTTAATTCTCTGAGGATTCGGCTCTGGGCTAAATACTCAGATTATATTTGCAGCGACCGCTTGTCCTTTTTATAAGGCATAGTTGGGCGTGATCAGAAGACATCAGATACATATTTATTCAAAGGAAATAGATTAATTAATCAAAATTAACAGATATTGGAAACTTTATTACCCTTCTTACTCAAGTTTCAATTTAATTACCTCATATATATAAATTTACCAACTATATACACTTTAGGAATTAAATGAGTATCTCTTTATATTAGGAATCAATTATTTACCATCCTTATTCTCTCTCCGTTATGCGCTCTATCTCTCCGTCTCTCTCTCCCCCCCTCTCTCTCCTGCTCTCTCTCTTCTCTCTCTCTCTCTCTCTCTCTCTCTCTCTCTCTCTCTCTAAATCTCTCTCTATCTCTTAATCTCTAATTCCAATAATGTAGAGCAAAAAAAAAAGATCAACAATTCTACCATTGACAACCATTAAAAAGCTTTGAAGCTTTGAATTCGAATTTGGGCTTTCAAAAAATATTATTTTGTTTGAATTGGGTGTTGTTGCAAACAATTGGGATTCTCTCTACGTCTCTCTCTATCTCTCAATCCTTAATTTCAGTAATGTAAAGCAAAGGAAAAGAGAGCAACAATTCCACCATTGACAGCCATTAAAAAGCTTTGAATTCGAATTTGGGTTTTCAAAAATAATTATTTGTTTGGATTGGGTGTTGTTGCAAACAATTGAAAATATTATTTGGAGTATTTATCTCAATTTTGAGGGTGTTTTGGTGAAGATTAGACTTGATTCTGGCTGACTTTCAGATTGAAACTCGTCGAAGAAGAAGAAGAAGAAGAAGACATGACATACATTATACTGCAGAAATTGTAGTAAAGTTGTAGTAAAATTGTAGAAAATTTATATTCTGTTGTTTATATTTTTATTTATTTAAATATTGTATGAAAGTTGAACAATATTGTATAAAAATCGTATTTAATTTGTATGATATTGCAGTTATATATAACTGGGTAGAAATAATGTATGAAAGTTGTAGATAAATTGTATACTATATAATTAGTTGTATGAAATTTGTTTTTACTATGTATAAATCCGATATAAAATATACAAAAGACATATTGTATAAATTTTGTACAAAATTTGTATTCAAGTTGTATGATATTGTTATTGTATATAACTGGGTAAAAATAATGTATGAAAATTGTAAATAAGTTGGATAAGTTGTATCAAGCTAGTCCTCCTTTTCTTTTTTTACTATTAATGTTAAAATTTGCTTCATTCTATCCCAGTGGTCTCCGCCCGTGAGCTATTTTGATATTCTTTTTTTTTTCTGTCTTTTCTAATGTCTCTTTCACTCTCTATAATTTTAACATGGTGAAAAAGGCAAATTAATCTTTTTTCTCTCCATTTTTGCCGAATAAGAAAAGGACAGCATAGTCTATCAACTGAAAAAATAATACCGAAAATTTAGAAGGATGTTAGTTGTAGAAACTTAGCCACCACTGGCGGACACAATTGAATTCGAATTTTCAACTCAAGCTATATACATCAGTTGAGATCTGAGAGATTAGATTCTCTAAATCCCTAAATATAAGTTCAATCTGGAGAGAAGAGGGGAGAGAGGAGAAAAAAAGGGAAAAGGGTATAACTAAATCCCTTGATTGAATGCACTAATAATGGATTGGGAGCCTTTTAAGGTGGAATGTATATATTTTGTAAACAAAACTTGTTTAGGTCGAGTAATTAATTAAACATGGACATTTTTGGTAATAAAGTTTCAAATAGTGTATAGGTATGTAAAAATCCAAAAAAAAATGCGATTACAGAATCTAGAGCTGTTAAAACGGGTCAGCCCAGCCCAGTCCAGTCCAAGCCTTATTGGCTTTTAAATTTGGTGGGCTAGGACGGGCTGGTCCGCCATATGAATGGGCCTTAAAATGGCCAGCCCAACCGAGCCCTAAAAGGACCGTGGCCTAGGGCGGGTCGACCCTTCAATTTTTTTAAGAAAAAAGAATTTCTGTAAATCCTTAAGTAATTTATTTGTGACGTAGTCGATTAATCATATAAACAACTTCTGTTTGCTTAGAGCGTACAAAAAGCTTGATATTTGACGAGGAATCTCGTAATTGAAATGCAAATTCTCTATATCTCTAGCTCTTCTTTTTAAAGTTACATGAATATTTTCTTAATACTTTTTCTTTCATTTTTCTCAGATTCAGAGATTGCTTCAATAAGTTTATATGCTGAGGTTTTTTAATTTAGGATTAACATCATTTGCTGATTTCATCATTATAGTCCATAAAATTTTTAATTCCTGAAATTTGCTAATGGTTAATTTTTTTTGTGTGTATTTAAAATTGATCTTTTTTATACTGAAGAGCAGTTTAAATATTAATATATATTAAAGTAATCCAATAGATCATTAGCCACTTAAAGTAAAATTTTCTTCTGAAAAAAAATTATTATTGGCCACCTAAAACTTTTGAGTTCGTTATTAATTAAGCAAAAGAAAAACTAATTTGTCATATTATATGCATGTCAAAAATTTAAATTCTAGTTGATATGGAAGGGTAAATGAGCAATCTAGGGTTGGGGAATGGGGATTTAGTTAATAGTTTTTTTAGTTTTTACTTTTTTTAAATACTAAATATTTAATAGTTAATTAATTTTTGGCCCACGGGCTGGCCCAGGCCCAGCCTCGGTCAAGCCTCAAGGGCCAGCAGGCTGACCTGGGCCGGGCTTATAAGCCTCAGTTTTAAATGGGCTCAAAAAATTCTAACCCAACCCTACCCAAGTAGCGGCTGGGTTGGGCTGGCCTTATGGGCCAAGCCCATTTTGACGGCTCTAATAGAATCCCAATAAAATTACTCCACCGATAATGACTAAAAATTTTTAATAGGCATTTCGCTAAATTCATCCTTTGTTTGAGCCGAAGTCTTAATACATTTTTATACCATATTACCATCTCATGCAACAGATTTAATCCTTCAAATTTTAGCGACTGAGTAAGTTTAGCAGGCGTTTGGACATAGATTCCAAGATTTTTTTTTTTAAATTTGAAATTTACTTAAATTAATTTGAAGATAAAGTTGTGTTTGATTATAATTTTTGCAATATATTGGATGTACTTTTTTCAAAACCATGAAATATGATTTATACCAAAAATATTAAAATCACTCTGACTTGATTATCCTGCTTGAAATAAATAATTAAATATACTTATTGTTTAACTATACGAACAATCTCTAATAGAAGTTGTAATGGCTCATTCAGGTAAAAGTATAAACCGTAGATCTCAACAATGGATATCAAAATATAATTCAAGGCCAATCAATTGGACGGTGGGAAATTGTAGGTGTTACCTAGATTTAATAAATGATTGGGGTCCTTTTATAAATTTAAAAAATATAGGGTAAATTTGTAAAAGTTAAAAATATCAACTTTCCAATTTTTCAATTGAAAAACTGGTTCTGAGCAGATTTTCAAATTCAAAAATGCATTTTCAAGTTGAATTTGAAAGAAAGTAAAATTTTCATAACCAAACATTGATTTGAAATATTTCTTTGAAAAAAAGAAAAATTCTCTTATGTCCAAATGGGCTCTTAGTCCTTTCGTTATGTTTTCCGTCATTTTTGGAGTATATGCATGTAGCTCCCTTGGTTACCAATTATATTAAGTACGCAACTATAATTGTTCTGCTTAATCAGCTGATCATAGTGTATGGGCGAAAACTTCAATTTATGTGTTTGGCCCGATCAACGGCAATAAAGCCTTTGAAGGCTGTGACATGTCAACATAACTCCAAAAGGTCGAGGTCAGATATGGAGGATAAATCGTTATTGAGGTCGAAATGGCTTGACAGAAGGCGAGGACGAGGATGAGCATCCATTTTCGGCACGAATTGATGACCAGTTTTAGGATTTAGATTCCTTGAAGAATATTCTAATTGATATTTTTTTCTGTTGTATTATCTAGGATTTTGTGGTACATGTGCTCTTATAAAAAGGAAGAGGTGTAGATCAGAAAAGAGATTGGGGCCTTTTGTATAGAATATCATTTACATTCTGTATACAAGATTTTCACTTCATTGAATAGAAACAAAGCTTGACTTTACACTTCCTTTCTTGTATCCATCTCTCCCAATCTAAGAAGAATCGGAATATACAATTACTTATCATCATCCATCATTGTCAGATAACACATCTGAAGATTTCATCCTTGTGGAGTGATCCTTGTCTCATTTACTATCATTTATTGTTCTACTTTACATTTACAAGCCTTTATTGCTCTATTTTTTCCTCAAGATTGTCTTCTTTAATATCTCATATTAAATATTCGCCTTAAAATGCTAGGTCTATCATTGAATATTAATATTGGCTATGATTAACCCTATTTTTTAACAAATTTAATTGTATAAAACCAAAATCTATTTTTTGGTCATACAGTTTGGTGCCGTCTGTGAGGATTTATTAGCCAAACCATTAGTTTTCATTCAGATCTATAACTCTCATAACTTTTTAACCTGATATACGGTAAAGTTGTTCCTTCTTTTTTTTTTTTTTGCATACAAGGGTTCGATGGCAGGTAACCAAGGAAAAAGAGTAAAAGCGCCAGACAATGTCCCGTTCAGTTTAATGTGCGCCATCGACAAAGGCTATGAAATTCAAGATGAGGAAATAACCCCTACGACATCCCACAAATTAGGGAAGTCACCGCCACCCTTTTGTAGCACGACCAAACCCAACAGTAAATAGGCTTCCACGTCCGTGAAAGAAGGAGCACCACCTCCCATAAAAAACTCCTAGAGGCCTGCCTAACTGACACCTTGGTCACCGTGATGAACAAGCAAGTTCCGTGCATGACCGCGGAAACCTCAAGGATCCATGCAGCCCAGCACAAGGATGGCAGAACGATCAGCTAATGGTGCAGGTGACAGTGCCCTCAACGTCGTGTTAAAACGAATGAAAGAAATGGAGAAAGAGAACAAGGCAATCAAGGAACAGATGTAAGAGCATCAAGAACGAGTAGACAAGATACCAGGTGCCCCCAAATTGATACTGAAAAGAGACGCCGGCAGGTTTGTAGAATAGTCGTACAGGGAGGAAGCAACTCCTCATGCCATACCAAAAACTTTCATGATGCTCCCGTACCTCAGAATCTATGACAAGACGATTGATCCCGAGATCCATGGGATCTACTACATCACTGCAGTAAAGGGAAATGATCTCACTAAAGAATATTTGTCCTCCATTTATTAAAAAAGTTAGGTGAAACCCTCGCAGAAGGGGTGTTGACGTGGTATTCGCAGCTGCCGGCCTACTCCATAGAAACGTTCAAGGAAATGGGGAAAAGCTTGTAACAGTGCATGCCAGGGCCAAAAAGGCCGAAACAAGGGTAAACGACATCTTCACCATCAGGCAATCCCCAGTGAAAGCACTGAGAGACTTCTTAGCTCGGTTCAATAGAGTGAGGATGACCTTAGCGAATGTCTCCGAGGGAATGGTCGTAGCAGCCTTCTAGAATGGGATAAACATAGAAGGTTCGAGGGCGACTAGAAAACTACTAAGCTGATTGATGAATACCCACCAGCTACCTGGGACGACATCCATAGCCTATTGCGCTGAGGTTAGAGCAGACGACGAAGACCTCAATGGGCCAACCCGACAACTCATCTCAATGTAATCTGAACCCAAGAGGAAACGAAGGGATAGTACGAGTATAGGCCCTCCAATGCTGCAACCGGGCAAAGATTGGCATCAACCTTACAACCGGCCATCCGTCTTCAACTTCCACCGGGAGACGACCCCTGTAGGCAAAGATCAGACATCCCCAAAAATAACCGAGTTATGGTTCCTTAATTATCTGCTTATAACTTCTATGTGTCACCTACAGATATGGTCTATGCACTCGAGAAGCTCGGACCGAAGGTGAAGAGGCTATCGAAGATGAGGTCCGATCCACACACAGGGAAGTCGGACGCCTTCTGTGAGTTTCACCAGGACCGATGACACAAGATCGAGGAATGACATGCTCCAAGATTGTAAGTGACGACTCTACTACAACAAGGACACCTCAAGGAGTTGCTCAGTGATAAGGAAAGAACACCATAGCAAAAGGGCGAGAACGCACAGGACCGCCAAAGCCGCGTCTCCCGCTCGTACCATCAATATGATCATCGGAGGGAGTGATGACACCACCATCAATGGCGTCAGGTTCACCGCCACCCATAAATTCAAGATATCGATCACTCATGAACCGCATGATGGCCTCGAAGAAAGTATTATCTTCGATGAGTCGGATGCCGACGGTTTGACCTTCCCTCACAATGATTCCCTTGTTATTACCTTATGCATTCTTGACACTGATGTTAGGAGGATTAAGCTTGACGTGAAAGCGGGGCGTGCATTATCCATCCACGAGTCCTTGTATAGATACGACTCGAGGATAAGATAGTGTTGTGCTGCATCACACTAACCAGTTTTAACAATACACTTGAACAGACTTTGAGTGAGATAAGACTCCCCATCCTCGCCGGCGGGGTGACGCTAGAGACCACATTCCACATCATGGACCAGGACACGACATACAATGCCATCGTTGGTCGACCATGGATACACTCCATAGGGGCAATCCCTTCTAACCTGTATCAAGTGATCAAGTTCCCAACCCCATAAGGAAAATTCAACATACGAGGTGAACAACGCACATCCAGGGACTGCTATCGGATCACTGTGGATAGTACGAGTACTTAATAAAATATGGAGAAAGAAAAAGAATCATAGCAATCAGCAGAGTCGGGGTCCCTTCGGGTCGAAGCCAAAGACACCATTATGGATCTAGAAATAGTCAAAGCTGTATGCTCGACCGTAGAGGACCTCGATCCCATCCAACTAGACCTAAACAACCCTAACAAAAATGCCTTCATATGCAGCAAGCTCAAGGACCCAGGTAAGTTCAGTCAATTCTTAATAACTAACACAGACTTGTTCGCTTTTAGTCATGCAGATATGCTAGGCATCCCCAAAGAGATAGCCATGTATAAGCTGAACGTCGAACCCTACTACCCCTAGTCAGGCAGGTCCCACAAAAATTTGACCCCGACATCAATGAGGTCGTCCATGAGCAAGTGGAGAAACTGCTTGCAAACGGTTCCATCAAGGAATCAAAATACCCCAAATGGATTGCCTTCGTGGTAATGGTCAAAAAGAAGAACGGTAAGTGGAGGATGTGCGTGGACTTCAACGATCTAAAAAAAGCCTGTCCGAAAGACTCGTTTCCGATGCTGCATATTGACCAGCTCATCGATGCCACAGTACGACACGAGTTGCTGAGTTTTCTGGACACATACTCAGGCTATAACCAAACACTCATGGAGGAAGACGACTAGGAGAAAACTACGTCCATCACTCACATGGGAACTTATTTTTATAGGGTCATGCCATTCAGGTTAAAGAATGTTAGAAGCACGCACAAGGTTGGTCACGAAGATGTTCAGAAATCAGCTCGGCAAAACCATAGAAGTATACATCGATGACATGTTAGTAAAATCTTTGAGGGTCGAGGATCATATCGACCACCTAAAGGAATCCTTCGAAATATTGAGGACTTATGGGAACATGAACCCCGAGAAATATGCATTTGGCATGACTTCGGGGATATTTCTGGGTTTCCTGGTATCACAACGTAGGATCGAGGTCAACCCAGATCAAATTAAGACTATTCACGGGATATCAAAGCACCTAACTGCCAAGAAACAAGTCCAGCGCCTGATGGGTCGGATTACTGGCTTATCCAGGTTCATCTCGAGATCGTCCGATAGGTGCCACAAATTCTTCAATGTACTGTAAAAAGACAACGGCCTTGAAAGTACGATCGAGTGAAAACAAGCACTGAAGGAGCTCAATGAATGCCTGTCATTTCCACCCCTACTCTCAAAGCCTGAGCCCGGAGATCATCTCCTCGTTTACCTCGCCGTTTAAAAAATAGCGGTAAGTGTGGTCCTGGTTCGAGAAGATAAAGGTACGCAATCTCCAATCTACTATATCAATAAAACACTTTCGAAGCGGAGATGAGGTATCCAAACCTCGAGAAATTAGCTTTGGCCCTTGTCATAGCTTCAAGAAAGCTAAGGCCATACTTCCAATGCCATCCAATCTCTGTCGTCACCACATTTCCTTTGAGGAACATACTGCACTAACTCGAATAATCGAGGAGGCTGGCCAAATGGGCAATAGATTTAAGTGAGCACGACATCACTTACCAGCCTCGCACAACCATAAAGTCACAAGTGCTCGCCGATTTTGTCACGGACTTTAGCGCCAAGGTGATGCCCGAGGTCTAGAAGGAATCCACACAAGCTTCTAGCCTGACGCACGATATTCCGAAGACGCCATTCAGGACCCGATACGGGCATTATGAGTTTAGAGTGATATCTTTTGGGTTGGCCAATGCTCCAGCGATGTTTATGGATTTGATAAACCGGGTATTCAAACCATTCCTAGATATGTTTGTTATTGTATTTATTGATGATATTCTGGTTTATTAATGTTCAGAAGAAAAGCATGCAGACTAATTGAGGACGATACCTAGGATACTTCCGCACCAGAAGTTGTATGCTAAGTTTTCTAACTATGAATTCTGGTTGACTTCAATAGCATCCTTGGGATATATTATTGGAGCTGATGGTATTCGGGTAGATACACAGAAGATTGAGGCGGTAAAGGCTTGGCCCAGACCTACGACACCTACTGAGGTATGCGGTTTTCTGGGGCTAGCAGGATATTACAGGAGATTGATAGAAAAGTTTGCCTCGATTTCAGCGACTTTAACAAGGCTAACTCATAAGGCAACTAAATTCCAGTGGACGGATGCTTGTGAGCAAAGCTTTCAGTTGCTGAAACACATGTTGACTACGGCTCCAGTTCTAACTCTTCCCGAGGGACTAGATGGATATGTTATTTATTGTGATGCTTCAAGTGTTGGACTAGGTTGTGTATTGATGCAGCATGGCAAGGTCATAGCCTATGCCTCCCGACAGCTCAGAAAGCACGAAAAGAATTATCCTACTCATGATCTGGAGTTAGCAGCAGTGATTCATGCCTTGAAGATATGGAGGCATTATTTATGTGGTGTTCATGTTGATATTTGTTCGGATCATAAGAGTCTCGAATATATCTTTAAGCATAAAGAACTGAATTTACGACAGAGACGGTGGCTAGAGTTACTAAAGGATTATGATGTTGATATTCTATACCATCTAGGAAAAGCAAATGTTGTAGCAGATGCTCTTAGCCGTAAATCTATGGGAAGCTTGATAGACGTGCAGTCAGAAAGGAAGGAGATGGTTCGTGAGATTTATCAGCTAGCTAGCCTTGGAGTCCGTTTGGCTAATTTTGGAGATAGTGGAGTTTCTGTTCGAGAAGTTGGTAAGTCCTCTATCATAGAAGAGGTAAAGAGACACCAGTACGAGGACCCTGTTCTGGCATAATATAGAGATACAGCTCTTCAAAAGGAAAAGACTCCATTCAAGGTTACATCTGACAGAGTGCTACGGTATGGAGGCAGATTGTGTGTACCAGATGTTGCAGGGCTACGACGGCAGGTTGTGGGAGAGGCACCTCTGCCCATTATTCTATTCATACAGGGTTAACGAAGATGTATCATGACCTCAGATGCTTATATTGGTGGGATGGCATGAAAAGGGACATAGCGGGGTTTGTTGCTCTGTGCCTGAATTGTCAACATGTTAAGGTCGAGCATCAGAATCCTGGTGGATTATTGCAGGAGATACAGATCCCAACTTGGAAATGGGAAGTGATTAATATGGACTTCATTACTGGCTTACCTCGCACTCAATAGAAGTATGACTCTATATGGGTTATTGTGGATAGGCTGACAAAATCAGCCCATTTTCTTCTAGTCAGGACTACTTATTTAGCTAAAGACTACGCGAGGTTATACATCAAGGAGATAGTGAGACTTCATGGGGTTCCCACATCTATTATATCGGACAGAGGAGCTCAATTTACAGCTAACTTCTGGAGATCATTCCAGGAGGGATTGGGGACACAGGTGAGTCATAGCACTGCATTTCACCCTCAGACTGATGGACAGGCTAAGCGTACTATTTAGACGCTAGAAGATCTGTTGCGAGCCTGTATTATTGACTTTAGAGGTAGCTGGGATGATCATTTGCCACTTATTGAGTTTGCTTATAATAATAGCTACCATTCTAGTATTCATATGGCACCGTACGAGGCCTTATATGGGAAGAAGTGCAGGTCACCTATCGGTTGGTTCGATGTTGGCGAGACTAAGTTAATAGGCCCAGACATGATTCAGCAAGCTGTTGATAAGGTGAAGCTTATTCAGGAGATATTATTGGCAGCCCAGAGTCGACAGAAGTCATATGTAGATAATTGACGTCGAGACTTAGAGTTTCAGATTGGTGATTGGGTGTTCCTGAAGGTATCACCCATGAAGGGTGTGATGAGATTCGTAAGAAGGGGAAGCTCAGCCCGAGATACATTGGGCCTTATCAAATTATTCGTAGGGTAGGCAAGGTTGCCAATGAGTTGGATCTACCATGTGATTTGGATGCGGTACATCCAGTCTTTCATATATCAATGCTGCGTAAATGTATTGGTGACCCTTCTAGAGTATTCCCTATAGATGACGTCCAGGTAATAGAGGAGTTGTCTTATGAGGAGAGCCCCATGGCTATACTTTATTGCCAGGTTAGAAGGTTACGTACTAAGGATGTGTCTTCAGTCAAAGTATTGTGGCGAAATAATAATAGGGAAGAAGTGACTTTGGAAGCAGAAGATGAAATGAAGAATACGTATCCGTACTTGTTCCCTATGCCTGCAGGTAATTTAATTCCTAACTTGATTATATTGATTGGTAAATGAGACTATATGATATTGTGGCCCTGTGGGGCATCTGGGGGTTACTGAATGCAGATTGGTAGGTATTGCTATAGAGGAGACTACCGAAATTTTTATAAGACTCTATAGACTAACTAGTTTAATATTGGAGGACAAATGTTCTTAATGGGGGGAGGATGTTATATCCCGTACTTCTGTACGTTGGATTATTCATAAGTTAACCGACATAAGCTCGGAGGACAAGATTATTTTGAGGTTATAAGTAATTATGTGATGCTCAACAAGTGATAGGTAAGTGGCGCGAAATTTAGAGGTTAAGCTAATCGAATAGTATAAGTTTCATCAATATTATACTCGTACTTTCGGGCTATGGTTCGAACCGCTCGCACCGAAGAATTTGGTCTATTCAAGTATGCAAATAAAGAGATTGGTGTACAAAAGGATAAGGTCCCGAAATAATTTAGGACTTAACAAGTGTGACGATGGTGATTGGGAATAATATTTGGTATATGTATAAAGAGGCTATGGACTAGAGTTATACCACATGATTACGATAAAGAGTATATGAGGTGTTAAAAGTGGTCCATATTTAAGTGAATCGAGATCAAGAAATTAAGTGTGGGTGTAATTAAATAAATGTGGGAATAGAGTATAGATGTAGTAGAGTGGTCATTTAACAAATGAATTATTTTAGATTTGTTGGATAACAATTAGTGGAGGAAACAAAGTGAGTCATGGACAAATGGCATTATAAGGGACATGTTTTCATTTACTTTAAGTTAGTGGTGGCACATTTGAGATAAATACTAAAAAATAGACCAAGAGGGCAACGTGTATAGGAGAGGATCAATTGAAATCTCTTATTTCAATTCATTAACAGTTCATTGTAAAGAGATATATGTATATATGATGCACTCGTTAATGGCAGCAACGTTGTATCCTTTTAACAAGGCTGCAAAGTTTATCTTTCCAAAAGTATAGCAACAACAATTTTCACTCCAAAAAATATAGTAGCAACGTTGTCCAATTTAAGCTCAATCCAAGTTCAATCATAGTGATTCTTCCGTTGAGTTGAGGATTCTAACATCGGTTTTTCCGAATCCAGCAAGTAAAGATTAGTTCATGGTGAAGTAAGGTATGTTCATGTCTTAATCCTTGAGCTAAGGAATTCTAGAAGATGATTATGTGTTAACAATGAAGGGATCTTGATATTTAGAGTTGTAGTTGTTTATATGAAATTGTTGAGACATGAATTGAATTTTGTGGAATTATGAGGAGAATTATGGTGCTATGTTCTTATGGATTAGACGTTCATAAGGTTGTTGGTGTTGTTGTTGTGATTTGGAATTGATTTGGAGTTCGCATGGGGTGAATTATTTAGAGGAGATGCCGCCCGAATTTCGTTAAGTCATTTGTTAATCAAATCGGAGGTAGGAAAGGAATAGTTGGGACTGAATCTTATATATACATATATATATATATATATATATATATATATATACACACACACACACATATTTTGATTACAGATTCGCGAGTTCGGGAAGCCGACGTTAAGTTTAGAAAGCGACAAGGTATGTAAAGTNATATATATATATATATATATATATATATATATATATATATATATATATATATATACACGTTTTGATTACAGATTCGCGAGTTCGGGAAGCCGACGTTAAGTTTAAAAAGTGACAAGGTATGTAAAGTTACCCATTCCTTCTTTTTTTGGCATGAATTACATAAAACAAACGGATGATGAACGTACATAATTCCAATGAATTCTAGTTCTCAGTGGTACTTGACATGATAGTTTTCTTTGATTCTCCAGTGTTGGTTCATTCTAATTATTCTATTGAGTTTCAGATGATGATTTAACTTGTATATGGTTGCTCCTGATATTCTATTCGTGCATAAAATTATTACATCATTTCACCGAGTCCTGGGCTGGGTATGTATTCGTGCACAGTTTTATTGCATAGTTCACCGAGTCCCTCACTAGAGGGCCGAGTACGGTATATATATATATATATATGATTATTTCACTAGAGGGTCGGGTACGGTATATATGTATATGACTTTATTCACCAAGTCCCATAATGGGCCGGGTACGGTATATTATATAGATATGCATGACTCTCATCTCATAAGGCACATGTGCATTGGTATCTTTGATTATCATACTTGTCGCCTGTCATCTTTTACTCAGTCATGATCTTCTTTATTGTACTTCATGCTTTATATACTCAGTACATTTTTCATACTGACCCCCCTTTCTTCGAGGGCTGCGTTTCATGCCCGCAGGTACAGACACTCAGTTTGGTGATCCTCCAGCCTAGGACTTCTGCTCAACTGTTTGGAGAGCTCCATTGTTTCAGAGCTTGAGTCATTTTGGTACAGATCCTCTGATATAGACTTATGCATATACAGGGGTACGGCGGGGCCCTGTCCCATCATATTTCACTATTATACTCTTAGAGGTCTGTAGACATGTGTGGGTTGTATATAGGTTTTGGTCAGTTATATCGACATGGTTCGTTTTGGATATTCCCGTATATAGTGGCAGCCTTGTCGGCTTGCATATTTTGTAAGTTTTGGTTAGCGGTGACTCCTTAGGAGACAGGTTCATTATGACATATGACGTTATGAGTCTATAGCTTGCCTTTACAAATTTCCATATTGTCCTTAGTTTCAGTCTAATTATATCTAGCAGGTTCGTATATGAGTGTCCAGCTCGGGCACTAGTAACGGCTCGTCGGGTTGGGTCGTGACAAAAGTGGTATCAGAGCAGTTCATCCTCGAAGTGTCTACAGACCGTGTCTAGTAGAGTCTTGTTTATCGGTGTATTGTGCACCACATCTATAAACAGGAAGCTACAGGAAATTTAGGACATCACTTTTCCTTCTTACTCTAGATCGTGCGATATAGCTATGTTATCAGGATAATTCTTCTCTAACGAATTATTGTGTTTTCAGCTATGCCTCCAAAGAAAGCGACAGCTGCACAGAAGGGCAAATCGGTAGCAGGAGATACTAGTCAGACCCGGAGAGTTACTAGGGCCCGTGACCAGTCTATGCCTAAGATTGTAGTCCAGTCGGCGAGCTCTGCTACACTGCCACCTCCAGAGGAGCTAAGAGCAGCAGTAGCTCCAGTTCAGGGGGCAGCACCACCGCCAGCTCCCGAGGCCCCAGCACCTGAGCCTCCAGCTCCTCAGCCAGGGGCGGAGGATAGGGCCAAGAGAGATGCAGTTCAATTGCTGACCAGATTAGTGGCAGGGCAGGCTCACATGCATGGACTAGGAGTTGACCATGCGGACAGATCTGATAGTTTGAGGGCTCGTGACTTCTTAAGCTGTAATCCTCCAGAGTTTTTTGGGTCAAAGCCCGAAGATGATCCACAGGAGTTTAATCGGCAGATGCAGCATACATTGAGGATAATCAAGGCTTCTGAGACTAAGTCTGTTGAGTTGGCTTTGTATCGATTGCGGGATACGGCTGTTAATTGGTATGAGTCTTGGGAGTTACCTAGGGGCGAGGTTGCTCTTCCAGCAGTATGAGATGAGTTTGTGGAGGCCTTTCTTGGCCACTTCCTGCCTCCAGAGATGAGGCAAGCTAGAGTTCATAGGTTCTTACATTTGAGGCAGAATGGTAGGAGCATTCGAGAGTATAGTCTTGAGTATGATTCGTTGGCTAGATATACGCCTACTATTGTAACTGATATGGCAGATAGAGTGCATCATTATGCGATGGGACTGGATCATTATTTGATTGATGGTTGTATGGCAGTGGCTCTTCAGCCAGGTATGGATATTGCTCGGGTACAGGCATAAGCACAGGGGGTAGAGGATCGGCACAGGGGACGTCAGCCAGATAGAGATCATAATAGAGGCCAGTATAAGAGGGCTAGATCGGCGGGTTATCCTGGTGAGTTTCGAGGCGGGCAGCCTCAACAGCATGTTAGATATTCTTCCCAGCCAGCACAGAGTGCACCCCCACAGTTCACAGGTAGGAGATTCGACCGCACAAGGTATTCAGGAGCTGGTCAGAGCTCCAATGCTTCAGGTTCACAGATGAACAGGGGTTCAAGTCAGTCGTGGCCACCTTTGCCTCGGTGTTCTAGATGTGGTAGGCCCCATTTTAGGGAATGCCGTCTTGCTATAGGTGCTTGTTTTTCTTGCGGCCGTCAAGGCCATATGATGAGAGAGTGTCCTTATGGAGGTGGTACAGGTGGTATGACTCAGCCTACTGGATCGGTTGCTAGTTCATCTTCTTCTGTAGCTATGCGCCCTATGGGGCAGGGTATTCAGACACCAGCAGGCCGTGGTAGAGGTCGTGGCGAAGCTTCCAGTTCTAGCGGTCCTTCGAACCGCATATATGCTTTGGCTAGTAGGCAGGATCAGGAGGCATCACTGAATGTGATTACAGGTATATTATCGATTTTCTCCCGGGAGATATATGCATTGATAGATCCAGGTTCCACCTTATCGTATATATCCCCCTTTGTTGCTAGTAGAATCGGAATAGAACCTGAATTGATAGAACCATTTGAGGTAGCTACACCGATAGGAGATTCTGTCATAGCTAAGCAAGTACATAGAAATTGTTCGGTGGTTATATATAGTCGTCATACCATAGCAGATTTGATAGAGTTATACATGACTGAGTTTGATGTTATTATGGGTATGGATTTGTTGGCTTCTTGTTATGCTACTGTTGATTGTAGAGAAAAGATAGTTCGATTTCAGTTTCCAGGAGAGCCGATTATAAGGTGGAGAGGGAATACAGTATCGTCGAGGGGTAAGTTTATTTCATACCTCATGGCAAGGAAAATGGTTAGAAAAGGTTATATTTATCATTTGGTTCGAGTGCATGATATGAAAGCAGAGGTACCGGCTCTTCGGTCAGTCCCGGTAGTTAATGAATTCCCAGATGTATTCCCAGATGAACTTCCAGGTCTTCCTCTAGAATGAGAGATAGAGTTCATAATAGATGTACTGCCAGATACCCAACCCATATCTATTCCCCCTTATAGAATGGCACCTGCGGAGCTGAAGGAATTAAAGGAGCAACTGAGAGACTTGTTAGAAAAAGGCTTCATCAGGCCTAGTACATCACCTTGGGGAGCACCGGTACAATTTGTGAGGAAGAAGGATGGGTCGCTGCGGATGTGTATTGATTATAGGCAGCTGAATAAAGTAACAATAAAGAACAGGTATCCCCTCCCCAGGATTGACGACCTATTTGACCAGTTGCAGGGTGTTAAGTGTTTTTCGAAGATAGACTTGCGGTCAGGTTATCATCAGGTGCGGGTAAGGGAGGCAGATATTTCGAAGACAGCATTCATGACCAGATACGGGCATTATGATTTTAGAGTGATGTCTTTTGGGCTGACCAATGCTCCAGCGGTGTTTATGGATTTGATGAACCGGGTATTCAAACCATTCCTAGATATGTTTGTTATTGTTTTATTGATGATATTCTGGTTTATTCACGTTCAGAAGAAGAGCATGCAGACCATTTGAGGACGGCACTTAGGATACTCCTGCACCAGAAGTTGTATGCTAAGTTTTCTAAGTGCGAATTCTGGTTGACTTCAATAGCATCCTTGGGACATATTATTGGAGTTGATGGTATTCGGGTAGATACGCAGAAGATTGAGGCAGTAAAGACTTGGCCCAGACCTGCGACACCTACTGAGATACACGGTTTTCTAGGGCTAGCAGGATATTACAGGAGATTCATAGAAAAGTTTGCCTCGATTTCAACGCCTTTAACAAGGCTAACTCAGAAGGCAGCTAAATTCCAGTGGACGGATGCTTGTGAGCAAAGCTTTCAGTTGTTGAAAGACAAGTTGACTACGGCTCCAATTCTAACTCTTCCTGAGGGACTAGATGGCTATGTTATTTATTGTGATTCTTAAGGTGTTGGACTAGGTTGTGTATTGATACAGCATGGCAAGGTTATAGCCTAGGCCTCCCGACAGCTCAGAAAGCACGAAAAGAATTATCCTACTCATGATCTGGAGTGCAGCAGTGATTCATGCCTTGAAGATATAGAGGCATTATTTATATGGTGTTCATGTTGATATTTATATGGATCATAGGAGTCTCCAATATATCTTTAAGCAGAAAGAGCTGAATTTACGACAGAGACGGTGGCTAGAGTTACTAAAGGATTATGATGTTGATATTCTATACCATCCAGGAAAGCAAATGTTGTAGCAGATGCTCTTAGCCGTAAATCTATGGGTAGCTTGACAGACGTGCAGTCAGAAAGGAAGGAGATGGTCCGTGAGATTTATCAGCTAGCTAGCCTTGGAGTCCGTTTGGCTAATTTTGGAGATAGTGAAGTTTCTATTCGAGAAGTTGCTGAGTCCTCTATCATAGAAGAGGTAAAGAGACACCAGTACGAGGACCTTGTTCTAGCATAATATAGAGATACAACTCTTCAAAAGGAAAAGACCCCATTCAAGGTTACACCTGACGGAGTGCAACGGTATGGAGGCAGATTGTGTGTACCTGATGTTGTAGGGCTACGACGGAAGGTTATGGGAGAGGCACACTCTGCCCATTATTCTATTCATCCAGGGTCAACGATGATGTATCATGACCTCAGATGCTTATATTGGTGGGATGGCATGAAAAGGGACATAGCAGGATTTGTTGCTCAGTGTCCGAATTGTCAACAGGTTAAGGTCGAGCATCAGAAGCCTGGTGGATTATTGCAGGAGATACAGATCCCCACATGGAAATGGGAAGTGATTAATATGGACTTCATTAGTGGCCTACCTCACACTCAACGGAAGTATGACTCTATATGGGTTATTGTGGATAGGCTGACAAAATCAGCCCATTTTCTTCCAGTCAGGACTACTTATTCAGCTGAAGACTATGCGAGGTTATACATCAGGGAGATAGTGAGACTTCATGGGGTTCCCACATCTATTATATCGGACAGAGGAGCTCAATTTACAGCTAACTTCTGGAGATCATTCCAGGAGGGATTGGGGACACAGGTGAGTCTTAGCACTGCATTTCACCCTCAGACTGACGGACAGGCTGAGCGTACTATTCAGACGCTAGAAGATCTATTGCGAGCCTGTATTATTGACTTCAGAGGTAGCTAGGATGATGTAACGACCCGATCCGTCGTTACGGGAGTTACCGCCCCGTTTTCCCCGTTTTATGCTTCTATATGTTTCATTATATGTGTTTGGAGAATTTGAAGTAATTCGGATAGAGTTCAGTTGGAAATGAGACAATAAGTCGCTTTATGAGAAGGTTAGTTTGGAAAAGTCAACCTAATGTTGACTTATGAGTTAGAAGGCTCGGAATGGATTTCCGATGATTCGACTAGTTTCGGGGGATGATTTGTGACTTAGGAGCGCAATCGGAATTGAATTTGGAGGTCCGGTGTAGAATTAGGCTTGAATTAGCTAAGGTTGGATTTTGGCGAATTCCGGATGGTAGGTGAGATTTTGATCCGAGGGTCCGAATGGAATCCGAGAGTTGCAGTAGCTCCGTTAGGTGATTTTGGATATGCGTGCAAAGTTTCAGATCATTCGGAGGTGTTTAGGTCGGGTTTTAGATCAAATGCAAGTTTCGGAAGTTTTAGTTTAACTTAGGCTTGAATCCGTGGTAATTCGATGATTTTGGTGTTTATGATAGTGTTTTTATGTTACGAGCAAGTTTGAATGAAGTAATAGAACATATCTGTGCATTTGGTTGAGGTCCCGAGGGCCTCGGGTGAATTCGGGTGGTTAAACGAGAGTTTTGAGGTGTAATTGCAGGTCAGATTTTGCTGTCATCTGGTGTTTCTGCTTCTGCGGAAATGGACCGCAGAAGCGGTACCGCAGAAGCGGGTAATTGGTCGCAGAAGCGGTCGTGGCCGGCTAGGGAAAATTCCGCAGATGCGGAAGGTGGCTCGCACCAGCGGGTCCGCATAAGCGGACAAGGTGCCGCAGAAGCGGTCTTTGGAGGAACCGCAGAAGCGGACTTCGCGTCGCATAAGCGAAGTCCGGGCTTCTAAGTGAAAACCGCTTAAGCGGAAATGTGGCCGCAGAAGCGGTCCCGCATAAGCGAAAGCGGGACCGCAGAAGCGAAAATTGCTGGGCGACAGAAGGGTTTTAAAATAAAATTTCATCCGCGACCCTTTCATATTTTTCCTCCATTGTTGACGTTCTTAAGAGCTTTGAACAAGGAAATTCGAGGGTTTTGACTGAGAATCACTTGGAGGTAAGTTCCTTGGCCTAAATATTCGAATTTATGGTAGAAATTACATGTAAATTGTAGAAAATTCATCAAAAACGGGTCAGGCTAGGGCTTGGAAAGCTGTGATGTAAAAATGGAATTTGGAGGGTCAAACGAGCTCCGGTTTTGGTAAACTTTATATGCACGGACTCGTGGCGAGACGAGGAATCTGTTGGTGTGATTTTTGGAATTTTTCGAGAAGTGGGCCCGGGGCTCGGGTTTTACCAACTTCGTGAATTTTAGTACTTTTCGAGTATTTTTGATTGGGTTATGTTTCTTTAACCCATATTTATGTATTCGTTGTGATTTTGACTAGATTCGACGCGCGAGGAGGTCGATACGAAAGGAAAAGGCATTGCGGACCATTCTACGGCCGGTTAGAGGTGAGTAGTTGGGGTATATGATGGCCTGAGGGTTTGAAACCCCGGCTTATCACATTGTGACGCTATTGTAGGGCGTGACTCGCACCCCATGGCAGGTGCGGGATTAGTTATGACTAGGGATTGAGACTTAGTCCATCCCGAACAAGAATGTTTCTATATTGGCGACTGATACGCACCCTGTATTGAATATATCTGGGCTTATTGCCGTGTTTAAGGCCTTGTGCCGAAATGTAGCATCCTTAGAGGATGAATGTCATTGTGATAGCATTTGTATAATCATTGATCTCAGTCCTGTGTTTAATCACTGTTATGAAATGCTAAGTCACTTTTCCTGAAGTTAAATATCTAAAGTATATTCTCCTTAATAAATTGGAAATTGGGAAATTAATTGAATCTATTACGTGACTCATATGCATATTGTGGACTGAGTATGGATCGGGCTGCAAGCCGCAGCGAATGATATGATTATTTTGCGCTTGGGCTGAAGGAGCCCCTCCGGAGTCTGTACACACCCCCAGTGAGCGCCGTCGACGTTAAATGGATCGGGCTACGCGCCGTAGCGGTCATGTGCATTGCATTGCATCTTTACATTATACTTGACTGATATATTTGAAGTTGTTTTGCTGTTAGTTCGTAGTTAGGTGTTGGACTGTTAGTTTTAGCTTTACTTTGTGGCATTTCGTGGATTTCTTATCTTCAGACATTTTATATGCTTATTACTCACTGAGTCGGTAGTACTCACCCCTACTCCCTGCACCTTGTGTGCAGATTCAGGTACACCGGAGGCTTAGCTGAGCAGTCTTTGTTTCCCAGAGCTTATCAGAGTTGTTGAGGTAGCTGCTTGACGTTCGCAGGACCTGACTACTCTTCCTATTTCAGTTTTATTTATATATACATTTCCAGACTTGAGTATTTTCGTTCAGATATTGTTATTCAGATTGTTTTAGAGGCTCTAGACTCGTGACCTCAGGTCTTTGGGAGCATTTTATCAGACTTCGTATTTTTCTCAGTATTATTCTATTATAAATATTGGATTATTATTCTAAAACTATTATAATCTCTTTAGATTGTCGGTTTGAGGTTTACGGTTAATTTGGGAACGATTGTGGTCTGGCTTGCCTAGCAATATTGTTGGGCGCCATCACGACCGGGTTTGGGGTCGTGACAAGTTGGTATCAGAGCCTAGGTTACTAGGCCTCGCGAGTCATGAGCCGGTTTAGTAGAGTCTCGCGGATCGGTACGTAGACGTCCGTATCTATCCTCGGGAGGCTACAGAACCTTTAGGAAACACTTCACTTTCTTGAAATTCAAATCGTGCGGCTTGTTATTATGAAAAACTAAATTTCCGTATTCTATTCTCTCGCAGATGGCGAGAACCCGCGCTAACGGACGTGGCGGACGACCACCAGTGCCACCTAGAGGTCGTGGTCGCGGTAGAGGCAGGGCAGCAGGGACAGCACCTGCTGACCCACCAGTTGACCAGGCTCAGGGTCAGATTCCAGCACCAGTTGACCAGGCTCAGGGTCAAATTCCAGTTGTAGATGCTCCAGCAGCACCTGTTCAGGCACCGGCAGTGCCCATCGTGATTCCTGGTCTCCAGGAGGCTTTGGCTCAGATCTTGTCCGTCTGCACTGGCCTGGCTCAAGCGGTTTCAGCTACTACAGCGGCGGCTACTTCTCAGACCGGGGGTGGTCATCAGACCCCCGATGCTCGCACACCCGAGCAGGTTGTTCAGGGCTTACAGACACCTGGGGTAGCTCCAGCTCAGCCAGTTCAGCCAGCTGCACCAGTTGCAGCAGTTGTTCCAGTTGCGCCAGTCGCACCAGCTCCAGCTCATGTGGTTCCAGCTATGCCTGATGACGAGCAGCGTCGGTTGGAGAGGTTCGGTAGGCTTCAGCCCCCGACATTCAGTGGTGTTGAGGGCGAGGATGCCCAGGGTTTTCTGGATAAGTGCCAGCGTATGCTTCGTACTGCGGGTATTCTGGAGTCTAGTGGAGTGGCTTTTACTACCTTCCAGTTCACAGGGCCTGCATTTAATTGGTGGGAGGAGTTCGAGAGGCGTAGGCCTATTGGAGCAGCGCCCCTCACGTGGCAGCAGTTCTCTACGGTATTCTTGGAAAAATATGTACCCCAGTCTCACAGGGAAGAGCTGCGTCGTCAGTTCGAGTGGTTGACTCAGGGAGATATGACAGTGACTCAGTATGAGTTGAGGTTTACACAGCTAGCTCGGCATGCTACGTGGATGATCCCGACAGATCGCGAGAGGATCAGAAGGTTTGTGGATGGTCTCAACTATCCGATTCGCATATTGATGACTAGAGAAAGGGCTACAGCAGTTACATTTGAGGAGGTAGTTGATGCGGCTCGTCAGATTGAGACAGATCGTCGTCGGGAGCGTGAGGAGAGGGAGGCTAAGAGGCCTCGAGGTTCAGGTAGTTTCAGTGGTGCTCCGTCTAGGGGCCAGTTCCAGCGCAGCAGAGGTCGTTCCTTCAGACCTCCTCAGTCAGGTCGTTCAGAGTCCAGTGGGGCTTCGTCAGGCCGTGGTCATCAGGGTCATCAGCAGAGCCAGCCTGCACTGAGTGCCCTTCCAGCTCAGAGCTCTGCTCCTGCTTCTTCAGCCCAGGGTTCATCTGCAGCGAGGGGTTCCCATCAGTCCCCTTCTCCAGCTCCAGGTCGTTGCTACGAGTGCGGTGAGTTGGGTCATATGAGGAGACAGTGTCCCCGGTTCCGTAGTAGACAGTCTCAGCAGAGGGATCAGCCCTCATCTTCTGCTCCTGTTTCTTCAGCACCCACTCAGTCAGCTAGGAGTGGAGGTCAGGTAGCCAGAGGTCACCCCAGGGGTGAGGACCGTACTGGCGGTGGTCAGGCTCGATTCTATGCTCTTCCAGATAGGAGAGACGCCAGTGCATCAGATGCAGTCATCACAGGTATTATCTCAGTCTGCCACAGGGATGCCTCTGTCTTATTTGATCCCGGATCTACCTACTCCTATGTATCTTCATATTTTGCTCATCATTTGGGTACGACCCGTGGTTGTCTTGCCTTGCCTGTGCATGTATCTACCCCGGTGGGTGATACTGTTATTGTGGATCACGTATATCGATCCTGTCTTGTTACTATTGGGGGTCTGGAGACCCGAGTTGACTTGTTATTATTGGGCATGGTGGATTTCGACGTGATTCTGGGTATGGATTGGTTATCTCCGTACCATGCTATTCTGGACTGTCATGCCAAGACAGTTACGTTGGCTATTCCGGGTATTCCGAGGATCGAGTGGCGAGGCGTGACTGACTATGTACCCGGCAGGGTGATTTCCTTCCTAAAAGCCCAACGGATGGTTGGGAAGGGTTGTTTGTCGTACTTGGCTTTCGTTAGAGATGTTGGAGCTGAGACTCCTAGTCTTGATTCGGTTCCCGTTGTGAGGGATTTCCCTGATGTGTTTCCAGCGGACCTGCCGGGCATGCCGCCGGACAGGGACATTGATTTCGGTATTGATCTGGTGCCGGGCACTCAGCCCATCTCTATCCCTCCCTATCGTATGGCACCAGCGGAGTTAAAAGAGTTGAAGGAACAGCTTCAGGAACTCCTAGATAAGGGGTTCATTCGCCCGAGTGTGTCACCTTGGGGTGCACCAGTGTTATTTGTAAAGAAGAAGGATGGCACAATGAGAATGTGCATTGATTACAGACAGCTGAACAAGGTGACAGTGAAGAACAAGTACCCACTACCCCGTATTGAGGATTTGTTTGATCAGCTTCAGGGAGCAAGGGTATTCTCTAAGGTTGACCTTCGATCGGGCTATCACCAGCTGAAGATTAGGGATTCAGACATTATGAAAACGGCTTTCAGGACGAGATATGGGCACTACGAATTTCTAGTGATGTCCTTCGGGCTGACTAATGCCCCAGCCGCATTCATGCACTTGATGAACAGTGTATTTCGGCCGTATCTGGATTCTTTTGTGATCGTGTTTATTGATGATATTCTGGTGTACTCGCGTAGCCAGGAGGAGCACGCGCAGCACCTGAGGGTGGTATTACAGAGATTGAGAGAGGAGAAGCTTTATGCGAAGTTCTCTAAGTGTGAGTTCTGGCTTAGTACTGTGACTTTTCTGGGACACGTGGTGTCCAGTGATGGTATTCAGGTTGACCCAAAGAAGATCGAGGCGGTGCAGAGTTGGCCCAGACCGTCCTCAGCTACTGAGATCCGGAGTTTCCTCGGTTTGGCGGGTTATTACCGCAGGTTCGTTCAGGGCTTTTCATCTATTGCTTCGCCTTTGACGAAGTTGACACAGAAGAATGCTCCATTTGTGTGGTCGGATGAATGCGAGGAGAGCTTCCAGAAGCTCAAGTCGGCCTTGACCACAGCTCCGGTACTAGTATTGCCATCAGCTTCAGGTTCTTACACGGTGTATTGTGATGCTTCGAGAGTTGGGATCGGTTGTGTATTGATGCAGGAGGGTAGAGTTATTGCGTATGCTTCTCGTCAGTTAAAGCCCCATGAAAAGAACTACCCTGTTCATGACTTAGAGTTGGCTGCTATCGTTCATGCCTTGAAGATTTGGAGGCATTATCTATATGGCGTATCTTGTGAGGTATATACGGACCATCGCAGTCTTCAGCACTTGTTTAAGCAGAAGGATCTTAATTTGAGGCAGCGGAGATGGCTTGAGTTACTCAAGGATTATGATATTACCATCCTGTATCATCCCGGGAAGGCCAATGTAGTGGCCGATGCTTTAAGCCGGAAGTCCATTAGTATGGGTAGTTTGGCGTACATTCCAGTTGGGGAGAGGCCCCTTGCAGTTGATGTTCAGGCTTTGGCCAATCAGATGGTGAGGTTAGATATTTCCGAGCCCAGTCGGGTGTTGGCTTGTATGGTTTCCCGATCTTCTTTGTACGATCGCATCAGAGAGCGCCAGTATGATGACCCGCATTTGCTTGTCCTGAAGGACAGGGTCCAGCATGATGATGCCAGAGATGTGACCATTGGAGATGATGGTGTGTTGCGGATGCAGGGCCGGATTTGCGTGCCCAATGTGGATGGGCTCCGGGAGTTGATATTAGAGGAGGCCCACAGCTCGCGGTATTCGATTCATCCGGGTGCCGCGAAGATGTACCAGGATTTGAGACAGCATTACTGGTGGAGAAGGATGAAAAAGGATATTGTGAATTATGTGGCTCGGTGTCTCAACTGTCAGCAGGTCAAATATGAACACCAGAGACCCGGCGGTGTACTCCAGCGGATGGATATTCCGGAGTGGAAATGGGAGAATATTACTATGGATTTTGTGAGTGGTCTTCCTCGTACCTCGAAGAAGTTTGATTCGATTTGGGTGATTGTGGATAGGCTGACCAAGTCCGCACACTTCATTCCTGTATGCACTACCTATTCTTCGGAGCGGTTAGCAGAGATTTTCATCCGAGAGATTGTGCGGTTGCATGGGGTCCCAGTTTCTATTATATCAGATAGAGGTACCCAGTTTACTTCTCAGTTCTGGAGAACATTTCAGCGAGAGTTGGGTTCACAGGTAGAGTTGAGCACAGCATTTCATCCTCAGACGGACGGACAGTCCGAGCGTACTATCCAGATATTGGAGGACATGTTGCGTGCCTGTGTTATTGATTTTGGAGGTTCTTGGGCTGAATTCTTGCCACTTGCAGAGTTTGCTTATAACAACAGCTATCAATCCAGCATTCAGATGGCGCCGTATGAAGCCTTATATGGGAGACGGTGTAGATCTCCGGTTGGTTGGTTTGAGCCCAGCGAGGCTAGATTATTGGGGACAGAGTTAGTGCAGGATGCCTTAGAGAAGGTAAAAGTGATCCAGGAGAGACTTCGTACAGCTCAGTCGCGTCAGAAGAGCTATGCGGACCGGAAGGTTCGAGATGTATCTTATGCGGTGGGCGAGAAGGTCTTGTTGAAGGTTTCGCCTATGAAAGGCGTTATGAGGTTTGGAAAGAAAGGAAAGCTGAGTCCAAGGTTCATTGGACCTTTTGAGATACTTAGGAGGATTGGGGAGGTGGCCTATATGCTTGCTTTGCCACCTAGCTTGTCGGGAGTTCATCCGGTGTTCCATGTTTCTATGCTCCGGAAGTATGTTGGGGACCCGTCTCATGTATTAGACTTCAGCACGATCCAGTTGGATGAGGACTTGACCTACGATGTGGAGCCGGTGGCTATTTTGGGTCGTCAGGTTCGAAAGTTGAGATCTAAGGACATAGCTTCGGTGAAGGTACAGTGGAGAGGTCGGCCCGTGGAGGAAGCCACTTGGGAGACCGAGCAGGAGATGCGGAGCAGATATCCTCACTTGTTTGAGACTCCAGGTATGTTTCTTGACCCGCTCGAGGACGAGCGTTTGTTTAAGTTGGGGAGGATGTAACGACCCGACCCGTCGTTACGGGAGTTACCGCCCCGTTTTCCCCGTTTTATGCTTCTATATGTTTCATTATATGTGTTTGGAGAATTTGAAGTAATTCGGATAGAGTTCGGTTAGAAATGAGACAATAAGTCTCTTTATGAGAAGGTTAGTTTGGAAAAGTCAACCGAATGTTGACTTATGAGTTAGAAGGCTCGGAATGGATTTCCGATGATTCGACTAGTTTCGGGGGATGATTTGTGACTTAGGAGCGCAATCGGAATTGAATTTGGAGGTCCGGTGTAGAATTAGGCTTGAATTGGCTAAGGTTGGATTTTGGCGAATTCCGGATGGTAGGTGAGATTTTGATCCGAGGGTCGGAATGGAATTCCGAGAGTTGCAGTAGCTCCGTTAGGTGATTTTGGATATGCGTGCAAAGTTTCAGATCATTCGGAGGTGTTTAGGTCGGGTTTTAGATCAAATGCAAGTTTCGGAAGTTTTAGTTTAACTTAGGCTTGAATCCGTGGTAATTCGATGATTTTGGTGTTTATGATAGTGTTTTTATGTTACGAGCAAGTTTGAATGAAGTAATAGAACATATCTGTGCATTTGGTTGAGGTCCCGAGGGCCTCGGGGTGAATTCGGGTGGTTAAACGAGAGTTTTGAGGTGTAATTGCAGGTCAGATTTTTCTGTCATCTGGTGTTTCCGCTTCTGCGGAAATGGACCGCAGAAGCGGTACCGCAGAAGCGGGTACGTGGTCGCAGAAGCGGTCGTGGCCGGCTAGGGAAATTCCGCAGATGCGGAAGGTGGCTCGCACCAGCGGGTCCGCATAAGCGGACAAGGTGCCGCAGAAGCGGTCTTTGGAGGAACCGCAGAAGCGGACTTCGCGTCGCATAAGCGAAGTCCGGGCTTCTAAGTGAAAACCGCTTAAGCGGAAATGTGGCCGCAGAAGCGGTCCCGCATAAGCGAAAGCGGGACCGCAGAAGCGAAAATCGCTGGGCGACAGAAGGGTTTTAAAATAATATTTCATCCGCGACCCTTTCATATTTTTCCTCCATTGTTGACGTTCTTAAGAGCTTTGAACAAGGAAATTCGAGGGTTTTGACTGAGAATCACTTGGAGGTAAGTTCCTTGGCCTAAATATTCGAATTTATGGTAGAAATTACATGTAAACTGTAGAAAATTCATCAAAAACGAGTCAAGCTAGGGCTTGGAAAGCTGTGATGTAAAAATGGAATTTGGAGGGTCAAACGAGCTCCGATTTTGGTGAACTTTATATGCACGGACTCGTGGCGAGACGAGGAATCCGTTGGTGTAATTTTTGGAATTTTTCGAGAAGTGGGCCCGGGGCTCGGGTTTTACCAACTTCGTAAATTTTAGTACTTTTCGAGTATTTTTGATGGGGTTATGTTTCTTTAACCCATATTTATGTATTCGCTGTGATTTTGACTAGATTCGACGCGCGAGGAGGTCGATACAAAGGGAAAAGGCATTGAGGACCAGTCTACGGCCGGTTAGAGGTGAGTAGTTGGTGTATATGATGGCCTGAGGGTTTGAAACCCCGGCTTATCACATTGTGACGCTATTGTAGGGCGTGACTCGCACCCCATGGCAGGTGCGGGATTGGTTATGACTGGGGATTGAGACTTAGTCCATCCCGAACAAGAATATTTCTATATTGACGACTGATACGCACCCTGTATTGAATATATCTGGGCTTATTGCCGTGTTTGGGGCCTTGTGCCGATCTGTAGCATCCTTAGAGGATGATTGTCATTGTGATAGCATGTTTTGTATAATCATTGATCTCAGTCCTGTGTTTAATCACTGTTATGAAACGCTAAGTCACTTTTCCTGAAGTTAAATATCTAAAGTATATTCTCCTTAATAAATTGGAAATTGGGAAATTAATTGAATCTGTTACGTGACTCATATGCATGTTGTGGACTGAGTATGGATCGGGCTGCACGCCGCAGCGAATGATATGATTATATTGCGCTTGGGCTGAAGGAGCCCCTCCGGAGTCTGTACACACCCCCAGTGAGCGTCGTCGACGTTAAATGGATCGGGCTACGCGCCGTAGCGGTCATGTGCATTGCATTGCATCTTTACATTATACTTGACTGATATATTTGGAGTTGTTTTGCTGTTAGTTCGTAGTTAGGTGTTGGATTGTTAGTTTTAGCTTTGCTTTGTGGCATTTCGTGGATTTCTTATCTTCAGACATTTTATATGCTTATTACTCACTGAGTCGGTAGTACTCACCCCTACTCCCTGCACCTTGTGTGCAGATTCAGGTACACCGGAGGCTTAGCTGAGCAGTACTTGTTTTCCAGAGCTATTCAGAGTTGTTGAGGTAGCTGCTTGACGTTCGCAGGACCTGACTACTCTTCCTATTTCAGTTTTATTTATATATACAATTCCAGACTTGAGTATTTTCGTTCAGATATTGTTATTCAGATTGTTTTAGAGGCTCTAGACTCGTGACCCCAAATCTTTTGGGAGTGTTTTATTAGACTTCGTATTTCTCAGTATTATTCTTCGATAAATTATTGGATCATTATTCTAAAACTATTATAATCTTTTTAAACGGTCGGTTTGAGGTTTACGGTTAATTTGGGAACGATTGTGGTCTGGCTTGCCTAGCAATATTGTTGGGCGCCATCACGACCGGGTTTGGGGTCGTGATAGATGATCATTTGCCACTTATTGAGTTTGCTTAAAATAATAGCTACCATTCTAGTATTCAGATGGCACCGTACGAGGCCTTATATGGGAGGAAATGCAAGTCACCTATCGGTTGGTTCGATGTTGGCGAGACTAAGTTAATAAGCCCATACATGATTCAGCAAGTTGTTGATAAGGTGAAGCTTATTCAGGAGAGATTATTGGCAGCCCGGAGTCAACAGAAGTCATATGCAGATAATCGACGTCGAGACTTAGAGTTTCAGATTGGTGATTGGGTGTTCCTGAAGGTATCACCCATGACGGGTGTGATGAGATTCGGTAAGAAGGGAAACTTAGCTAACATGGGGCCTTATCAAATTATTCGTAGGGTAGGCAAGGTTGCCTATGAGTTGGATCTACCATCTGATTTGGATGTGGTATATCCAGTCTTTCATATATGAATGCTGCGTAAATGTATTGGTGACCCTTCTAGAGTATTCCCTGTAGATGATGTCCGGGTAATAGAGGAGTTGTCTTATGAGGAGAGCCCCATAGCTATACTTGATCACCAGGTTAGAAGGTTACGTACTAAGGATGTGTCTTCTGTCAAAGTATTGTGGCAAAATAATAATAGGGAAGAAGTGACTTGGGAAGTAGAAGATAAAATGAAGAATAAGTATCCTTACTTGTTCCCTATGCCTGCAGGTAATTTAATTCCTTACTTGGTTATATTGATTGGTAAATGAGACTATATGATATTGTGGCCCTGTGGGGCATCTGTGGGTTACTGAATGTAGATTGGTAGGTATAGCTATAGAGGAGACTACCGAAATTTTTATAAGACTCTATAGACTAACTAGTTTAACATACGAGGACGAATGTTCTTAAGGGGGGAAGGATGTTATATCCCGTACTTCTGTACGTCGGATTATTCATAAGTTAACCGACATAAGCTCGGAGGACAAGATTATTTATAGGTTATAAGTAATTATGTGATGCTCAACAAGTGATAGGTAAGTGGCGCGAAGTTTAGAGGTTAAGCAAATCGAATAGTATAAGTTTCATCAATATTATACCCGTACTTTCGGGCTATGGTTCGAACCGCTCGCACAAGAGAATTTGGTCTATTCAAGTATGCAAATAAAGAGATTGGTGTACAAAAGGATAAGGTCCCGAAATAATTTAGGACTTAACAAGTGTGACGACGGTGATTGGGAATAATATTTGGTATATGTATAAAGATGCTACGGACTAGAGTTATATCACATGATTATGATAATGAGTATATGAGGTGTGTTAAAGTGGTCCATATTTAAGTGAATCGAGATCAAGAAATTAAGTGTGGGTATAATTAAATAAATGTGAGAATAGAGTATAGATGTAGTAGAGTGGTCATTTAACAAATGAATTATTTCAGAATTGTTGGATAACAATTAGTGGAGGAAACAAAGTGAGTCATGGACATATGGCATTATAAGGGACATGTTTTCATTTACATTAAGTTAGTGGTGGCACATTTGAGATAAATATTAATAAATAGACCAAGAGGGCAACGTGTATAGGAGAGGATCAATTGAAATCTCTTATTTTAATGCATTAACAGTTCTTGTAAAGAGATATATGTATATATACTTTAATGGCAGCAACGTTGTATCCTTTTAACAAGGCTGCAAAGTTTATCTTTCCAAAAGTATAGCAACAACAATTTTTACTCCAAAATATAGTAGCAACGTTGTCCAATTTAAGCTCAATCCAAGTTCAATCAAAGTGATTCTTCCGTTGAGTTGAGGATTCTAACATCGGTTTTTCCGAATCCAGCAAGTAGAGATTAGTTCATGGTGAAGTAAGGTATGTTCATGTCTTAATCCATGTACTAAGTAATTCTAGAAGATGATTATGTGTTAAAAATGAAGAGATCTTGATAATTAGAGTTGTAGTTGTTTATATGAAATTATTGAGACATGAATTGAATTTTATGGAATTATGAGGAGAATTATGGTGCTATGTTCTTATGGATAAGACGTTCATAAGGTTGTTGGTGTTGTTGTTGTGATTTGGAATTGATTTAGAGTTCGCATGGGGTGAATTATTTAGAGGAGATGCTGCCCGAATTTCGTTAAGTCATTTGTTAATCAAATCAGGGGTAGGAAAGGTATAGTTGGGACTGAATTATATAGTATACGTTTTGTTACAGATTCGCGAGTTCGGGAAGCCGACGTTAAGTTTAAAAAGCAACAAGGTATGTAAAGTTACCCCTTCCTTCTTTTTTGGCATGAATACATAAAACGAGCGGATGATGAACGTACATAATTCCAATGAATTCTAGTTCTCAGTGGTACTTGACATGATAGTTGTCTTTGATTCTCTAGTGTTGGTTCACTCTAATTATTCTATTGAGTCTCAGATGATGATTTAACTTGTAGATGGTTACNGTACTGGCCTTGCATGCTTCACGTAGTACAGTTAAGGCAACTTAAGCAATTAGGCAAGTTAAATCAACTAAACATGCTTTCCTAATCTAGCACAGGTTATAATTGCAAGTAGAATAAAGCAAATATGAAAGGAACCCAATCTCAATATCTTAAGAAAAACCGGATTTTCAATAATTGGCTCAAGTACGCACCCGTCACCTTGTATACAAGGCACTCAAATCAACAAGTAACAAATCATAAAGGGAAAGGTCCCCCACACAAGGTTAGACAAGCCACTTACCTTAACCGGCTCAATATCAATAGAAACCACGCCTTTGCCACGAGTATCCGACTCCAAATGGCTCAAATCTATTCAATTCAATTACACATCGTAAATAACATCGCAAACACCTAGTATTGCTAATAAATTCAAAGCTACGGCATAAAATTAGGTGAAATGACCAAAATGCCCTTCAGGCCAACACCCCGGAATCGAATAATATTTACATTTTCAGAGCCCTCGTACTCTCACGAGTCTAACCATATAAAAATCTCCCAAATCGGAGTTCAATTGCCCACTCAAAACTCAATAATTAGGTCTATGAAGTTTCTTCCAATTTTTGATCCTAAATTCGAATTCTAATGGTGTATTTAACTATAAAATGATGAAATATAACAAGAAGGGACCAAAGAAACGTTACCCAGTGATCTTCACTTCAAATCCCACTCAAAATTGCCTTAAACCAAGCTCTCAATTGATTTTTGCAACTTATGAACTCAAACCCTCGACATCTCTATTTCTGTCCAGGGGTTTCCGCTTCTGCGGATAAGGGACCGCTTCTGCGGACCACGAGCCGCTTCTGCGGTTCTTCATTAAAGTCAAGATTTCCGCTTCTGCGGCCCTTCACCGCACCTGCGGTTGCCGCTTATGCGGATTCATTACCGCTTCTACGGTTTTCAACAAAATTCCAAGGACCGCATCTGCGACTACCATCTCGCAGGTGCGTAACCGCTTTTGCGGTTAAACTTCCGCACCTGCGGAAACTGAAAGGGACACTCGAATTCCGCTCCTGCGACGGTCTAGCCGCTTCTGCGGCTCCGCTTCTGCGGTTCCCAAGCCGCAGAAGCGGAAATACCAGATGACAGAATCCTTCAGCTATTCATTCAACTCCAAAATCTTCCGTCAACCACCCGAAGTCATCCGAGGCCCCCAGGACCTCAACCAAAAGCACCAATACCACCTAATACCTTATTCGAACTTGTACCAATCCTTAAAACACCTAAAACAACGCCGGAAACCCGAATTAATCAAAGATTCAAGTCTAAGAACCTCAAATTCCAACCAAACACGCTTTCGATCAAAAACCTAACCAAACCTCGTCCGAATGACCTGAAATTTTGCAAACACATCCCAAATGACATGACGGAACTACTGCAACTTCCGGAATTCAAATCCGACCTTTGGATCAACAACTCACTATCGGACCAGAAACTTCAAAAATTCAAACTTCGGCATTTCAAGCCTAAATGAGCTACGAGCCTCCAAAATACATTCCGAACACGCTCCCAACCCCGGAATCACCTAACGGAGCTAACGGAACCATCGGATTTCCATTCTGAGGTCGTCTTCACACTGTTCTGATTACGGACCATTTTTCAACTCTTAAGCTCTCATTTAGGGACTAAGTGTCCCAAAACACTCCGAATTCGAACACCGAACATCCCGGCAAACTAAAATAGCAGAAATAAACTTAGGGGAAGCAGTTAATGGGGGATCGGGGCGTAAATTCTAAAAACGACCGGCCGGGACGTTACACAATTAGTGGATGAAACAAAGTGAGTCATGGACAGATGGCATTATAAGGGATATGTTTTCATTTACTTTAAGTTAGTGGTGGCACATTTGAGATAAATATTAATAAATAGACCAAGAGGGAAACGTGTATAGGAGAGGATCAATTGAAATCTCTTATCTCAATTCATTAATAGTTCATTGTAAAGAGATATATGTATATATGATGCACTCTTTAATGGCAGCAACGTTGTATCCTTTTAACAAGGCTGCAAAGTTTATCTTTCCAACACAACAATTTTCACTCCAAAATATAATAGCAATGTTGTCCAATTTAAGATCAATCCAAGTTCAATCATAGTGATTCTTCCGTTGATTTGAGGATTCTAACATCGGTTTTTCTGAATCCAGCAAGTAGAGATTAGTTCATGGTGAAGTAAGGTATGTTCATGTCTTAATCCTTGTACTAAGTAATTCTAGAATGATTATGTGTTAAAAATGAAGGGATCTTGATATTTCGAGTTGTAGTTATTTATATGAAATTGTTGAGACATGAATTGGATATTGTGGAATTATGAGGAGAATTATGGTGCTATGTTCTTATGGATTAGACGTTCATAAGGTTGTTGGTGTTGTTGTTGTGATTTGTAATTGATTTGGAGTTCGCATGGGGTGAATTATTAGTAGGAGATGCCGCCCAAAGTTTCGTAAGTCATTTGTAATCAAATCGGAGTAGGAAAGGAATAGTGGCTGAAATTATATATATATATATATATATATATATATATATATATATATATATATATATACACACGTTTTGATTACAAATTCGCGTGTTCGGGAAGCCGACGTTAAGTTTAAAAAGCGACAAGGTATGTAAAGTTACCCCTTCCTTCTTTTTTTGGCATGAATTACATAAAACGAGCGGATGATAAACGTACATAATTCCAATGAATTCTAGTTCTCAGTGGTACTTGACAAGATAGTTGTCTTTGATTCTCCAGTGTTGGTTCATTCTAATTATTCTATTGAGTCTCAGATGATGATTTAACTTGTATATGGTTGTTCCTGATAATCTATTCGTGCATAACATTATTACATCATTTCACCGAGTCCCGGGCGGGTATGTATTCGTGCACAGTTTCATTGCATAGTTCACCGAGTCCCTCACTAGAGACCGGTTCCGGCATATATATATATATATATATATATATATATATATATATATATATATATGGTTACTTCACCGAGTCCCTCACTAGAGGGCCGGGTACGGTATATATGTATATGATTTCATTGACCGAGTCCCATAATTGGCCGGGTACAGGATATTATATTGATATGCATGACTCTCATCTCATAAGGCACAGGTGCATTGGTATCTTTGATTATCATACTTGTCGCCTGTCATCTTTTACTCGGTCATGATCTTCTTTATTGTACTTCATGCTTTATATACTCAGTACATTTTTCGTACTGACCCCCCTTTCTTCGGGGGCTGCGTTTCATGCCCGCAGGTACAGACACTCAGCTTGGTGATCCTCCAGCCTAGGACTTCTGCTCAGCTGTTTGGAGAGCTCCATTGTTCTGGAGCCTGAGTCATTTTGGTATAGATCCTCTGATATAGACTTATGCATATCCAGGGGTACGGCGGGGCCCTGTCGCGTCATATTTCATATACTCTTAGAGGTCGATAGACATGTGTGGGTTGTATATAGGTTTTGGTCAGTTATATCGATATGGTTTGTTTTGGATATTCCCGTATATTGTGGCAGCCTTGTCGGCTTGCATATTTTGTTATGTTTTGGTTAGCTGTGACTCCTTAGGAGACAGGTTCATTATGATATATGACGTTATGAGTCTATAGCTTGCCTTTTCAAATTTCCATATTGTCCTAGTTTCAGTCTGATTATATCTAGCAGGTTCGTATATGAGTGTCCAGCTCGGGCACTAGTCACGGCTCGTCGGGTTGGGTCGTGATAGTAGAGACATGGAATACATAAGAATGGTCGCATAGAAATTACAAGCAGAACATTACTACAATAGAAAAGCCAAGGTATGGTTACTCAAGGTCGGGGACTACGTCCTCAAGGCCAAGACCCAAGCAGGAAGAGTCCCCCGAGAAGGGAAACTAGGAGCCAATTGGGACAGACCGTAAAAAATCATAGGCAAGCGAGACAAGGGTTCATTCTAACTGGAGACATTGGAAGGAATGTGCTTACCGAACAATTGGAACATCTGCCACCTCAAGTACTTCAACTTCTAAAAAATAAGGAATGCCCCGTAAGTTGTACTCTTTTTCCCTCGCTTGAGTTTTGTCCTAACAGTGTTTCCTCAAGGAGGTAATGGACGGGACGTTCCGAGGTGAAGTACGCGGGAATAACAACATTTCATTACCCGACTCCTCAATAATCTCTGAAGCGAACAATGAAGGGACTAGATATACTAGGACTGGGACTAAAACGCTAGCTAATCGGGTCCAAGCCTGCACTACTATTGAGTAGCGAGGGTGGTCAATGCAGTTTTAACCCAACTAGGTCGGGATCGAATCCACAGGGAGTCAATGATTGGAATTAGGTTTATATCTAAGTTAAATGCGGGTTTTGAGTCTAATTACACTTCCACACATATGGGTTTGATTTCTACTTCTAGCTATACTTTAAATATTGCAATGATTGAAACTAAGGACAATATTTTTATTGTTGGTTTTCAAGTGTTTAAAGAGACTAGGGTCGTGACTTCCACCTAGCTGGATATCTAACGGGTAGCAAAATCTAGGGCAAGCTTGATTAGTTGGGATCGTAATATAGCTATCAGACCCGGGTACTCACTCTATTCCTCTCGGTAGTTTGAGTGATTTTGCCCAATTTGGCTTTCTCAAGTCCAAATGGGTATTTATAAATATCAAGTGATATTAGCTCAAGTCGGGTATTACTATCTCTAGGTTTAACCCTTTAATTGGGGCTATCAATTTCTTGAGTTCACCCCCGTTCCTTGTTAGCCTAGTTGTCCTAGACTTAGTCCCTCTTTCTCAAGTAGAGACTAAGTCATAAAGGCATAAATCAATGTTTGCAACAATTAATTCTATAGTTCTAGCAAGAACTAGGCTAAATATCACTAACCCATTCACATTCAAGCCCTAAAATCAAATACTCATTAAATACCCACACTAGGGTTGGGTCACAACCCTAGTTATGGGTTTAGCTACTCATGGAAATAACAGAAATCAAAGATGAGATGAAGTTAAAATCCATAATATTTATTTATGGAATGAAAATCTAATGTTAATAGATGAATCTAGTACAAAATTTCCGAAAGCGGAATGCTCAGCCGTCTCACGTGCTCCTACAAAACATAACATGACCTAAAAATGACAAAAAGTTCTATTTATACTAGGCTGAAAATATCTGACAAAATTGCCCCTGCGGAGGTTGTGCGACCGCGTAATTTTGAGTGCGGCTGCACTCTTGCTTTTGCGGCCGCATAATTTTGATGCGGTCCGCATTTTTCTCTTTTGGATCTGGGTTGACCAGGACTTTCGTGGATCGCATATTTCCAAGTGCGGATGCGCTCCAGATTATGCGGCCGCATAAAATGACGCGGTCCGCACTTGCTTGAGTTTGGCTTGAAATCAACTCTCTGATTCTTCATCTTGCGGATTGCACAATTTCAATCGCGGTTGCACAAGGGACTTCCGCGGCCGCACAATTCTGGTGTGGTTCGCGTTATTCTCTTTTGTTCTAGTTGCCAGCTCTCTAAATCTCAGTCATCGCGGTCCGCGTAATTATGATCGCGGCCGAACCCTGGCTTTTGCGGCCACACAATATTGGTGCGGTCCGCGTTTCAGCATTCTTTGTCCAGTCTATGTTTTGTTCAACTTTTAACTCCTTTGTGAGTTGGTTTTGATTCCTTTGGCTCATTTTGAACAATTCCTGCAGGCAAGCACATTTCATTGGTTTCCGAGAATACCTTCAAACATTTTTGGCCTAAAACACAAGTAAAAGAGAGCAAATAATAGGTCAAAATCCCTACTTATCAACTCCCCCAAACTTAAGCTTTTGCTTGACCTCAAGCAAATAAGGTAATTCTCACCTCCACTAAAACAAAAGGGTATTTCAGATGGCCTAAGGTGAATCAATCATGCATCAATTGGGACTAACAATTACCCTCAACACAAATGAATTATCAACAACACCATGTTTTGACCTTTTGAGTACCATAGTTCTAATGTGACACTAGAGCATCAAGAGATGACACAATTCACCAAGGAAGCTCACTCTATTACGTAGGTCATTATGGAACCCAAACTCCTCCTTCTCCTCTACTTTCCATAAGCAAATCTCACTTTAGAATGAAACACTCAAAACACGGATTGTGAAGAGGTAGACTCATCTCTCTCAAAAGAATGACACAAGTCCGGCTCTAAGGACCATAAACTTGCCCCTTATGTAAATCACCACTAATGCAAGCTCACTCAACTCGAAATCATATAGGGTTTTTGCGGGAATGTAATGAAGGCTTTTGGATCAAGGTAGGACTTATCGGCATATGATGGTTTCATCTTTCCTTAAGCACTTCATTTTCTCATTACGGCTCATACTTTCTTGCTCTTTGAGTCATTTTCTTCTTCCTTAGGGGAACTAGAGAGACACACTGTCATTCTTTCTTGCTCATGACAATTATTTTTCTCCTTTTTCTAATCATTCCATGCTTTTCATCATTTCTTTCTTTGAATCCCTTCAACTTTTTACCTTATTCACTTTCTTTTTGACATATTTCTTTTTGGCTTTTCTTTCTTTTCTTTGCCTTCCCTTTTCTTCATTTCTTCTTGTTCTTTGTACCTTTTATCACTTTTCACATTCCCCGTCTCTCCCCCAAACTATGCTTTTGCCAATTGTCTACCAAGAATGCCAAGGAAAGATCGGGTGCGAAGAGAGGGTCATTATAGAACGAATAAAGGCTTGTAACGTGGTTATTGAAAGAAAAAGGGCTTCGGCTCAAAAGGGGTTGACTAGGGATATCACTTTGGTAAGCTACGGAAGCTTTCAAGTTTCAAATTGGATCAAGAAGAGCCTACAATCATTTCTCAAGTCGAGCTACACTTAGAATTTCGCCTAGACAAACATTCAGGGCAAGTTCTAGACTTATTGGCACGGAACTTGGACTTGCAATTCAATACCTCACCTCTCAAGCTGCTGGACTGTTAAAGAGAACAGAGTCGAGGGCCCACAACAGCCCTATCTAAGATTGAACATCACAAATGTCTCAAAGAAACCACTCGATGATTGTTTTAGTCAACATAGGAGTCTAAAGGTCACAACTAGAGCTATTCTTTGCCAATCAACTTGTTTCTAACCATAAGGTCGAAGGTAAATGTGTTAGTACCAAGTGAAGCCTGCTTGAGACACTTTTATTCATTACTACTATATATACCAAAACATAAAGAAAACGGACTCAATCCCTTAAGAAGGTTGTCACGCCATCCATCGTTTGGAAGAGCCACCCGGTTCATACAACATCCACCTTTGGAAAGAACCGTGGCATTAAGAAAACCAAAGGCTTATTGTCAACGCAAAACTTAAAAAGAAGCTAACAAATTAAAAAGAAGCTACCAAAGTAAAGAAGAAGCTATGCTACTAAGGGAAAATAACGAAAGAAGTTATGAAGTAAACTACGAAAATTAAACTAAATATATGCAAACTTGAGGTAAAGCGAATATATACATAAATGGAAATGAATATATACATCAAATAGTAAAATTATATACATACCAAAAGTGAAAATAAAGATAAAGAAAAATAGTGTAATGGTTATTACATACCAAATGTCATCAAATCAAAATGGACCACCCCCCAAATGAAAAATAGCATTGTCCTCAATGCGCATATCAAATAAGAACAGGGAAAAGGGGTAGAGAGTAGAGAAAACTCCCTATGTGGTCTCTGTATGCATCGGGTCCTCAACATCAGCACCCACCGTATCCTCTAACTGGATCTCCACATCTTCTGATTAGGGGACTACCGGGTTGCTGAGCATCTGAATCAGCTCCTCAGCAGTATGGGAAGTCATCAGACTAGCCAGCAGCTGCCTCTGGTGTTGTCTGTGCTACTGGGATAGTAGACTCCATGAGTAGGTCCATTGGCAAATCCCCTGCATGTGCAATCTTCTTGACCTCCTTGGTCAACTTCTCCACAGACTTCTTTGAGGCTTGAGACTTCTTCATCTTCTTCACCTGCTTGGTCAGGTCTGCAATGACCTTCCCATGTGTATCAAGAGTTTCCAGAATCTTCTTCTGGTTGTCCAGAATCATCTTCAATGAGTCCTCCACTGATGGAGGTACCTGAATTGCCGTGGGCTAAAGACTGTGCTGCCACTGCACTGGATATGGCAGTCAGCTTTGTGGTAGCTGCCTGCATCCAGTTGTTGAGACTGGATAGTGTCTGGGAAACCCTCAATGCAGTTTGAGGGTATGTAGAAGATGAAGGCACTGACAGTGGCACTGAGATAGAAGGTCCAGAAGATGGAGGAGGCATGCTGCTGTTCCGATAGAAGTACCGGTTGCTGTGGAGGGCTCGAAAACTAACCCAGTGGCCACTACCCCTGGCTCTTCAGACTGGCCAGTGGAGGTAGCGGCTTTACCCTTGAATTTAGGGTTGTCCGCTCCCTGGAGATGATACCATGAGAAAGGCTTTTTAGCCTTCACCTCCACATCAAAATGTCTTATCTCTACCCCTTGATCTTGGAAATACTTAGTGAGGAAGTTGGGGTAGGGATACGTTCTTTCTTCTTTTTGGACTGCATTGGAGATGTTGTAGGATATCAAGTTCCCCAAATTAATAGGATAGCCTGCCTTGATGGAAGCTACTAATACTGCTCAGGTAAGTGGAAGGACATTCTCATGCAGGCATGGGTCAAGACGGCTGCACACGAATGTTTGCCACCCTTTTACTTCAAAGTTAAGGGTGGCTCTGANGCGGCCGCGGAGCCTTCATCGCGGACCGCACATAATGGAGTGCGGTCGCGTTGCTTGAAGCCTTAATTTCTGACTCTCTGAATCTCTGTAGTGCGGACCGCACAAAGAGTAGTGCGGCCGCACTAGGCCTGTTCTCCTGAGTTCTGCCTTGTCTTAGGTACTTGAGCAGGTTTCACTCCTTTTGAGCCGATGTTTGACATTTCGTGACTCCTGTGATCTCTACTATTGTTAATTCGGAGCATTGCTCTGTTGACCTTGATAATTGTTGACATATTGAACCTCTTCACTTTGATCATCATATGAATCATCTTGATTGTACCCACTACAACTTTGCTCAAATTGATCCGGATTGTTTTGAACTTGTTGACCACGTTGCCTTCTCTTGTTGACCATCATGTTCACTCCTTCCATGGCATTCACTTGTTTTGGCCCTTGAACTTGTTGAAGTTGAGCCTTGGCCAACTGATTCATTGTGGTTGTCAACTCCGCTATAGCTTGTCCATGATTATGTAGCTCCTTGTGCAGGTGAATAACATTTGGGTCACCTTGAGGAACATTAGATCTACTTTGCCCAGACGAAGAGGTATCCTCCATCTCATCCAATATTTCACAAGCTTCGGAATACGGCGTGTTCATGAAATTACCCCCGGCGAGTTGATTCACCACACACTGATTAGTTGTATTGATCTCCCTATAAAAGGTTTCTTGGATCATGGCCTTGGTCATGTCGTTGTTAGGGCACTCTTGGACCATTATTCGGTACCTCTCCCAAATCTCATGTAACGGTTCATTTGGCTCTTGTTTAAAATCAAGGATCCCATCTCTTAGTGTTGCCATATGTCCCAGAGAAAAGAACTTTGCGATGAACTTCTCGGCCAACTCATCCCAAGTGTGCATGGAATGGTTGGGTAACCTCTCTAGCCAATCCAAAGCCTTCCCCCTTAGAGAAAATGGGAAAAGCCTTAACCTCAATGCGTCCTCGGAAACATTAGTCGTCCCTACTCCCCCAACACGTGTCAACAAAACCTTTGAGATGCTTATAGGCGTTTTGGTGAAGAAACCCCTTTGTTCCAACAGTGTAACCATGACATTGGTTATTTGAAAGTTGCCCGCCCTAATCTGAGGCGGGACTATTGCACTCGCATAGCCTTCGTTAGACAACACCCGTGTACTGCCCTTGGTGGAGGTGCGGGAGGGTTTGGGATGCTGTCATTAGGCTGGCGGCCTCTCCTTGGTACTTGGGGTTCAATATGAACATCATCCATATGTTCGTCATCTACCTCCTCCCCCAATGGTATATTCCCGAGGGCTTCGTTGTTAAGAACCATTTGGTACCTAAAAGCAATTCACACACGAAATTAGAAAAATGGTAGGAAAGAAAAACAGAACACACATATACTTATATATATAGCTAAGACCGTCTAACTCCCCGGCAACAACGCCAAAAATTGATCGAGTCCAAGCCTGCACTGCTATTGAGTAGCGAGGGTGATCGATGCAATTTTAATCCAACTAGGTCGGGATTGAATCCACAGGGAGTCAATGATTGGAATTAGGTTTATATCTAAGTTAACTACGGGTTTTGAGTCTAATTACACTTCCACACATATGGGTATGATTTTTACTTCTAACTATACTCTAAAGATTGCAATGATTGAAACTAAGGACAATATTTTTGTTGTTGGTTTTCAAGTGTTTAAAGAGACTAGGGCCGTGACTTCCACCTAGGTGGATATCTAACGGGTAGAAAAATCTAGGGTGATAGTAGCCTATATTATACGATGTAGATGCTATTTATGCTCTAAGTTAACCATACTTTATTGATGTTTTAAGTGCTAAATAATAACAAAATGCTCTAATTGAGGTTTTTATGCTTTGCAGGAACTACTCCGAGTTAGGAGGATAATATAGAGTGTTTTAGGGTCAAATATGTAGATACAAGGCCAATCGAGAAGAGCCCGGATGAAAACGAGCAAGAAAAGGTTAAGAAGAACTGGGCAATAGCCCACCGCGACCGCGGTGGAACGCGGTGAAAGAAGGCGAAAAACAGAATGTTTGTAAACCACCGCGGTCGTTCCGCGGTCGTGCCGCGATCGCGGTAGATTTGGAGGAAGCCAAGAAGTTTGAGGGCCAAAGTGTAAATCATGGGAAACTTATCCTAACCCTATATAAACTCAACAAACTCGCCCAAGTCAAGGTTAAGCTGGTTTTTAGACTAAATTGGAGGCAAGAACAAGTGTGAGAAGATCACGACACCATTAGAGTTTTTCAATCTTCTTCTTGTTATCATTATTTGCGAATTATGAATGATTTTATGATGAAACCAATCGTTAGATGAAGTTTTGACTCAATTTTGTTATAATCGAGCCAGGTTTATTATATGATTGTTCAACTATGTTTTGTATGGTGATTAATTGAATGGGCCCTTGATTAATCGTGTCTAATTGCCTTGTGTTGCTTGAGAAAGAATACTAGGTTAGACTGCTGTTGAACAATACCACTTTTGGGTAATTAAAGAGATTCATTACTTGAACTTAAAAGTGGGGTTAGAGATAACAAAACTTTGGTGGGATAATTCAGAGCTGTATAAATTATCAGCTAGAGTAGTTCGAGAGAATGCTCTAGTAAATTATCGTAGTTGATCGAGAGATAATTGCGGTAACCCATAGCTCATAATCCTCATAGAGTATCACGGCGAGATTATAGCAAAAGAGTTAAGAATTAAGCTAGCAATTGGGGAAATCAATACCCTAGATCTTTTTACCATCGAATTATCTTTAATTTAGAATATTATTAGTTTTAATATCCTTTTACATTAGTTAAACAAATCTCCCTGTTTATTGATTAAAATCTTTGCATCTGGAAATTGGTTGAACTTGTATTAAGCATCACTAATAGTTGTAATAGATAGGTTAGTTCCCTGAGGATTCGACTCCAGACTTGAGAAACCGGATTATATTTGCAACGACCGCTTTGTCTTTTATAAGGCATAGTTGGGCATGATCAAATTTTGGCGCCATTGTCGGGGAGCTAACGGTATTATTTATTGCAACTTAGAAGTAGTGCTAGAATTATTAGTTTAGATCAATTTTCTACGGTGTTAAATAACTTTTCATTGAAATTCTCACGTTTGAACTCATGTGTGATTCAGGTGTATGCCTAAAAATTCTTCGAGGACTGGTGAATTGCTTGAAGGACTCTCAGACCCCGAGAAAACATTTAGGGCATTAAACCGTGCCAACAAGAAGAACAAACAACCACAACAAACACACCAACTCATAACTGAAATGGACAACAACAACAGGGAAAACATCAATGTGCTAAACGACGCAGTGGTGGCACCTCTTGTGCCAGAAGCTGTACTTTATGATTGGGCACAGCCAACAGCTGACAACCTGGCCACCGCCATTGCTGTGCCCCAAATACAAGCGGAGACATTCCAGATCACCAACAACATGCTGCATCTTTTGCAGAATAAGGGATTGTTCTCCG
>NC_031989.1:36404921-36429007 GCF_001879085.1 Nicotiana attenuata
TGTAATGGCTAATGTGACCATGGTGGTGGTGAAGTCTGAGTAACCACCCAGGGTTCACACAACTCAAACCCTCACTAATAGTAGCCTCTGTTTTGTCAGGTACAATGCACCAGTCAAGAAAGAGACGTGCCACAGGTTCCTCCGCTAGTGGACTAGGAGGGTCATCCAGAGCTCGGGGTCAGGCTAGTGCGGACCAGTTTGACCGCACTCGGTTTGTTTCCAAAGCAGCTCAAGATAGGTGTAATGCAAAGGCATCCAAGAAGTTGTTACCTGAAGTACACATTGACAGGCATGCCTTGCAAATTGAATGCCCAAGTATCTTTGAAGAATTGAGGAGGTGTCAGCTGGACATCTTCTTTGATGAACCGGAAGAGGCAAATGTACTGATGGTAAGGGAGTTTTACGCGAATTTCCCGGAGCATGTTGATAGGGTGGTCACGGTACGAAATACCCAGGTGGATGCGTCTTTTGAGGCCATCCGCCGAGTGTACAGGCTGCCGGTATTCACTGGAGGGATGGATTATTACCATGCTTATCACCGCCCAACTGTCTGGTGGGCACCAATTCTTGAAACAATCTGTGTGGCTGGCCGGGAGCCAATATGGATAAAGCACAGAATTACCCTGAACTCCCAATCTCTCACTTGGGAAGCTAAGTGTTGGCTCACAATCATCAACAGCCGTTTGCTGCCCTCCAATAACACTACTGATGTTAATGGGCCAAGAGCAGCGGCGATTTATAATTTTTTGACCCACCACGATTTTGATGTGGGCAAGCTCATTCAAGAAGAGATGTTCATTCGCTCCCCGGAAATACTCAAAGGGTTCTACTTCCCCTCCCTGGTCACCAAGTTGTGTCGTGCTTCACGAGTTCCTGAAAATCCCATAGTAGATGGGAAGATTCCATTGAAAGCCCCATTCAGGGCTAGCAAAATCACAGTTGGGAAAGAGCCGGTTGTGGTGGTTGATGCTGATGATGATGCCGATGATGATGATGAGGAAACTATGCATGCTGCTGCCCCGACAGAGCAGAGTGCTGATGAGGCAGGCCCATCACAGGCCCGCCGGAGTACCCCCATGACAGCCCTGGAGCAAGAAATGGCTGGCCTACGCACTTCCGTCACTGACCTGAGTACTAGAGTTGACAATTTGGCTACTCAAAATGCTAGGTTAGAGAAAAAGATCATGGGCTGGCTCCGGGCGCTAGGACGAGCGTGTCACCTCGATCCTGGAACCGTCTCTGATCAGGACTGAGCACCAGGGAAGTCCCCTTACCTTACTCTGCTTTAAATTCTTTGACATGGGGACATGCCAAATCTTTGAGTGTGGGGTGGGGGATGGTTGTTGTTGTACAATTGTATACATTTGTTTGGTGTTGTTGTTGTTTCGTGTTTTTGGTTGATGTTAATTAACTGCGACTTGGCCCGAAGACGGACACCTCTCGACGGGTCTCTTGAGGGACTTAAGTCGAACAAAAAAAAGACAAAAAAAAAAGATTTTCGTTTGTTAGGTAGTGTATCAACTCCCCCTTTGTTTTTCTTTAAACCACGATTCTTTTCCAAGTAAGTTTCTTTTTATTTCTGTTTTCTTTTTTTTTTAGTGTAGGAGTTTTTGGGCGAAGAATAGAAATAGGATCCCCGAACTCCATGATACCTTGAATAGAGATTGCTTTTGTGTGATACTTAGGCTCATTAGTTGACTCTAGCAATAAAGCCTTAAATTGTGTGTTCTTGAGTAGGCTTAAGCACCTTGAGCAGAGTGTCTGACGATCCTAACTGAATTGAGTCAGGTGCCATGTGTGAGTGAGGCTTTGTGTATTCTATGCTAACACTCAACGCCTAGAACTTGCCATGTGTGTGTACGAAGCGAAATGGTAGTCTTAATTGGTCTGGAAAATGATATAGGCGTTTCCTTGTTGAACCAATCTATATATGTTTTACCCACCGGAGTGTATATATCCTAGTTAACCCCTTTGAGCCTGTAATCCTGTTTTCTTAGCAACCACATTACAAGCCTTACCAAGTTTTGAAGTACCAATCTCTTTGAACCCTATCACCTCTTAGAAGCACTTGAATTGTTATGAATATGGAAAAGTTAAAGTGTAGGGTGGTTGGTTGGGCTTTTGAGTTGAACCAAGAAGACATAAAAATAAAAAGGGTGCACTGTGTGATCAACAATATTAGAAGCCACCAGAATCTTAAAAAAAAAGAGAGAGAGAAAGAAGAGACTGAGCTGAATAATTTTTACAAGAATAAGTCTCAAAATGGTGGTGGTCTTCAAAAGAGAAAGTGTGCTTAAAGAAGTAGGGTGTTTAACTTAATGATGTAAAGGTGGAATGAAGGTTTGATAAGGTATGGGCTTAAAAGTGGAAAGTGTATTGAATTGCTTAGGGAGGTGTAGTCACTATACCCATATGTATCCTACCTGTCCCGCAGCCAACATTACAACCAAATAAAGTCCTACTTGATTCTAGACCAAATGGGCTCGATTAGTCGAGTATTACACTACAGGCAAGCCTATGGTGCGTTGTTTGTGGCATACGAATTTATTTCTGAGGGTGAGTGAAATGTTACGTGTTTGAATTCCTCAGTGTGTGAATTATAATGACATGACACAAGTCTCTTTTGTGGTGAGTAGGCACATGATTCATGAATGAAAGGTAAGTATGGACCTTTGACTGAGTGTATGAAAGCCGGTTAGGGACATTATGTGGCTAGAGAGGGAGTCCACTCTTGAGGTTAGGAGGTTACGCTAAGGTAGTCTATTCATGTGAATTATTCTTGGTATAAGGAGTAGGGAAGTGACCCAATGATGATTAGGCCTATAGAGTGTGGTTTTGTTGCTAGAGGACTAGCAACGGTTTAAGTGTGGGGTGTTGATAGTAGCCTATATTATACGATGTAGATGCTATTTATGCTCTAATTTAACCATACTTTATTGATGTTTTAAGTGCTAAATGATAATAAAATGCTCTAATTGAGGTTTTTATGCTTTGCATGAACTACTCCGAGTTAGGAGGAGAATATAGAGTGTTTTGGGGTCAAATATGTAGATACAAGGCCAATCGAGAAGAGCCCGGATGAAAACGAGCAAGAAAAGGTGAAGAAAAACTAGGCAACAGCCCACCGCGACCGCGGTGGGATCGCTGCTGGAACGCGGTGAAAGAAGGCGAAAAACAGAATGTTTGTAAACCACCGCGGTCGTGCCGCGGTCGTGCCGTGATCGCGGTAGATCTGGAGGAAGCCAAGAAGTTTGAGGGCCAAAGTGTAAATCGTGGGAAACTTATCCTAACCCTATATAAACTCAACAAACTCGCCCAAGTCAAGGTTAAGCTGGTTTTTAGACTAAATTGGAAACAAGAACAAGTGTGAGAAGATCAAGACACCATTAGAGTTTTTGAATCTTCTTCTTGTTATCATTATTTGCGCATTATGAATGATTTTATGATTTTATCTTGCTTTACTATGAGTAGCTAAACATTTAATCTAGGTTTGATGGAACCAATTGCTAGATGAAGTTTTGACTCAATTTTGTTTTAATCGAGCCGGGTTTATTATATGATTGTTCAACTATATTTTTTATGGTGATTAATTGAATGGGCCCTTGATTAATCGCGTCTAATTGCCTTGTATTTCTTGAGAAAGAATACTAGGTTAGACTGCTATTGAACAACACCACTTTTGGGTAATTGAAGAGATTCATTACTTGAACTTAAAATTGGGGTTAGAGATAGCGAAACTTTGGTGGGATAATTCAGAGCTGCATAAATAATCAGCTAGAGTAGTTCGAGAGAATGCTCTAGTAAATTATCGTAGTTGATCGAGAGATAACTGCGGTAACCCATAGCTCATAATCCTCATAGAGTATCACGGCGAGATTATAGCAAAAGAATTAAGAATTAAGCTAGCAATTGGGGAAATCAATACCCTAGATCTTTTTACCATCGAATTATCTTTAATTTAGAATATTATTAGTTTTAATATCCTTTTACATTAGTTAAACAAATCTCCCTGTTTATTGATAAAAATCTTGCATCTGGAAATTGGTTGAACTTGTATTAGCATCACTAATAGTTGTAATAGATAGGTTAGTTCCTTGAGGATTCGACTCCGGACTTTAAAAAATCGGATTGTATTCGCAACGACCGCTTTGTCTTTTATAAGGCATAGTTGGGCGTGATCATAGGGCAAGCTTGATTAGTTGGGATCGTAATATAGCTATCACACCCGGGTACTCACTCTATACCTCTCGGTAGTTTGAGTGATTTTGCCCAATTTGACTTTCTCAAGTCCAAATGGGTATTTATACAGATCATGTGATATTAGCTCATGTCGAGTATTACTATCTCTAGGTTCAACCTTTTAATTGGGGCTATCAATTTCTTGAGTTCACCCCAATTCCTTGTTAGCCTAGTTGTATTAGACTTAGTTCCTCTTTCTCAAGTAGAGACTACCTTCAAACATTTTTGTATTCCATTAATTTCCGAGAATACCTTCAAACATTTTTGGCCTAAAACACAAGTAAAAGAGAGCAAATAATAGGTTAAAATCCCTACTTATCACTGGCCAATACCCAAAACTTGTAATTTTCTCCAAGATGCCTCAGGGAGAAATGATGCAATCTATATAATGTTATTAAAATGAAGGAGATGCCTGTTTGTTAGATTGTTCTCCTCAGTCTCTTAACTAAAAGGTATGTTAGACCAGCTCTAACAAAACCCCTCGGACCTTGGCAACGTCTTAACTAAGAAGACATACGTTCGATAAGAGTATTTATAAAGGCGCACAAAGACATTAATAAGGGTGGAATGTCTAATGACCGTCATCGCCTTGATCTCCACCACCCTCTTCACTCTCGCCTCGGCTATAAGCAAAGTCGCACCAGGTGTTGTCTTCAAGCTTAGGGAGGCCTTTTTCATCATCGTCCTTTGCATCAGGTAGAGGCGTGTCGGAGTCATAACTACAGGCCAACCAAGCTTCATGAGCTTTAAATCTAGCCTCCTCTAAGGCTGTCTCATAGACAAAGCCCGTCTGTCCCAAATCTTAGACCACTTCTACTAGAGCCTCGGCAAGGATCCACTCATCGTAGTGCTCTTGTGGAATGGTCAGAAATTCAGAGGCAAGAGAAGTGGAGGGTCGTTCGAGTAGTCTAGCATTCTCGCCCTCCGTAGCAGAAATTCGATCATATAGCTCGACATTCTCTCTCTCCAACTCGCCAATCATCTCCTCGAGCGGAGCATCTTTAGCATCAGCTGTCAATTGAACATTATCCTATTCCGCACGGAAACTTCTATTTGCCAACTCGACAAGAGCGACCCTTTCCGAGCTTGTCTCTGGGAGGATTCTGCCTCCTCGATCAGCTGCTGCTTACTAGCTACCTCCTTCCTGAGCCCGTTCACTTCGAACTGGCGCTCATCAAACTGACTTTGAAATTGGTCAACCCGGCTTTGGAGGTCATGGTAATGAACTTCTGCGCCCCTACTCAGCTCGAGCTATCATTCTTCCTCTTTAACGCCCCTTTAAGATCATTGAGCCGCTCCACGAATGCGAGCTACTCTGCATCCTTCTTTTTTAGCTTCTCCCTCAGGGCAGTTACATCACCCCCCTCACGGAGTCTCCTCTTAGCCTCCCTGTACTGCCCTAGGAACTCCATATACTTTGTCCACATTTTGTAATAGACCTAATTCTGCCTCTTCTCTCTCCGCACACTATCAATTTCCAGGATAATGGCTTGCACGTAAAAGAAAAAAGAGTAAGTAAGGTAATATTCAAAGGCGAGCCAAAGAAAAAAAAAAAGAGGAAGGAAGTAATTTACCCTGAGAGCGAGGACGATGATGCTCTTGGAAAGAGTACTGTCACTCATCTCCTCGAGAGTCTAGTGCTCGACATCGGAGCGGAAGGGGCCGAATGCCTAAATCACGTCCTCGTTATTCTTAAGCAAGTTGTGATTCACTGGGATCGTGATGGTCCTCGAACCCCCCTCTACTTTAAATTCAACCTGAGTTGTCCCACGTCAATCATCTCGTGTTCTTCAGGATCGAGGTCGAAATCGGATTCATAGACGTTAGGCTTGGCTCGCTCATCTCCATGTTCGGCGGGCATCTTGCTTTTCCCCTTATCAGCAAGGGAAACTTCTTGAGCTAGTTTAGCGGTTGCATCCTCCTTGCGCTCGGGAATTAAGAGATCTTCGTTAGAGGCCTCTATGGTGACCTCATTCCCTTAAGACCGCAAAGAAGCCCTGACGTCAGCTTCTTCAAATCGGGGCGCTTTTGGGGCTGCCCCAACATCTCCTTCGACCAAGGCCGCCACATCCCTTTGCACCTTGATCTCGGGGGAGACTTTAGATAAGTCAACCACCGCTGGTACACCGGCTCCCCCATCTATGGCCCCCCTCTTTCAAGGCCACAGGTCCGTGCCGCGTGGTGAAATCTCCTCGTCTTCAACATGGAAGGGAGCCGAAGGGAGAACTAGCGTGGTGGTTGAACCGGAGGAAGGTGTAGAGGATGCAACACCCCTCCTTCTTCTGAAAGAAGGTGTCGGCACCAAGTTCCTCTTGAAGGCCTCTTGGCGGGGCCGAAAAAGGGTTACAAAAACAAACATAATCATAACAATGAAACCAAACACAACTTCGTTTGAGAACAACGTACCAACGTTACCTTTTAGGGGGGAAGTTGGTTTGTACTTTTACCAAAATATGGACTAATCTCAGATCCTCGCAGTACAAGGGAGGATCTGCCTGACCTAATCGGCGAGGCGCTATACCAACTGGAGGCTCCTAGCAGTAGCTGCAAGATGATAAGAGTTAATTCACAAAGTCAAAATGCACAATCTCATGAAGGACCGTAGACAAGAAAAATCACTTAAGGGAACGGTTCCTCACCTCTGGGAAGTAGATGACATCGACCATGACGAACTCGGTCTTAACCAAAAAGAAGTCAAGCCAGAACTGTTGACTCCCCTTGTTGCCTGTCTTAACGACCAGGGATTTGCTTCCACGGTGGAGAATGTTCAATAATGATAGAAATTGGGCATGAACAACTACAAAAGATGCCGCAAAGTGATATCAACGTTGGCCAGATCGGTGAACTTAGATAGAATTTTTATTACCTTGTAACAAGGGCGCAAGTTAGGCCGGGCAGACCCGGTAATGGCGGCAGAATTCCTCCACCAAAGAGGGAAGAAGAAAAGAATAGTCGTGGTGAAGGGACAGGCATACAGGGCGCAATATCTTAGTCGATGAACATACACTTCGTTTTCGCCTGAAGGTACGATCTCCACTTGATTAGGGACGCCATATGTGGCCTTAAACTCTGCCAAATGCTTGGCCGTTAAAGAGGATCGAAAAACCTCAACCACAGCCTTCGGCTGCCAATGCAGGTCCTGTTTCGCGTCAGGATTACGAGGAATAATTTTCTCCGCAGAGGGACGAGCCTCTGCTTTAATGACAGTGGTGGAGTCTCCCCCACAAATGGGGGCTGCAACAGCCAATGGAGTGTCCAGAGCCTCCTCATTCACACTAGGATCACCTCTGTCATGAACGCCAGAAGGAAATTAGACATGTTTGTAAAGGTATGGAATTTATGGAAGAAAAGAGTTGAGAAAATGGGAGAAAGCCTTAGAGAATGGTGGGCAAGGAAAGAAAATTCAGAGAAGGTGAAGAAAATTCAAGCAGCGAAAGTGAAGGAAGGATTCAAATAACGGTGACAATCCCCATTTTTATAAAGGAGGAACCTCGGGATTCAAAGCGACTCGTCATAATAGCAGTTGTAGTCGAAACGACAGAACCAATCCGCGAGCTACGCGTGTTCTGACATGACGCATTGGGAACATACGTCATCATGATGCTTGAGTCACATCCCAACCATATCAGTTTCACTCTAAAGGTTACCCGGAAAACTCAATACGACAAGAGTTCAAAATATGTGGCTCTCATAATTCCACATCATCTGCCTCTGGCGACAACCACGTCCATTATTATCCACTTATCAAGCTCGTCCCTAGCTCGGTCAACGTTAATAAAGCCTTTGAAGGCTTTGATGTGTCAACATAACTCCAAAAAGTCTAGGTCAGATGTGGAGGATAAATCGTTATCGAGGTCGAAATGGCTTGACAGAAGACGAAGACGAGGACGAGGACGAGCATCCATCTTCGGTGTGAAGTGACAATCAGTTTTAGGATTTAGATTCCTTAGAGAATATTTTAATGGATATTGTTGTATTATTTAGGATTTTGTGATACATGTACTCTTATAAATAGGAAGAGGAGTAGATAAGAAAAGGGATTGGGACCTATTGTAAATAATATCATTTACGTTCTTTGTACAAGATTCTCATTTTATTGAATAGAAACAAAGCTTGACTTTACATTTCCTTTCTTTTATCCATCTCTCCTGATCCAAAAAGAATCAGAATATATGATTACTGATTATCATCCATTATTGTCAGAAAACACATATGAAGATTTCATCCTTGTCGGGTGATCCTTGTCTTATTTACTGTTTAGAAGTCATTTACTATCGTTTATTGCTCTACTTTACATTTACAAGCCTTTATTGCTCTATTATTATCTCATATTAAATATTCACCTTAAAACGCTAGCTCTGACATTGAATATTGATATTGGTTATGATTAACCCTATTTTTCAACAAATCTAATTGTATAAAATCAAAATCTAATGTTTGGGTCATACACATAGCTTAATAGAAGCACCAATCGAAGAACCCGGGGTAAATCCCGTTACATCAATTTTTGAGAGCTCCAAAAAGATTAAATTCCGTAACAAGAGAAACCATCAGAACTACTAATGATGCATTGAACGCATTGGATATGTTTCTTTTCTATTTTACTATCGAGAGTCGTACGGGTGAGGACGTGTAAGACCACAAGATTATCATTGCCAAAAGGACAAGTACTCCTCATCAAACATACGATTCGAGATTACTTGAAGATTCAGAAATCAAAACAAAAAATGGAACCTTGTATCATTTTGTGAAGTAATTATGAACCGATTGGATCCTAGCCTAAGCCCCCGGCCACCATGTATAGGTGGATTAAAAAGAAGAAAAAAAATCAAAGAACTGCGCAAAACATGGAATACTCACGTGTAAAGGAGAACTGAACGAAAAACCAAATTTGTTTATGTTTCCCAAATTTAAAAGGACGAATTACATTATTGCCTTTGATATTATAAGAAAAATAACTTTGGCTCGAACTTAAGGGATGGATTGTGATAAATATTCTAAATGAACAAAACAGTTAGGCTACAAACTACTTACTACATTATAAGCAGAATGCAGCCAGAATATTTAAATAGTAAGCAACAAGGAGTAAATGGTCTTCCACTAGAGTATAAGGTAACGTTAACCGGACAAATTTACTTTATTGTCATTCAAAAGTAGTTCATATTACGGTTCAAACCAACTTAAAAGCTTAGATCTAGTATAGGGAACTGTGAATAATCAAATATCAACTTTCTATTTTGTATAGTGCTACGAAAAATGTATGCACTTACCAACGTACATGGACCTACTCAGTTGGAGTAGTATATTTTGTCTTGTGTTATTTATTTTATTTTTCAAATTATCAATCTAACTTATTTTGGTCGGTAGCTTATACTGTATTTATTTCTAAAATTATACGATAGTATTTATACACATTTAGCGTATTAAGGTAAACTCAAAATCGATATGTTAATACCCTTTATATTGCTCTATAAATATCAGTGATAGCTCGTGCACGGGGTTGTTAATTAGCTCTTCAGCTTTTAAAAGAAAGAAAGAGAGAGATGGCAAGACTAAGCAGAGGGCTGTTAATGCTCATTGTAATAGTGGCTGCAATTCAGATTTGCGCAGCAGAGGCCATCACCGCCACCGTCTCGTGGGGGGATCCTTGCAGCGACAAAGCTAAGACCCAAATAGAAAAATGCTTGAAGGAAGAGACTGCTGACATTGACAAGTGCTGCCGTAAATTACGCAACGCCATTCATGATAGCTGCCCTTGTTGGGTTCACGCTGTTGCCACAGACAAACCACTTGCCATTGCCTACTTTGAGTATTGCCAGATTTATCATCCCCCATGCTAAAATTCTCTGGTAATTAAGCTGTCCTAATTAATTACCTAGCTCCTCCTTTTCTTTTCATTATCTATATTCCCTTTTATAGTAAAAGCCAATTTCAAATATCGTTTTGTTTTTCATTTGGATATCTATGATAGTAATAATACCTAGGGGTAGCAAACTGGCGGGTCGGATCTGATATAAATGAGTCAAAACGGGTAATGCAAAGATGGATAAATTATTCAGATCCGTACCACATTTAATATGGATAGAAAATAGGTTAACCGACAGATAATTTGATATCCATATTATTTATGGATTCTTAAATATGATCATTTTTTGGAGAATTGTTAGTGGGCGTTTGTACATAAGAATTATAAAATTTCGAAAAAAGTAAAATTTTTGTTCAAGTGAAAATGATATTTGAAAATTAGAGTTACGTTTGGACATGAATACCATTTTGGGATGTTTTTTAATTTTTTTGAGTGAAAATTTTGAAAAACAGCTTTTTGGAGTTTTTACAAATTTTCGAAAGAAATTAAAAATTTTATGGCCAAACATTAATTTTGAAAAAAAGTAAAAAAAATTTGAAAAAAAAAAGTGAAAACAATTGTATGGCCAAACGATTCCTAGTCTCCCAAAATAGAAGAACCCTTAATTTGAGTTTTTATAAATATTAAAGTTAAACACATTAGTGATTCATCGTTTATCTATTGATTATTTCTTTAAGTGGATAATATGATTTTTATTCATATTTGGCCCATTTAAAAAAATCATTATCCAATTAATTTTTTAATGAATAATTGAGATGGATAATTATTATTTTTTGGTCCACTTTGCCACCACTAGTAATACCTAATGCTGTGTGTTGGTTTCAGGCGATATGAATATATGAGACGGAGGAAGACAATGGGATAGTACCTGTTCTTTTTTAATTTCCAAGCTATGTTTTCGTCGATGTTAGATCTTAGTTTTCTATTATGTTAGTTGTACCTTTGTGCTCTCGTGGTACAACGCAACGGCGTTGCTTCTTTTTCCGTTTCCTTGTACAAGAGTTGCTGAAATTTCAATGCATTACGTTTAGGACCGTTGTTCTTGTCAAACATGCGGTGATAATGAGAGTTTAACGTCCACGAAAACGTATTACTTGTTGATTTGTAGTATGAAATTAGGTTGATATGCAATAGTGGGTAACTCTTCGTATATAATAAATCTGCTGTAATACCTTAAAAGGTCGAATAATAAATAATTTGTTATAACTAATTAAAGCACATAGTAACATATAAACTCTTTATAAGCCAATCTCACTTGAAAATTTCTTGACCCAAGTGACATTTAATATTGGTCGAGAATCATTGATTGGAACTATTTCAGCTTCAGTAATGCTGCCTGGATTCATCGACATATCCCTGTTTGGCATCAATCTCCTCTTTCGATTAAACAAACTAATAAATAACTTCACAATACGAATTAAAACTCCATTAATTAATTCAAACAATTGTCAATAATCGAATCCCTAATCAAGTTATCAATAAACCATATCTGTCAACACCCTAAGGGAAATTACTCCATAGCAATGGAAAAAGTCATATCAATAAGGTTTAAAAACATAGAAAACATCAATGTTAATGATTTGATACAAACTCCCGTATTGCATCGATTGTTGCTTGAAATCATGATGAATTCTTGTGTCTTCTTGCCTTAGTTGCTTCTCGAATCTTTCGTAGGTCAAAAGCCCCTTCAAAACGTATTTTACGTGTATTTATACCATGTAGGAGCGAGCCCGGATGAAACTATCCTTTCCGAGCCGAAACAGGAAAATACTCTGAGAAATTTGTACAGGCTCCCCGCGCCCCGCACCCCCCGCTGTGCCATGCGGTGTGCCGGTGGAGAAGTTCAGAGAGCAATTTCTGACGGACAACAGCAAAACACACTGTCGCGCTGCCCCATGCAGTGCGATTGTGTTAAATTTCCACAGAAATTTATTTTCTTCACGTTTTGATATCCAGACTTGGTTCTCAACACCCGACGCAATTCCGATTTAATTTCTTGGACCTTTAGACTTCAAAGCTCCAAATTGTTCGATTTAGCTCCAGATTATCTTTTTAACTCGTAATCACTTCTTGCAAGACATAAAATACGTAATAAGTGAAATTCACTATCATTTAAGCTTAAACACACGTAAAATGCAATAATTATAGTGTAAACTATGACTAAAATACGGGTTTCTAGCCTACCATCAGAGTTGCTCGAGGGACAAAGAAATCAAATCTGGAAGCTTTCAAATGCATGTCATAGAAAGTGCTAGGATCCTACTCACGAAGTACCTCTTTGCTCCTCAACGTCCCTTCAAGGATGTTGCATTTTTCCACAACCCGGATCAGCTCCCTCTTCTTCAAGTCCTCCCTCAGGACCCGCACGTCGCCGCCTTCGCGAAGCCGACACCGGAGCTCCTGGTACTTCTCAAGGCACCTTGTATACTTGTCCTTCAGCTTCACGTAAATATCTTACGCCTCTTCTCCGGGCGAGCACTCTCAATCTCTAGAATAACCGTCTACAAAATAAAGAAAAGGAATTAGAGATTACGAAAGAAATCAAAGCATAAGGATTAGAACAGACGAACAGTTGAAATTACCCGTAGAGCAAGACCAGCAATGTTATTTGACATAGTACTGTCGTTTATCGCCTCGAGAATCGTACCCCTCAATCTCAGAACAAAGAGGACTGAGGGCAAGGACTGTGTCCTCGGTATCTACAAGAAGATTACGATCCATCGGGATTGCAATAGTCCTGGAACCTCCTTCCAACCTCAGTTAGAGTTAAGTGAGTCCCTCATCGATCATCCTCAATTTGTCCATGTCCATGTCGGAGTCAGATCCAACATCCTCCTTAGTAACGGCCTTCTCTCTGTCGCTAGCCACAGAGGGGACATCTATTGCGACCCCAGAAGTCGAGGCCTCCTCTTGCCTCGGAAGTGCAAGGCCGTCATTATGCATCCCGCCATCGGTCGTCTGCCCCACGGGACACAGTGATGCAATCGTGTTCATCTTACTCGAGTGCATGACCTCGGAACCCACCTCGCGGCTCTCTCGAACATACACCGTGGTCGTCTCCCGAAGAACAAAGTCTCATTCTTCGAAGTCGACAACAACTAGCTTCTCTCCTCCCGCATCCACAGCTCTCCTCTTACGAGGCATGTTCTTGGACTACGGTGGTTGAAGAAGGGGTCGGCGCATAAGTGGCAGTAACCACAATATGGCCAGAAATCGAAGGGGCATCATCCTTTCTCCGAAAGAATGGCACCGGTGCCCGGCTCCCTCTAGAAGACCCCCTACCTGAGAAAGAAATAAACGTCGAATTCAGCAAAATGAGTCGGCGTATAACGAAAAACGAGACGACTACGAACCAATAAAAAAGGCTACCTGTTGAAGGGAGGGCTGGTCTGAACTTCTTGATGAAGCTCCGCTAAACGCAGATCCCTACGAAGCGGGGGAGAATTTGTTCGACCCAGTCAGAGATGCGCATGACTAGAAGGGGAGGGTGAGTGTTGGCTACAAAGAAAGAAAAAATCTTTCAACTAACTCCATGTAAGTAAAAGAACACGAAAAAAAATAGAGAAGAGAGAAAAGAAACGAGCACTTACGTTTGTAATTCCAAGCCTCTGGAAAGCCATCAGCGTTAGCCACCACATCCTCGGTCCTAACGTAGAAACGATTGAGCCAAAATTGACGATTGGCCTTATCGCCCGTGTTCACCACCAAACATTTGCCTCCATGGTTGCGAAGAATCAACATCGTCCCCCTATAAAAGCTAGGGGTGAAGAGATGAACCAAATGCTGCAACGTCAGCTCAACCCCAGCCAGCTCGGCAAATTTGGTGAGCATCCTTATAATTTTGTAGACATACGGCGCAAGTTGAGTAGGGCATACGTCGTAGTGGTGACATAATTCCTCCACCAATGGAAGGAGGGGGAACGAATAACCAATGAGGAAAGGATAAGCTTATAAAGCATAGTATCCGGGGCGATGAACCTATAACATGTCCCCACCAGCCGGGATCAATTCAACATGGTTTAGAAGGCCGAATTTGGCCTTAAGTTCCGCCAATTCCTTGGGCATCATCGCCGATTGAAAAACCCCTGGTGCGGCGTTTAGTAACAAAAATATTTTAGTAAAGATACCACTAACAAAAATATTTTAGTAATGATACCACTAAAAAATGAAATGATAGGTTGAATCTCTGAAGATTGCTCTATTTTTGAGGTGTTTTTCGGCTGAAAATCTTTTCTATAACTAGAAATACAATTTTTGCGTGTTATAATTGAGTTTGTTGAGTTACATTAGGAGTCTATTGCGTTAATTGACTCACTTACCGTTTTTAAACAGCTGAAGACCTTTTTTTTCGTAGATTTCCGTTATTGTATTCACGAATACACCTCGCGAATACATATGAATACAGTCTATGTTTAGCTGGACTTCCTTGTTTTTCGCCGAGTTTTGCTACTGTATTCATGAATACAGTAGTCTGAATACATCGAATACACTCTATAATAAGTGAAAACATAGCTATAGGAAGTAATTAAGTAAATGGTAGCTATAACAAATTAATAGCCACTAAACAATAGTCATTTCTGAAAATTCTTCTTCTTTCGGTGCATCAAAATATATTAGTGGGCTTCAAACCGGGCTCTAGATCTACTAGTGAGGTTCAACCACTAAGACAAGGACTTGGAGGTTGCTTGGAATTTCGCCCATTTTTATAGGAAACCTTACACAAATGTCCCAAATAAGTCTCAACTTACCAACCTCTAGCTATTAGTCATAGACTTACTAAAACTAGACAAACACATATAAAAATTGAAAAACCAAATAAATAAAGTTCTTTCTCTCAAAGAATCACATGCAAAAATCTCCTTCCATATTTTTAAGCGTGATTTAGCAACATTAGATGCAAGACGGAAAGGAAATTTCATGGATGAGGTAGCAAATAAGGTAATGAAATACAAAAAAAATACAATATTCCAAAAAGCTAAGCAAAAAAGGAACTTTTTCAATGGGTATAGTTGAAATTCATTGAAAACATATAGATAAGTCAATATACAAAATTTGAGGAAGATTGGAGGTGATTTGGACTGATTTTGTATCAAAATTCGTAATTAAATCGAGTTCAAAAAATTCTTCTGCGACACATGTATCAAATATGTATCACGCATGTATCTCACACACACATGTGTATATATATATATATATATATATATATATATATATATATATATATATATATATATATATACACACACACACANTGTGTACACAGTGTGATACACATATCATTATTTTCATGTTCATTTTTTTACTTCGAATTTTCAATTCAAACCACCTAAAAACTTCACCAAAATCATCCCAAAATTGAGATTCAAGCTCCTTAAGATGTACCCAATCTATTCTAATAACACCCACTCAAAAGAAAGCGAAAATTTAACCTTTTTTTTGTTACAAATAGCTAATTGGCTAATATTAGTAATATTTTATGAATTGACCAATTTTTGTAATGAGCTACTTACAAAATAGACATAGCTGATAGTTTCCTATTTTTATATGTAAAAATTGGATTATTTGTACCATATGACATTTTTCACGGGAATATTTGAAAGAAATATGTATTTAATTTCTTCCATGAAAAAGTTGTTACCCTCTTCTTTTCTCGATATATTCTTTTCCCAGTATTAAGAAGGATGTTCACTTTTTAAAATATCCTATATGCATAGGAGAGAATAGGGGAAAATGTCAGATTTATCCCGGTAACAAGAGTAACAATGTTGTTTATAATGCTACAACAACATGTAAAGCAAGCAAAATCACACGAAAAGAACTGGCAGCTGGTACCGACCGGAAGAGAACAATAATTATATTATTTATGTAAAGAAGCTGAATAGTCATGATGCATATAGAACAAGAGTTGTTACTTGGCCAATTTTTCTTTCTTCACACTCCATATTTGGCACTACCTTTGGCCTTACGTTGAAAACACTACAAATCCAATGTTTCCGAAATGTCTAGCAGGCCAGAGAACTAGTTAGAAAAACTTAGTAACTCTAGCATATACACATCCACATGAGGTGATATGTATAATTCGCTATAATTGATCTGTTAATCTTCCTTCTTGTTATACCAATAACCAAACAACATCAATAAATAGATTAACCAAACTTTATGCTGGTGCTTGTATGGGTCCAAATTTGGATAACCACGACCACAATCACAGACGAGCACGACCAACGGCGAGGTCCTCACAACTTAACATGGCTCTGATACGAGGTGCTAAGGAGGTTCCTTGGAGGGGGCCCAGGAATATGTTTTGTAGGACCCAAAAGGGATTTGTCCCTTCTATATAATGGGAGGAACATCTCTAAGATAGGGGGACAATGGTAATACTTTCCGATAAGCATTTTCTAACATCCAATCACAGATCTTCATGAGATTAAACAATTTTTGTGTGTTCATTGCCTATCTTCTTTCGTTCTAAGTGATTATTATTCTTTGCTAAGATTTACCCTTTCATTTTCATTGATTGATTTGTTCAAAAAGGTTGTGATATCTTTTGATCCAAACAATTTGGCGCCGTCTGTGGGGATTTCTATAGACAAGATTTTAGTTTCGCCTAGATCACCGAAAGAAGTAAACACCTATTCTCAACCTCGCAAAGTTCAGCAATGGCAGGAAAGGGAGAGACAAGATCGAAGGCGATAGTAGACGTCACGAACAACCTGCTAGGCTCCATCAACGAAGCCGGCAGGGAAAACGATGAAAGCATAACGCCAAGTGTTACAATCGAGAGAAATATCGTGTCCACTCCTCATGAAAGCGTGATTATCTCACGCGATAAAGAAACCTCAATGTTCGCAGCAGGAGAAGCACCACCAGCTGTGAAGAGACTATTAAAGGAATGGCTGACAAACACCTTGAGCAGCATACTGGACAAACCCACTCAAAGGAATATCGGAGGCTCAATACACGCAGAAACCGCAGCTGTCGCCGATGAGCCGGAAACTCCAATCGCAGGTTACACTCATATTGTCGTTGATGCAGATAATGATGCAATCGCGCCATTCTAAAGAAAATGGAAGGTATGGAGAACGAGAACAAAACACTCCGTGATCAGATGAAGGAACATCAGGAAAGAGTCGATAAAATACCGGGCGCTCCGAAGTTGCTACCAAAACGCGATGCAGGCCGATTCGTCGAGCAGCCGTATAGTGAAGGAGCAGCCCCCCACACTATCCCGAAAATATTCAAAATGCCGCCATATTTGAAAATATACGATGGCACCACGGATTCGGAGGATCACCTGATTCACTATGTCACCGCTGTAAAAGGCAACGATCTGTCGAAAGAACAAGTTCCCTCAGTACTGTTGAAAAAATTCGGTGAAACTCTGACAGAGGGAGCGCTGACATGGTACTCCCAACTACCAGCGAGGTCAATATCGACATTCGAAGAAATGGCAGATAAGTTCGTAACCGCCCACGCGGGAGCGAAAAAGGCGGAAGCCAGAGTAAATGACATCTTCGCCGTCAGACAAACGATGGGCCAGGGACTTCGAGACTTCCTAGCCAGATTTAACAGGGTAAGAATGAGCCTACCCAACGTTTCGGAGGGAATGGCGGTGGCAGCCTTCCAGAATGGGTTAAACAGAAGCGGGTCGAAAGCAACCAAAAAATTGTTGAGCAGGCTCATGAAATACCCTCCCACTACATTGGAAGAAATCCATAACGCCTATTGTGCCGAAGTAAGAGCGGATGAGGAAGACTTGAATGGACCGCTCCAACGGTTAACATCGGTCCAGACCGAAGCAAGAAGGGAGCGCCGTAACGACGGGCGGAGGGATCAACTATCCCGTTTCAATTGAGAAAGGCATCAGCCTTACATCCGGGCGTCCATCCCACCACCACCTCGACAAGCAGATGTCATGCCCCGACATACCGGGCCACACCGAAATGAAAGAGGTATGCCTCCATTGCTTTCCGCTCATAACTTTTGCGTTTCTCCTTCGGAAATAGTATATGCACTGGAAAAGCTCGGCAAAAAGGTGCAGTGGCCGCAAAAGATGAAGTTGGACCCCCGGAGATCGAACGTTCTGTGTGAATTCCACCAGGAAAAGGGACACAAAACCGAAGATTGCATAGGTCTGCGGCAAGAAGTAGTAAGAATGTTAAACCAGGGGCACCTGAAAGAACTGCTGAGCGACCGAGGACGAACCAACTTCGCTCGAGGACGCGATCAACCTCAGGGACCACCGAAGCCACCCTCGCCAGCCCGTATCATACAAATGATCATCGGAGGCAGCGACGATGCAGCAATCAACCATGTGAAATTCACCACCACACATAAACTCAAGCGGACAGTCGCCCATGAACGGTATGACGACTTCGAAGATAGTATCATCTTCGATAAGTCGGATGCCAACAGTTTGTCTTTCCCTCACTATGATGCTTTAGTTATAACCTTACGTACTACTGATACTGATGTGAAAAGAATAATGGTCGACGAAGGGAGCGGCGCGTGTATTATCCATCCCAGAGTCGTCTCACAGATGAGACTCAAGGATAAGATAATACCTCGTTGCATAACACTGACGGGTTTTAACAATGCAGTATAACGGACCTCGGGAGAAATAATGTTGCCCGTTGTGGCAGGAGGGGTCACCCTAGAAACGAGGTTTCACGTCATGAACCAAGAAACAGCCTACAACGCTATCATAGGGCGTCCGTGGATACATTCCATGCGAGCCGTCCCGTCTAGTTTCTATCAAGTAATCGAATTTCCTACCCCATGGGGGATATTTAGCATCCGAGGCGAGCAACGCACCGCCCAAGAATGCTACCGCATTGCCCAGGATTGCACACACCAAACAACTTCAAGGGGCAAGTGCGGAAGCATAGCAATCAGCCATGTCGGGAACCAAACCCGACGTACAAATAGAGGCCATCAAAGACCCAGATGTCGTAGAAGCCTGCAAGGCTACCATAGAAGACCTCGCCCCCGTCCAACTGGACAACATCGACGGCACAAAAAAGGCCTACATCGGAGACAACCTCTTAGAACCAGGTAAATATCATGAGTTCTTAACTAACAATGCCGATTTGTTTGCCTTTTCCCATTCAGATATGCCAGGAATCCCGAGGGATATCGCCACACACAAGCTAAATGTCGATCCTCTGTACCCGCCGGTGTGACAAATGAGGAGAAAGTTTAATGCAGCCATCAATGAGGCGGTTAGCGAAGTGGTTGATAAATTACTTGCTAATGGTTCCATCCGAGAGTCGAAATATCCCCAATTGGTCGCCAATGTGGCCATGGTCAAAAAGAAGAACGGGAAATGGTAGATGTGTGTCGACTTCACCGACCTGAACAAAGCATGCCCGAAAGATTCGTTCCCGCTACCACACATCGACCAGCTCGTCGATGCGACGGCGGGACACGAACTACTAAGCTTCTTGATTGCCTACTAGTATACCTGGCAGTCTCCGAAGTCGCGATAAGTGCAGTCTTGATCCGCGAAAACAAAGGTACGCAATCTCCGATTTACTATATCAGCAAAACCTTAATTGATGCCGAAACAAGGTACCCACACCTTGAGAAACTAGCTTTGGCACTAGTCGTAGCTTCACGAAAGCTTAGACCATACTTTCAATATCATCCCATAAAAGTGGTGACAACCTCCCCCCTCAGGGGCATCCTACACAAACCCGAATTATCGGGAAGATTGGCCAAATGGGCCATAGAATTAAGCGAGCATGACATAACATACCAACCGCGAACTGCCATTAAGTCGCAGGTACTCGCCGATTTCGTCGCTGATTTTAGCGCGGAAATACTTCCTGAAGTAAAGCAGGAGGCGCTCCGCGCTTCCGTACATTCCGACCTCTGGGTCCTCTACACCGACGGCGCATCTAATGCATCGGGATCAGGACTGGGACTCCTCCTCGAGGTTCCTATGGGCGAAGTAATTCGCCAGTCCATACGATGCCCCGAGATGACTAACAACGAGGCCAAGTATGAAGCTATGATTGCAGGATTGAAATTAGCCCTCAAATATGGTGCTTGACGACTCATCCTCCATTGCGACTCTCAACTCATAGTGAACCAAGTCACCGGGACTTTCCAAATCAAAGAACAAAGACTACAAAAGTACCAGTCAGAAATTCACAAACCGCTGCCAGAATTCGATGAATGTCGCCTCGACCAAATACCCAGGGCGCAAAATATCGAAGCAGATGGCCTCGCCAAGCTAGCAGCCGCAACCAAAAATATCAGCAAGGAAAACGTGGTCACCCTTCTACATTCCGCCATAGACCAAGTCGAGGTACATTCTGTAAAACTAACCTGGGACTGGCGCAACCGTCTCGTAACATATTTGCAGGATGGAACGCTCCTACAAGATAAGAAAGAAGCCAAAAAGCTTCGAATACAGGCAGCTAGATACAGTCTCGTAAACTGTGACCTCTACAAGAGAACGTTCGGCGGCCCCCTGGCCAAATGTCTTGGTCCAAACCAAACAAGGCGACTACTGGAAGAAGTACATGAGGGGCATTGCGGCGCCCACACAGGAAACCGTGCCCTCATCCGATGCCTCATCCGCGCCGGATACTACTGGCCCACCATGAAAAAAGAAGTCGCGGATTACGTTAGGAAGTGTGAACAGTGTCAAAAATACGCCCCTATGATACACCAAGCAGGGGAACTCCTGCATTCTGTCACTTCGCCATGGCCATTCATAAAGTGGGGGATGGATATTGTCGGACCCCTCCCAACAGGACGAGGTAAGGTACGTTTCCTTTTGGTTTTAACTGATTATTTTTCTAAATGGGTGGAAGCAGGTGCGTACACTCAAATACGTGAGCAAGAGGTCATCGCGTTCATATGGAAAAATATAATATGCCGCTTCGGCATCCCCAAAGAAATCAGCTGTGACAACAGACCTCAGTTCGTCAGAAAGAAAACGATCGAGTTTTTCGAAAAGTGGCACATCAAACGAATACTCTCCACACCATACCATCCCGCCGGCAATGGCCAAGACGAATCCTCTAACAAGGTAATACTAAGTATATTGAAAAAGAAGCTCGAGGACGCCAATGGGCTATGGCCTGAACTACTACCAGAAGTACTGTGGGCATATCGCACTATGCCAAAAACCAGCACAGGCGAAACGCCATATTCACTAGTCTACGGGACCGATGCAGTTATACTTGTCGAGGTCAGAGAACCTAGCTTGAGATACTCCAGCGAGAGCGGACCAAATAACGATGAAAGTCGGCTACAAGATGTGGATGAAGTCGAAGAACGAAGAGACATGGCCCACATAAGAATGGTAGCCCAAAAGCAACAAGTAGAAAGGTATTACAACGAGAAGGCCAAAGTGCGACCGCTCAAGGTCAGAGATTACGTCCTCAAAGCCAAAACACAAGCAGCGAAAGACCCTAATGAAGGAAAACTAGGAATAAACTGGGATGGGCCATATAAAAAAACGGCGACAGCAAACAAAGGGGCATTCCAGTTAGAGACAATGGAGGGAAAACTACTCCAAAACAATTGGAACGTCGCTCATCTCAAATACTTCCACTTCTGAAAGGAGGCGTCACTTGAGTCGTACTCTTTTTCCCTCATCCGGGTTTTGTCCCGGTCGGGTTTTCCTGGTAAGGTTTTTAATGAGGCGGCAAGGGAGATATCTCGAGGTTTGAAGTATTGTTCATTACCCCACCCGTCGACGTATTCACCGGACCAAGTAATGAAGGGACTGGATATAGAATATAATCAAATCTCCATTGTATATGCAAAGTCGACATGTGATTCTTACAAGAATATAATCAAATCTCCATTGTATATGCAAAGTCGACATGTGATTCTTACAAGAATATAACTAAAACTCCTGTATGAACAAAGTCGACAGGTATTTTCCTAAGGGAATATGACCAAACCGCCACTATGAATATCCCAATGGCCAAGGCCATCGACGAAAATGTGTTCGACTTCGTTCGAACTACGACAGGATCCTACTTCGTTGACAGTTCGAAGCAACATCCCAATGGCCAAGGCCATCGACGAAAATATGTTCGACTTCGTTTGAACTACGACGAGATCCTACTTCGATGACAGTTCGAAGCAACATCCCAATGGCCAAGGCCATCGACGAAAGTATGTTCGACTTCGTTTGAACTACGACGGGATCCTACTTCGACGACAGTTCGAAGCAACACCCCAATGGCCAAAGGCTATCGACAAAGCAAAATTCGCCAAAAAATTCGACAAGTATTCGAGAAACCATAAATACTATAAAGGTCACCACCAAAACAATTTCATCATTTACAGCAAAAGCCACTAACGCCTATCTTCACAACGGGCTCAAGCACGCCCATACAAAATCCTTGAAACAAACATAATTACAAAATTACACATCACCCTCGGTGGGGTAAGCATCCTCATACCAAGAGTCGGAGGTAAGGCAGTTTGCATCATCAGAGATGACTTCGTCCCCATCAGGCGTACGGGGGTCGTACGACTCGTACCCAGATGTCTCACGAGCTGAACGAGCTTCGGCACGGACACCCTGAAGTTCAGTTTCGGACGCCCTCCCTTCTGCAAAAAGAGCCTTATATATGTCGAGTCGGGCCTCAGTACAAACCCACAACTCATACGCACGACGGGGTACGATAGGCTCGGCCGAAGTACGGGAAGTAGAAGGTTGATGGCGTCGATTTTTGCATCCTCCATCCTCAAGACGGATAACTCAGCCTCCACTCTCCTCTTTTTCCGCAGTGATGACTCATCCCCATTAGAGGATTCATCCAACGGGTGAGGGATCGGGACAGAAGAAGCCTCTTCCCGCACGACCAAACCTCGAGAGGAACCTTCTATTTGGAGCGGTTGAGTACAACCCCCTCGAGCTGGTTCGGCCAAGGTAAACTGCGCTCCCGCAGTAGCAACGGCTTGTCGAAATGCAGGGACTGGGGCCATGCGCCTGGATACCCCTCGACCTGCCATCGTAAAGAATCGTATCAGTAGTTAACGACGTATGACCAACGATGTAACGTGAAGGAAGAAGCTTACCAGACAAAACCTTGGGGCCATAACATCTCACGAAGGAAGGCCAATCTCGAGTCTCTACTGCATGGGGCAATAGACGAGCCACCCAAGCCTTTATGTCAGCAATAGGTCGGGGTGGATGCCCCAGAGCTACAAGCAAGAACCAGACAAACTATAAGGAACGAAGAAGAGAAGAAAGAAGTGGAGACACTCACGTTTATCATTCCACCGCTCCGGGAACCTAGCAGGGTCGGATACGATGTGGGCAGTTCTGACGAAGAAATACTTGTGCCAGAACTTACGACTCGCCCGGTCGTCGGTTCCAACTACTAACCCTTTTGTTCCACGATGCCTCAAATGCACCATCGTGCCCCTGTGAAAGCTGGGTGAGAACAGGTGCAAGAGGTGATGGATGGTTACCTCATATCCCGCCAACTCCGCATACTTCGTCAGCAGTAAAAGTACCTTAAGCGTGTACGGTGAAAGTTGTGCCTGGCAGACTTGATAAAATCTACAAAATTCCTCCGCTAGCTGAGGAAGGGGGAAATAATAACCAATCACAAAAGGGTACTCGTAAAAGGCGCAGTACCCAGGTCTGTGGATTTCCACAAAGTTCATTCCTGCCGGAACCATATCTACATGGNGCGCTCAATTCAGCAGTCAAACCGGCCACCTTTGCATGCAGATCGACATTCTCAGCCACAACGCCCCTACTTAACTCCAGCTCATCCTCCTTTTCCTTAAGAGACGCTTCGAGCTCACTACTACGGGCGATGACTCTCACCAAGTCCTCGTCCCGTTCCCTCAATTCTTCGACCTTGTGCGCCAGTTGGTCTTCCCATTGCTTAAGCCCTTCACGAAATAGTTGGAAGTCCGAGTCCTGAGTATAGATATCGGCCATCGCACGGTGCTTGGTGCGATATTGTCATATTGTAGACATATCCGTCGATGC
>NC_031989.1:36429027-36503465 GCF_001879085.1 Nicotiana attenuata
CTGACGTAAGAAATACTTGTGCCAGAACTTATGACTCGCCCGGTCGTCGGTTCCAACTACTAACCCTTTTGTCCCACGATGCCTCAAATGCACCATCGTACCCTTGTGAAAGCTGGGCGAGAACAGGTGCAAGAGGTGATGGATGGTCACCTCACACCCCGCCAACTCCGCATACTTCGTCAGTAGTAGAAGTACCTTAAACGTGTACGGTGAAAGTTGTGTCGGGCAGACTTGATAAAATCGACAAAATTCCTCCGCTAGCTGAGGAAGGGGGAAAGAATAACCAATCACAAAAGGGTACTCGTAAAAGGCGCAGTACCCAGGTCTGTGGACTTCGACGAAGTCCATTCCCGCCGGAACCATATCTACATGGGTTGGGGTATTGTTGAATTTTTGTCTACGGTAGAGTCGTTCTATTTATGAGCTTGGTNCCTAAGAAACTCATCACGTCCTTCTTGTTCTTCGGCGGTGGTAGTACTTTAATGGCTTTGAATTTTTATGGATCCAGTTCTATTCCTCGGCTGTTCACAGTAAACCCAAGTAATTTTCCAGCAGGAACCCCAAATGCGCACTTTGCGGGGTTTAGTTTCAGGTTATACCTTCGCAACCTGTTGAAGAACTTCCTTAGATCTAGATAGATGTGTTCTAGGCATTGTTGTGACAGGAAAGATATTAGAGTAGCAGAGGAAGTGTAGGTGAAGAATGAAGGAAGAAAGAGCAGAAAAACAGCGAGAACGAATGCCGGAAAGACGAGGAAGAATAACCGGAGGTGAAATGGCCAAGAGTTTTTGAAATAACAAATCCTCCACCTATTTATAGGATTGGGTAGCATCGGGATTAAAGCGAAAAGCAGCAGAGTGGCACCGGAATTGAGGCGAAAGGCTGCACATTGGTACCAAAACCGAAGCGACATGCCGTCAGCCCCAGTCTCGAAAACGCGCGTAATGATGACGAAAAGGCAGATGACGTCATTTCATGATGAGGCACAACGCCGATACCTTGCTGAGCACGTTGACCCCCTGAAGTTGACCATGATGTGGTACTTCACGAAACCAAATTTCTCCGCGAAGGGCAAACGGTGTCCGCTTATCGAGGACGCGTCGAATTGCGACCTCTACAAACGGAGGGACTAACTGTATGGGTCCAAATTTGGATAACCACGACCACGACCACAGACAAGCACGACCAACGGCGAGGTCCTCACAGCTTAACATGACTCCGATACGAGGTGCTAAGGAGGTTCCTTGGAGGGGGCCCATGAATATGTTTTGTAGGACCCAGAAGGGTTTTGTCCCTTCTATATAATGGGAGGAACATCTCTAAGATAGGGGGACAATGGTAATACTTTCCGATAAGCATTTTCTAACATCCAATCACAGATCTTCATGAGATTAAATAATTTTTGTGTGTTCATTGCCTATCTTCTTTCGTTCTAAGTGATTATTATTCTTTGCTAAGATTTACCCTTTTATTTTCATTGATTGATTTGTTCAAAAAGATTGTGATATCTTTTGATCCAAACAGTGCTTACATCAAGTGTCGATGAGAACGTATTGATCCAAACAAAAGATTGTACAAAACAAACAAAAGGAAAGAGATCATGTATTCATCCGAGCTTATCATCTACAACTCATACTTTACAAATATATAGCATCTGCATTATACTAAAAGCAAGCATGCATTATACAACCTAAAATTTACAAAAATAAAGTAAAATAAAAAAATTAGATTATAAAACTTTCTAGGAGATATATATTAGAGCGTATTTAATTAACGGATAGACAGACAGAACTATAGCGAACGAGCAATTTTGAATTCCCACAAATCAATTTATTCTTCCTGCGAACTATAGATGAGCCAATCGTATTTATTTATTTATTTATTTATTTGCGGAGTAATAAGTTGAAAGAAAAAAAGAAAGAAAGCAGTTACTTAGCTAGCTTCAGAATTGGGACTTTAAGAAACTAGTTTGTTCTCAATGTCTTTAAGGACCTTGCAGATTGAATTGTATGAAGATCTTCCTTTTCTTAAAGCATTCTCAGCACTTATTAAAAGTTGTTTAGCCTTATTTCTTATTCCTTTCCTTTCTGGATACTGCATTATTGTTCTCACCGTTTTCTCTATCTCTTCCCTTCCCACCACTTTCTTTGTTGGCAAAACCTCCAGCCGAACTGCCACCCCGAGTTCCTCCGTCAACATGGTGGCATTAAGTCTTTGCTCAGCATAGAGTGGCCAGGCTATCATGGGAATGCCATTTGTTAAGCTCTCTAATGTCGAATTCCATACACAATGAGACAAAATACCACCTATTGCTGAGTGGCTTAATATTTCTACTTGCTCTACCCACGTTTGAACCACCAATCCTTTGTCTCGTGTACGTGTCAAAAAATCCTGAGACAAGTAATCTAGTGTGCCATCACAAGGTAAGTGTTGCGCTGAAACCTCTCGCTCAAGACATAAGGAGCATGATGACTTGACATTATCCTCTTCTTTTCCGACTTATCACCGGCAATCTGTTCAGGATTTTGTCCTCAGCTAAAAAAGCTTGCATCGGCCCCACCATCACACGGTGGACGCACCACCCAAACAAACCTCTGCTGGCTTAATTCCAAACCCCAAGCCAACTCAATCATCTGCTTAAAAGATAGAGTCCCATCACTCCCAAATGACACGTACAAAACTGACTCTAAAGGTTGCTTATCAAGCCATTTCAAAATCCAATTTTCCATATTTTTACCCTCATCATTTCTCCTCAAAGGCCCTATAGGGTAAATTGGTACTTTAACAACACTTTTCAACCTTTCATTTTCTGTAAGCCCTTTCAAAGTGTCACACTCAGCTTCTTCCCAAGTATTAATCAAACTTCCATTAGATAAAGTGTACTCAATTCCTAGCCTAACGTGCTCTTTGTATTGCTCATCATTCCGGTTCAGCATTGCATCAACAACATCTTCCGGTCTAACCGGTTTACAGCCAGGAATCATCAACATATTTCCATGGTCAACATATTGACCCTCTATTTCTTTATCAAGAACCTTGCCACAGTAAATAGTCAAGGCAGTGAACCATGCATTGGTTGGAATGAATACGTACTTTGGCATGTTAAATTCTCTGGAAACCAACGTCATGACTTCTGTTGAGAGAAGGTCCACGATGAGAGCGTCTGGCTTAATCGTTGATATGGCGATTCGCATTTCAGGTAAAGGCTCACGTACCTGTTAGAAAATTTGGACAGTAAGATAACTTACAAACACAGAAGTGGAAGAAAGGATGATTTTTTTTCACAACTTCGCTAACAGAATTGCTAGAATATGTGGGTAATTATTACTGGTGATCTAAATCATAGTCCCTCTGTCCCAAATTATGTGGTAAAACTCGGATTTCAAGACTCAAACTTCTTAATTTTAATCGTGAATTCGGACATTAAATCTTTATATTTTTTAAAATAAAATTTATATATTTAGAAACAATATAGTAATAAGTAGTACAAGTCATAATAATTAACAATTCAAAATATCTAAAAAGCATATAAAATAATCCCGTTAGAAAAAAAAAACTTTGTCTCTCGAAATCCGAAATCGGCCACATAAAGAGAGTATATCTAGCCCATACATGTAATTTTATTTAATTTTTGATCCTCCTTTTACTAGTACAAGAACAAAATCATACACTAGTATATGTATCTCCTAGACCAATATTTAGAGGGTGTTTGGATTGGCTTTTAAGCTGGTCAAATCAACTTTTAAACTCTTTTTAGTTTTTTTCAGTGTTTGACAAAGTTAAAAAGTGCTTAAAATAAGTTAAAAATTGCTTAAAACAAGCCAAAAGCAATAAGTTAGGCAATCCCAACTTATTGTTTTTTGGCTTAAAAGCTATTTCTGTTGAAAATCAAAGCTACTTTTTTTAAGCCAATCCAAACGGGCTCTTAATATTTTCGGCCATGACAACCTGACACTTGACAACATACCCAGTATAATCTCACAAATGGAGTCTGGGGAGGGTAGTGTGTACGCAGGCCTTACCCGTACCTGGCGAGGTAGAGAGGCTGTTTCCAATAGACCCTCGGCTCAAGAAAAGGTGAAAAGAGAGAAAGGAAGAAGACGAAGAAGAAAGAGGAAGAAGAAAGAAAGAATAGAGGGACGAGGGATGATAAGGAAAAGGGGAGAAAGACAACTATAGTAACAACAACAACAACAACAACAACAACAACAACAAGCACTAACAAACTGGAACATACGATATACAGAGTGAACGAAAAAAAACAAGGGAGCTACTAATACTACTAAAAAAAGAACGGGGAACTCTCGACTACCTACTAGCCAACTACCCTAATTTTCGACCTCCACATCCTTCTATCCTAGATCATGTCCTCAGTGAGCTGAAGTAGCGACATATCTTGCCTAATCACCTCTCCCCAATACTTCTTCGGCCTTCCTCTTCCCCTTCTCAGACCCGCCACGGCCAGCTCCTCACATCTCCTAACAGGAGCATCCGTACTCCTCCTCTGCACGTGCCCGAACCATCTCAGCCTTAACTCCCGCATCTTGTCCTCCGCGGGGGCCACTCCTACTTTGTCCCGAATAATTTCGTTCCTAATCTTATCTCTCATAATATTTTCGGCCATAAACAAATAAAATTAATAAAAATACGCGAATAAAGTTTAGTTAACATTTCAACGTATAGTACGTACCATCACGCAAATTTGTGTCACCACCTTTGCGTTGGGATGAATTAGGTTGGAGATGTCCACTGGAGGAATTTGGACTACGTCTATAAGTATTCTTGGGACATTGAAGGTCTTAAGAAGTTGTGTATCGGGAGGTGAATTCTTGCTCGTGATAGTAAAGATTAGGAGTGGCAAACGGGCGGGTCGGGTCGGATATGGTTCGGGTTGAAAACGGGTAATGAAAAAACGGATCAATTATCCGACCCGACCCATATTTAATACGGATAAAAACGGGTTAACCGGCATATTATCCATGACTTCTTGTATGTGATCACTTTTGGGAGAATTCTTAGTCTCTCTAATTTGAGGAACCCCCAATTTGAGGCTTTACAAATGTAAAAGTTAGACCCATTGGTTACTCATTGGTTATCCATTTTCTAAATGGATAATATGATTCTTATCTATATTTGACCCGTTTTTAAAAAGTTCATTATCCAACCTATTTTTTAGTAGATAATATGAATGGTTAACTGTTTTCTTTGAACCATTTTGCCACCCCTAGTAAAGATAGTAACTTTGATATTGTGAAAGACAGCGAGTCGATTGCCTAAAACAAGAACTGGGATTAAGTGCCCTTTTCCTGGGCTTGCTACAATGCCTACATGAAGTGGAGGGCTGCCCATGGTGTCCTTATATTAATTATAACTCCTTGCACAACCACACAATGAAAATGAAAATGAAAATGAGTGTTTATATAGAGAGCATTGCTAATATATAGATTATATATAGGGCTAGAGAGTATATTCTTATTTCATATTATGTGCTAGCTTCCTCTTTTTCATTTGCTTTTTTTTTTTTTTTTTTGAGATGATCGGTGATGAATCGTGGCATGCTGTAGAGAGAACTAAAAACGGAAGAGTTGGCAATATAGTGTGAGAATGCTGTAATATATTAGATTAGCATGTATGTGTGGCATGGGGTTTTACACTTACTCGATCATCTACAAAATAACGTGGCTTCTTTTCAATCAACTTCATGTTATCATACCATGAAATTTTTAGGCGTCCAAAACCATTATCCAGAAGTCACAAAGGAGAGGAGGGAACATTGGAGATCAGAAAGGGAAAGAGATAAAAGAAAGAAAATTTTAATGAAATAAGACATGAATTGTTTGTATAGTCTAGCAGTACAGGTGGAAATCTATTACAAAATAGATGTTGGCGGTCATTTCTTAATTTTAAAATTAAATATTCTATAAATTTCTTTACATTGTCGATGTATACAAGTTAACATCTGTGTTCTTTAGTCGTGCCCTTAATTTTCATGGAGAATAATTATCCCTCCTATTAAAACGAGGCTTTTATTTTTTGAAACAAAAAACATCAAAAACGCAAAGAATAATTCAGAAACATGGAAAATGTACTTCTCATGAAATAAATAGCACTAGAGAGTGAGCTACATTGTCTTGAGAGTTTTGTACGATTCAAATAAGAATTTTCTCTTTTGAGTGGGTGAATGAATGTATTGAAGATTTTATTATACTCGAAATAAAATCCTGCATGAAACAGAAAGAGCATTGCACTGGATTTATGGAGGAAATAGGCCTTCATGGCTTTTTATGACCCAATCTCCATGGGCTTTGAAACTAGATAAAAGAAGCTAGACCAGCATTCATGGTCAAGCTGTAATGTCACAAGTCCACTAATGTTAATAACCCACTTAACTGGCCTGTACTCGAAATTCAACGAGTTCAAATGACCGAGTTTTTTTTTTTTCTATTTTCTCAACCTCTAGAAATGATCAAGTTTTATAATTTTTTTTTATAAAATTATACAGTAAAAGTAACAATATCTATCTATATATATGTGTGTGTATGAATGAATTAATACATATGAGTAAGATTAACTTTTGAAAATAATTTCGATTAAGTTGTATGATTGACATTATACATTTATTTGTCAAATACAACTACATTTCCAAAACCAACTATCTTGCCTTACTTATTCTAGCTTTTCTATTTTCCTATATTGTATAGGATAAAATCGGTTCATGTTAAATACTCGAATAATAGATCGATACGTGTAACCGGGGACAGACGAAAAAGTAGGCGAGTGAAAACCAAGATCAGGGACAACAACTTCGATTCACACCGGGCAGACCCAAAAGGGAATATTGCTAACGAGTACAGACGAATATTTGCCCCACATTCAATAAAGAATATTCCTCAATATTGAATATACAATCCGTTACAGAGAATTTTGGCATTCATAGCCTTTCGTTACACATTCATCAATGACCCCCATAATTGTCATTTAAGAGGGGTTTGATCCTAAGACCTTGTTCCCTAGCTGTAGCAATAAATAGTGATTTCAACAATCATTGTAGGGGAGGATAATTCTGACAAACTTATGCTATACATTATCCTAAGCTCAATAATACTTTATTTTCAGTCTATTGATATTCTTGTTGTTGTCTTCAGAAGCCTTGCACTCGGAACCAAGCTGTTTGCTATCTTATCTCGATTTCAACACTAAGTCTTGCATATTATTTAATTTGTTTATCATTTGGGTATCAAATCGATTCGCTTGTCTATAAACCACGTTATAAATTCAATTATACCATTTTACGGATAAATAGTTTGGTGCCCAATGTGGGGGCTTAGACAGTTGTGTAATTGAGTTGATCCTTGCACCTATTCCTAATCTGTTTGATTCTTTGTTTTCAGCAAAAATTCGTAAAAGATGGCAGATAACAATGTCAACATCGCACACAACATTGAGGCGCAAGGAAATCCGCCTCAACACGAAGATTCAATCAGTGACACCCGCAATGAGGAGGACGTAGCCACATCGGTCCATGGCGGGCAATATCCACGACACGTACGTGAGGCGACTCTTGATGGTGGTGAAGACGAGCACGTTGCGAAAATGGTAAGGATCTTAAGAGATCATCAAAAGGCTATTATGGGCCATCTCTCGCGGCAAGACCAGGCCATGCCGGAGTTGAGGCAACCATTGTCGGGTGCTTCCAACAACGCGAATGGAAGAGGTTCACTTCCTCCCGGTGCTCCCACAAAATCAAACAGCGCAAAAGGTTGATACCAACATCCCGAGGGGTGAGGTCGGCTTCGACGGGGCCAGGGGGAACGATAGCGGATCTGGTAACAACAACGGGGATGATCCCTTTAAAATCGAGCTCATGCGGTTTATGAGGAAAATAAACACCCGAATGGATTAAATTCTCAGCGTACCACTAGTGTTGAAGGGATCAGACTAAAAAAAGTACACCCAGTTGCCGTTCAAAACGAGTGCGGCACCAGAGTTAATCCCGAAGTGATTCAAAATGATAGACGTGCCAAAATATGATGGGACCTCGGATCCTCAAGAGAACATCACCAACTACACAACGACGGTAAAAAGAAACGACTTAGCTTCGCACGAGATTGAATTAGTCCTGCTGAAGAAGTTCGAGGAAACCCTCATGAAAGGGGCCCTAACATGGTATTCACTTTTACCCGAGCACTTAATATATTGCTTTGAGATGCTTACGTATTCTTTCATCAAGGCCCATGTCGGGGCTAGAAAGGTGCGTGCCCAAAAGGCCAACATATTAAGAATTGCGCAAGGAGAGTCCGAATTGCTGCGAGAGCTTGTGACCAGATTTGAGAAGGATAGGATGCTGCTACTGGCCGTGCCAGATAAATGGGCAGCTGATGCATTTACTAAGGGGATGAACCCGAGGAGCTCTGATGCTTCCTAAAAGTTGAAAGAAAGACTACTCGAATTCCAAACAACTACATGGGCAGATGTCCACAACCGCTATGAATCAAAGATAAGAATAAAAGACGACCAGTTCTGTTTTCCGGCATCAACCAAGGGTCGGGATCGAGAGAAGAACAAGTTTAAGTTGAAGGACGATTTTGACGCATATTGGTGGTCTTCTAAGGGCCATTTTTTGCCCTATGAAAGTGCCGAGAAATGCGGCAAAGGTTTTCGATCGGTGGACAGGTTCGCTATCGGTAGGAGAACTGACCGTGGCTGGATTAACAGATCATTGTAGGATAAAGAGATATCAGGCTCCCGAGATTCCACCTACCCCAGACTGTCCGAGTATAAATTCAATGTCAGTGTGGTGGAGCTGGTATCAGCGATGAGGAACATTAAGGAAGCATGATTCCCGAGGCCGATGAGATCCGATCCCAGTCAGAGGGATCCTAATATCTGGTGTGAGTATCATGGGACTAACGGCCACCGGACTAGGGACTGCCGACATTTGTGTGAGGAGGTGGCGACATTACTGAAAAACGGCCATCTCAGAGAATTCTTAAGCGATCGGGCTAAAAATAACTACGGCCGCAATCGGGATAACGCAAAGCCCTCAAAAATAGGAGAAGATCCTCCTCGATTAACAGTCAACATGATTTTCGGGGGGAACGAGATTAGTGGTGTAACCTTTTCTACAGCGAAAAAGACAAAGGTATTGGTGACCCATAGCAAGAGACTTCGGGAAGTCGTCGAGGACGATATCAGCTTCACAGAGGAGGAGGCCGATGGGCTCCTACTAACACACAATGATGCCCTGGTAATTTCTCTTAATGTTTTAGATTTTAAAATTAAACGTGTTTTGGTGGACCCAGGAAGTTAAGCCAATATCATTCAATGAAGAGTGCTGGAACAAGCCAAGCTAACCGAAAATATCATTCCGTCCACAAAACTCCTCGTCGGGTTCAACTTAGCAAGTGTGATAACCCGAGGGGAGATCTTGCTGCCCACAAACGCCGAAGGGGTCATGAAGACTAACTTGTTTGAAGTAGTAGACGACAACATTGGCTACAACAGTACTCTTGGCAGATCATGGCTACAAAAGATGAAGGATGTGCCATTAACATACCATCAACTTCTAAAATTCCTAACTCCAAATAGAATTAAAGAAATAAGAGGAGATCAACCGGCGGCAAGGGAGATAAACGCGATCTCGGTTTCTAGCAGTAAAGGGAAGGAACATGCGGCATAGAAATTATAGGAGCCGACGCCCACTCTCAAACCAAACAAAGTCGACAAAGGGGAGGAGCCGTCGTAATCCTATCAGGTACCAAGGTATTTCCAGGTATCAGAGGAAATAGACGCGACCAAATCCACGGCGGAAGAACTCGAACAAGTCACATTGTTTGAGAAGTTCTTAGAGATGAAGTTCCACTTGGGGACAGGATTAAACCCTGAACATAAGTTAAGCCTGGACCCCAACATCCCTCCAATAAGGCAAAAGAAGTTCCTGATTGCCGAGGTCAAAAATAGGTTTGTCAAAGAAGAGGTAACTCGGTTGCTTGATATCGGTTCCATCCGAGAGGTAAAGTATCTCGATTGGCTAACTAACATAGTAGTAATTCCAAAAAAGAATAATAAATTTTGCATGTGCTTAGATTGTAAGGATTTGAATAAGGCATACCCAAAAGACTCGTTCCCATTGCCTAACATTGATAAAATGATTGATGCAATGACCGGGCATGAGTTGATGAGTTTCCTCAATGCTTAATCCGGGTAAAACCAAATCAGAATGAACCCGGAGGATCAGGAAAAGGCTCCGTTCATAACAAACTTTGGCACATATTGCTACAATATAATGCCTTTCAGGCTTAAAAACACTGGAGCCACTTATCAGAGGCTTGTGAACAAAATGTTCGAAAAGCATATAGGGAAAACAATGGAAGTTTACATAGATGATATGATGGTTAAGTCTTTGAATGCATATGACCATTTGAAACACCTTCAAGAAACGCTTGACATCCTAAGGAAGCATAACATGGAGCTTAACCCCGAAAAATATGCATTTGGAGTCAGCTCCAGTAAATTTTTGGGTTTTCTGGTGTCATAGAGGGGGATCGAAGTTAATACCGATAAAATTAAAGTCATCGAGGACATTGCTGACCAGCTGTCAAATGTAAAAGAAGTCCAAAGGTTAACTGGAAGACTGGCCACTCTAAGCAGGTTCATTTCCCAGTCTTCGGAAAAATGCCATCACTTCTTCTCACTTCTGAAGAAGAAGAAGAACAAGTTCGAATGGACTCCGCAATGCCAGCAGGCCCTAAAAGACTTGAAAAAGTATTTATCAAGACCTCCCTTACAATCAAAACTGGAGAAAGGCGAACCTTTGCAAATTTACTTAGCTGTCTCGGAGGTAGCGGTAAGTGCTGTTCTAGTCCGGTAAGTGTCGTTCTAGCGAAATTTTAACGGGAGCAGAAACTACTACCCACACCTAAAAAAAATTGGCCTTAGCTCTCGTAGTCGCCGCTCGAAAGCTTAGGCCTTATTTTCAATGCCACCCGATAGTCGTCGTAGTAACTTTTTCCCTGCGGAATATCCTTCACAAAGTCAATTGGCCAAGTGGGCAGTCGAAATGAGTAAGTTTGACATCGAGTACAAACTCAGGACTGTGATCAAATCACAAGTTTTGGCCGATTTCGTGACCGATTTCAATCCCGGACTGCTACCCTTGGTCACCAAAGAAGCGGTGATGGTGTCGAAAATAACATTAGGAGTTTGGACCTCGTTCACAGACAGAGCTTCTAATGTGAAAGGATCTGGGATCAGGGTAGTATTAATTACGCCCTCGGTAGAAACCCTAAGGCAGGCCATAAAAACTATTTTCTTGATCAACAATGAAGCCGAGTATGAGGCTTTGATTGCAGGACTTGAACTTGCCCGGGTACTAGACTCCAAGGTCACTGAAATCAAGTGTGATTTCCAACTGGTAGTAAATCAGGTATACGAGATCTTCGACATCAAAGAGGAACGCATGCAACAATATATTGTGAAAGTTTAGACTCGGCTGGCACGATTCAGGGAATGATCAATCACCCACATCCCGAGAGAAGAAAATCTGAAGCAGATGCATTGGTCAATCTCGGCTCGTCCACGGCAATGAAGGGATCAAACTCCGGTAAGGTCGTACAACTTATGCATTCAGTATTGGATATGGATTGTTATTATGAATAAATGCGACCATCTTGGTCTGGGATTGGAGAAATAAAATCATCGACTACCTTGAGCACGACAAACAGCCCGAGGACCCGAAGGCATCCCGGCACTCCGTACCAAAGTAGCTCGCTACGGCTTCTGGGGAGGCCAGTTGTATAGAAAGTCATTCCAAGGCCTGTTGGCCCGATGTTTAGGAGCCTCCAAGGCTGATCACGTCATGAGAGAAGTTCACGAAGGAATCTGCGGAAATCATTCAGGCGCAGAATCATTGGTGTTAAAATTAGTTAGGACAGGTTACTACTGGCCTCGGATAGAACAAGACGCTAAGGCTTTCGTTCAGAAATGCGACAAGTGTCAACGCTACGCGCCATTAGTACACCAATTGGTAGAACTATTGCATTCGGTACTATTGCCATAAACATTCATTAAATGGGGGATGAACATAGTCGGTTCACTTCCTCCAGCTCTAGGTAAGGTAAGGTTTTTTTAGTTTAACTAACTACTTCTCTAAGTGGGTTGAAGCAGGTCCTTACCAAAAAATCGGCGAGCACGAAGTGTTCAATTTCCTGTGGGAGAACATAATTTGCAGGTTCGGAATACGAAAGGAAAATTATGTTACCTGTGATATTATAGGGATGTAATTTTGGATCAAACTTGAAGGGATATGAATTGTGATAAAAACGATCTAGATGGGAAAAAATGCAGACAAGTAAACTCTTTTTTGTTTGTCGTGCCCTTAATTTTCATGGAGAATAATCATCCCTCTTATTATAATGAGGCTTTTCTTTTTTCAAAAGAGAAAACATCAATAATAATTCAAAAATATGGAAAGACGTACTTCTCTGAAAAAATAGCACTAGAGAGTGAGCTACATCGATTTGAGAGTTCTGTATGGGGTATTGAAGATTTTATTATGCTAGAAATTAAAATCATGCATGGAACAGAAAGAGTATTGCACTGGATTTATAGGCATTGAAACTAGATAAAAGAGGCTAGGCCCAGCAGTCATGGTCGAGCTATACTATCACAAGTCCACTAATGTTAATAACTGTCACGACCCAAAATTCCTCCGAAGGAGTCGTGATGGCACCTAGTCTCTAAAATTAGGTGAGCCTAACATTAACAGGAATAACGATAATATTTTCTAACATCAAACAATTTCGAAATAGAAATCTCTGTACAATTTACAATCTCAAAATCGATAGTACAAGTCATAAGCTTTTCTAGGAGTAGTTATACATAATGAATACATCACTGTTCCAGAACAAAAAGAAACAATGGAAATAAATACAATAGAAGGTGACTTCAGTGCCTGCGAACACCCAGCAGGTGTACCTTGAAGTCTCCATCCACACCAAGCATAAGTCGCAAAACCAACCCAATCCGAAGTACCTGGTTCTGCACAAAAAGATGTGTAAAAGTGTAGTATGGGTACACCACGGTGGTACCCAGTAAGTATCAAGCCTAACCTCGGTAGAGTAGTGACGAGGCCAGGTCAAGACACTACCGAATATACAACCTGCAGGATATGACTTAAATCTAACAAGAGAGGACTATCAGAGTAATACCAATAGTAGAAGGATATCAGATTGAAAACAGTAGTAACAGTAAGAGGAAAACACGAATGACAACGAGAATTAACCAAGTAACTAAACAACAACATAGTTGGGGTCCGGATGAAGCATAAATGAGTTCAAGTAGGGAAAGCGATGTTAACTCAACCAATTGAATCGTTTCTAATACACAACTCCAACAATCCCAATCCTCGTAATCTCATATCATAATCACAACTTCCAAACCTTTAACACACATGGCACCTTGTGCCCACATATTTCCATCTCACTTTGCACGGCAAAATCCACGTGCTACTCAGTACATAATATCCGTGTCACATGCTAATTAAGGTGTCCAAGAGATTTTTACTTATATATCATAAAGTAATAGTACAGTTTCTAGACCAAGCAGGAAATCAGTGAGAAAGATGAGTTTATTTTAGAAATTATTTGAGTGAAGAAGAATAACATTTCCAAATAAAATACAACATCAAATAAGCTATTGAATTTAACATAGGGTTTATTAAATTAAGACATAATAAAGATTCCTTTTTAAGTGAAATAAAAACCTCAAACATGTTAAGGATATTATGTTGAGAAATTAACTAAAGTAAAATGTAACTAGAAATAGTAAATACTAAAATATACAGCAAGTCTTAACCTAGAAGTCACACAAGGTAGCATGATATTAATTCTTTTATTTTAAATCTATATTACTAACATCTAAGCAAGGCAGGAGGTAATGACTCAACGTAGTAAATTCACTTTGAAAATCAATTCACCAGAATAATAGTATTAGGAAAAGAGCTCAGGAAATGGCAGCAAGGCAATAAGTCAATGACAATAACTCGATCCTCAGAACACAGTGGAAACCAGAAATACAGATTATCAGAGTCTCGTACGAAGGAACTGAAGACAATACAGTAAAACAGGGGATACCAAAATACAAGATATGTTGCGGCGCAACCCGATCCCATCATATAATATCAATATCATAAGTCACCCTTATTGCACCATATCAATTCACCCTTATTTCACCTGTTGTGGCGTGCAACCCGATCCCACCATACAATATCAATATCATAACAATAAGCACAATATGTTGCGGCGCACAACCCGATCCCACCATATAATATCAATATCATAATTCACCCTTATTTCACCATAACAATCCACCCTTATTTCACCTGTTGCGGCGTGCAACCTGATCCCACCGTACAATAACAATATCACAACATGAATATCCTCCCTTATTTCACCACCTCCCTTATTTCACCTATTGCGGCGTGCAACCCGATCCCACGTATAATAACTTAAATCAACAACAACAATTCAATAGCTAAATTTACCAGAATCATTAAAATCAAGGGTATGAGTACATAGCAACAAGGGAACCACATGAAATCAAAGGAATACAACAACCTTTACAAAATGACAAGACATGTAAGTCACATGATAACTAAGCAAACAATCACAACAATTTGGACATGTAGCAGATATGCACATAGTCATAGAAGAACTCAACAATTAAGAGGTAACAAGACAATAAGGAAGGCAATAGCTTAAACCAAGGCATATAAGGGACAAATAACAAGTAAGAGGTAAGTAAGTGCTAACAACATCATATAGAGCAAGTAAGAGTAGTCTAACAACGAGATACCACATTTTATGATAATTTAATCAAAAGCATGGAAATAGACTAGATAATCTAAACCGGTCAATACCACATATAGGCTGTGTACCCACTCGTCACCTTGCGTACACGACTTTCAAAAATCCCATGCACTCCGTACCAAAGCAGCTCGCTACAGCTTCTGTGGAGGCCAGTTGTATAGAAAGTCATTCCAAGGCCTGTTGGCCCGATGTTTAGGAGCCTCTGAGGCTGATCACGTCATGAGAGAAGTTCATGAAGGAATCCACGGAAATCATTCAGGCGCAGAATCATTGGTGTTAAAATTAGTTAGGACAGGTTACTACTAGCCTCAGATAGAACAAGACGCTAAGGCGTTCGTTCCTAAATGCGACAAGTGTCAACGCTACGCGCCATTAGTACATCAACCGGTAGAACTATTGCATTCGGTACTATTTCCATAGACATTCATTAAATGGGGGATGAACATAGTCGGTCCACTGCCTTCAGCTCCAGGTAAGGTAAGGTTTTTTTAATTTAACTAACTACTTCTCTAAGTGGGTTGAAGCAGGTCCTTACCAGAAAATCGGCGAGCACAAAGTGGTCAATTTCCTGTGGGAGAACATAATTTGCAGGTTCGGAATACGAAAGGAGAATTACGTTACCAGTGCTATTATAGGGATGTAATTTTTGATCGAACTTAAAGGAATATGAATTGTGATAAAAATGATCTAGATGGGGAACAATGTATACAAGTTAAACTCTTTTTTGTTTGTTGTGCCCTTAATTTTCATGGAGAATAATCATCCCTCCTATTACAACGAGGCTTTTCTTTTTCCGAAAGAGAAAACATCAATAATAATTCAGAAACATGGAAAGATGTACTTCTTTAACCAAAAATTGGCATTTCAGTCAAAGCTTTAATTTTAGAAGAACTCGGGTTACTGATAATCGAAATGAACAAACGAAATTGATTTTGATAACAATAAGATAGATAGCAGAAAGCAAAGTAAATCAATATATTCAGTTGATATTTCGTGTCCTTACAAATGAATAGTCTTCTCATTTTTATAGCTATCTCTAAGATGTACGTTTTGCCTTTGCCATAATAAGGTCATTATAGACAATTAAATGCATTAAATGCTACGTTACATAATCATTGTAATTTAGTACAGATTCTCTAACGTTTTCAGTATTTAATGTTTATTAAATACTGTATCTGTACTCTCTTGTGCTGTCAGATTCATTCTTCTTAACTTTTAGATTTAAATAGGTACGAGCATCGAGTCTTTTGAATATCTGCTCGTGCCTCTGCTTGTTCCCCTGCTCGTACCTGTTGCAACTCGTGCCTCCTTGCCTACTATCACTCTTTGACCAGCCTTCGTGTCATGACACGCCATCTTTCAATCAATTCAATATGTAAACTCAATTTTTCCCAATACAGATAGTCCCCCCACTTGCCATTTATTCATCAATTGAATATTTGGGAAGTGGATTTTATTAAAGCAAGAATATTTGCCGTCATAAATGCTATAATAGAATCGACGCTTAAGTTGTCACTTCCACTTAATGCTTGTTAAACGTGGCACCTTTTTGTTGGTTCTGCGACTTTGCAGCGCTTTTTAAGGCTCTTTTGCAGCTTCACCAATTACGAAGCGATAGTTCTCATTATGACCTTTCCATCATTGTACCTTTTCCTTTGACGGTTGCTTATAAATATAGTTCTCATCTTTGTCTTTCTCACATAAATTTCAAAGCTTTCAGAGTATTCAATTCTTGTTCTTCACCTTCCTCGTACTGTCATGTATTCATCAAACCCTAACCCTAGACGAGTTTTCATTGTTGATAACTTTCCTCCTGCCCCTAGTAGAAGCAGAAGAGGAGGTAGACTACGTAATTTAGGGTCTTCATCCATACGTGGTTCTTCTCTTCCTTCATCTAGTTCCAGTCCTTCTTCTAGAACCAGAGGTTCTCTTTCTCAAAGATCTACTTCTAGGGGTAAGGAATCTTCTGAACCTCTTCGTGAGCCTTCAATAGATGAAATAGTTCCTGCGGAACTATCTTTCTATAATGATAGAGAATCCCTTAGAAATCAAGTGTCTTCTTTAGATCGTGCTGATATCTACCCCACTCAGATTATTGAGGGTCTAATTACTTTGGTTCGCAAAGAATGCCATTGGAGTCATGACTTCCCTATTATAATCCCCAATGCAAACCAGAGAATTACTTATTATTTAATTGGTTTTCTTTTATTTATACATACCCTTTCACACTAGGTTTCAAACCTGCTATTGACCCTGTTATCCTTGAATTTTGTCATTTTTTCGACGTTTGTTTAGGTCAAATTGGCTCTCTAGTATGGAGGGTTGTTGCCTGTTTGAGGCATTTATCTAACATGACAGGCGTGCCTTTCACCTTTTCTCATCTTATTCACCTTTATTCCCCCAGACTCTTTCGCCAAGGTGTTTTTACCTTAGTTGCAATGAGTAAAAGAGTTTTTGTCAATCCTGAAGATGACAAAGATCGTGGCTGGTACGCCAGGTTTGTTGCTGCCCCCACTGTTGGTTTAGTGGGTGATGAGAATGTTGCCTTCCCTGAGAAGTGGAATTTCGCACGTGAGTTTTTTTTATAACTCTCTCGTACCTTTTTTTTCTTCAATTTTGATGATTATTATCCTAATTTTCCTTTTCTTTTCCAGCAACCATGGGAATTGTTGACGATATTCCTAATTTTCATGGTTGGGTAGGAAAGCTGTTGAGTACTGCTCCAATAGAGGGTAGATCTTGGAAGACTCTTTCCCAACGATTTGGTTGGAAAGTGAAAACTCATGGTGAGAGAGTTTTTTTTATATATCACTTTTTCTTGAACTTACTTTAATCCTTCTTTTTATCAGGGTTTGCAGTTCGAGGGATTAGTGCCGAGGCGGTCGTGGCTTCTCGTATTTCTTTGGAAAGGGCCCAAGAAATAATTTTGGGCTCTTCATCGAAAAGAAAAGCTGTTGATGACCAAGACTCTGAAGAAGAGGAAGATGGGGGTTCCTTGATAACAAGGCCACAGGCTCGTAGACGTATTATCTCTGATGATAAAGCATCCCCCCCGCCGTTCTATTCCTCTTACCGAGTCTGTTGAAGCCACAGTGGTGATCCCTGATGATGTTGATGATGTTCCCGCTGCTGCTCATGATTTTGTTGAGCAGTTTTTTAACCGCGGGTTTGGTAGTGAAGATTTTGTTCCGGTTTCTGATGAAGCACCCCTGGCTTCTTTTTCTACTTCCGTTCCTGTGACTCCTTCTTTGCCGATCGTGNCCATTTTAGGCCAAGTTATAGCCTGTTCTAATCATCGGTCTTACCAGTGCTCTTCCTCCCGCGTGATTTCTACAATGCCCCTCGTGTATCTCTCTCATTACATATTCTGTTTGAGAAGGCCCGAGGCATCTTGCTAAGGGGCCACCGAACATCTTTCGATAAGATTGCCTTGCTTTAAACAATATCGAGCAGCCTTTTTTCGAAGCGCGTGGGCTTTTTTCTTGTCTTCAGGGATGGTACCATACTGCAAAAAAGCGATAATCTCGTTCCTCCAATCCCAGGTTAAGTTATTAAAATTTACCTCATTTTTATCTGAATCAAGTACTGAATGAAACAAATAAATTACGGAAGCATTTTCATTGCTTGCCACATCTGCCGCAGATGCGAGATTGGATAGGGCGTTCGCCTCGACATTTTCATCTCTTGGTATTTGCATAACTTTCCAGGTTTGGAATTGTCTAATCAAATCCCGTACCTTTTCCAAATATTGCTGCATTCGTGCCTCCCTGGCTGTATAAGTCCCCAACATTTGGTTAACCACGAGCTATGAATCACTTTTGATTACAATTTGGTTAATGCCAAGTTCTCATGCCAGTTCTAAACCTGCAATCACAACTTCATACTCTGCTTCATTGTTAGTTATAGAATGACATTTAATGGCCTGACGAATGGTCTCACCCGTAGGTGGTACCAAAACAATTCCTAAACCTGCTCCCTTCACATTAGATGAGCCATCAGTAAACAATGTCCAAATTCCTGGATTAGACCCGTTGAACACCTGTAATTCTTTTTCTGCTTCTAATTGCATCTCTTGGCTAAAATCAGCCAAAAAATCTGCTAACACCTGAGATTTGATCGCGGTTCTGGGCTGATAAGTAATGTCATATTCACTTAATTCTATAGCCCATTTGGCTAATCTACCAGACAACTCATGTTTGTGTAATATATTGCGTAATGGATAAGCAGTTACTACGGCAATAGGGTGACATTGAAAGTAAGGCCTTAATTTTCTTGAAGCCATGATTAGTGCAAGTGCAAGTTTTTCTAATTGAGGATACCGCGTCTCCGCATCTAATAATGATTTGCTGACATAATAAATTGGAGATTGTTTACCTTGGTCTTCACGAACTAAGACAGCACTCACCGCTACTTCTGAGACAGCAAGATAGATGAGCAATCTTTCTCCAACCTTTGGTTTTGCGAGTAACGGCGGATTTGACAGGTATGTTTTCAAATTTTTGAGCGCCTGTTGACACTCCTCAGTCCATTCGAACTGATCTTGCTTTTTAAGAGCAGAAAAGAATTTAAAGCACTTTTCTGATGATTTGGAAATAAATCTCCCCAAAGCTGCAATTCTTCCTGTCAACCTCTGCACTTCTTTTTTACTTATAAGTATATCAGGGATTTCTTCAATGGCTTTAATCTGCGCTGGATTCACCTCAATACCACGGTTAGAAACAAGAAAACCTAAAAACTTACCTGATGCAACACCGAATGCACATTTCTCAGGGTTTAATTTCATATTGAATTTTTGCAAAATTTGAAACGTATTTGATAAGTGCGATATATGATCCCTTGAATGTTGAGTTGTAACGAGCATATCGTCTATGTAAACCTCCATAGCTTTTCCCAAGTGTTCTTGGAACATTTTGGTCACCAGTCTTTGATACGTTGCACCAGCATTTTTGAGACCAAAGGGCATCACTTTATAGCAGTAAGTCCCCCTGTCTGTTATAAATGAAGTTTTTTCTTCATCTAAAGGATCCATTTTAATCTGGTTATAACCTGAATATGCATCTAAAAAGTTTAACAACTCATGTCCTGCAGTAGCATCAATTAGTTGATTTATATGTGGTAATGGAAAAGAGTCTTTGGGACAAGCTTTGTTAAGGTCTGTGTAATCTACACAAACTCGCCACTTAACATTCTTTTTCGGTACCACAACAGTATTGGCTAACCAATTAGGATACTTTACCTCACGGATAGACCCAATTTTTAGTAATTTTTGGACCTCTCTTGAATCACCTGATTTTTGAAAGCTCCTTGCTTTCTCTTCTTTTGTTTGACAGGCGGATATAAGGGATCTTCATTTAACTTGTGAGTCATTACCTCCGATGGTATTCCTGTCATATCAGAATGGGACCAAGCAAAACAATCCACATTAGTTTTCAAAAATTTAATTAATTTACCTTTCATGTCCTGGCTTAGATTGGCCCCTGTGTAGACTTTCCTTTCAGGCCATTGTGTGAATAATACTACAACCTCCAGATCTTCAATTGTTGTTTTGATATTTTCATTTTCCTCTGGTTCTTGAAGAAAATCGGGCCTTGAGTCCATATTTGTTTGTTCTTGTTCAGTTGAGGTTTGTGTTGTAGTACCCTCAACTGGGTTTTGTAACTGCTATTTTTCTTCGTTCCTCATACTTGAATCTGCTACGGAGTTGATACTCCTGGATGTCTGTTGATCCCCACGGATTTGACATATTTCCCATTGTGATGGAAATTTAATAACTTGATGTAAGGTTGACGGAACGGCATCCATCTCGTGGATCCACGGTCTCCCGAGTATCATATTGTAAGCCATTTCCATTTCTACCACCTGAAACGTTGTATCTTTGACAACCCCTTCCGGGAATGTAGTAAGTATTACCTCACCTTTCGTTACGACGCTGGAATTGTCGAACCCAGACAAAGTATGCGCCTTGGGTACTAATTTAGCTTCAGCTTGCATCTCATGTAGAACTCTTAGCAGAATAATATTCACAGAGCTACTTGGATCAATCAAAACTCGTTTCACATTAGTGTCATGTACAAGTAAAGATATTACCAATGCATCATTATGTGGAGTCAATATGCCATCTGCATCTGCATCATCAAACGTAATGCTTTCTTCCTCTAAGACATGTCGCACACGCTTCCCGTGGGTAATTGTGACTTTGGAAACTTTATTTGCTGTTGTGTACGTCACGCCATTGATTTCTTCGCCCCCGCTTATGACATTAAAGGTCCTTTTTGGAGAAGGCGGTTTAGGGGGCTCCTACCTATTCTTCATGTATGTTTGTTTACCTTTTTCATTGAATAATTCGGTGACATATCCTTGCTTCAACAGATGATTATCTTCACCCTGTGGCAACCTACAATCTGCCGTTTTATGACCATGATCATTATGAAATTCGCACCAGTGATCAGGATTACGCCTGTTTGGATTCGATCTCATTTCTTTTGGCCACCTTACTTTATCACCCATGCTTCTTAAAACAGTTACGAGCTCGGAAGTGCTTACATTAAAATTATAACCGCCAAATCGTGCCTTCAAGTTTCTATCATCATCTCGTGACTCTCGTGTGTTACGATCATTTCCATACCTCGATGATGAGCCCGATTCTCTATTTTTAGGTCTATGGTCGTACCTTGAATGATCATGCTTTGACCGTGAATCTTTTCCAGCTGGGCCCATATATGGTTCGTACCTGTTTTTACCGGACCTTTTTTCTGTTTCCGCTCGTCTTGAACTCACCTTTTCTTCTTTTTGAGATCGTGAGATAATATCTTCTTTGATCCTCAACTTCGTGCTATACCTATTATAAACGTCATTCCATGTCGTTGTTGGGAATTCACGAAGACTTTCCTTGAGTCGTCTCGTGGCTTTTGAACTTTTCTCATTCAAATTACTAGTGAAAGCTATAGTTGCCCAATTATCTGGTACACGTGGTAACGTCATTCTTTCACGCTGGAACCTATCCACGAACTCTCTGAGCAACTCGGAGTCCCCTTGTTTGATTTTAAAAATATCCTCCATTCTCTTTTCGACTTTTTGAGCTCCCGAATGTGCTTTGATAAATGAATTTGCAAGCTCAGCAAAAAAATTTATGGAATTTTGGGTAAAAGAGAATACCATGTTAATGCTCCCTTAGTGAGTGTTTTACCGAATTTTTTGACCAATACTGATTCAATTTCTTGTTTGGTCAAATCGATGCCTTTTACGCCAATTGTGAATGCAGTCACGTGGTCTCGTGGATCAGTTGTTCCATCGTATTTTGGAATATCGGGCATTTTGAATTTCTTTGGAATTGGTAGAGGATCAGCGCTTGGCTTCCAAGGTTGCTGTGAATATTTGTCCATATCTATTCCTTTGATTACAGGCGGTACTCCATTTATTTGCTCTATGCGATCACTTTGCTCTTTGAGCTGTTTCTTCAATGTTAGAACTAAATTTTGTAAATCGAAATTGACTAAGTTACCTGGTTCTCCATCTCGTGACTCACTGGGGAGTACGCCACTGCCTGAATTAACAAGCCCAGAACGAGGGTTTTCCAAAGTGTTGGTATTTGGAATTGGTGTTGGTGGTGCAACAGGTAACTGGCTCGCAAAGGCCTCAAGAGCTTTTTCGACCCGTTGAGCGATCAGCTTTTGCAAAGCTCCATCGTTGTCAAATTGAGAATTTGTGTTTGAGTGAGATCCATCAGGAGTTCCTTCTCGAGACCGCCGAGGCGAGCTTTGTGGAGAAGGGATCAGAGTGTGAACATCTTGTGGGTCCCCTTTGAGTTGATGGTTTCCTTGGGTGTTATCGTTAACATTTGACATGATTGTTGATGTAACGAAATAGATTAGGTTAAGAAAGAATAGATTATCAGATTCCCGGTAACGGAACCAATTTGTTTAACCAAAAAATGGTATTTTAGTCAAAGCTTTAATTTTAGAAGAACTCGGGTTACTGATAATCAAAAATGAACAAAAGAAATTGATTTTGATAACAATAAGATAGATAGCAGAAAGCAAAGTAAATCAATATATTCAGTTGATATTTCGTGTCCTTACAAATGACTAGTCTTCTCCTTTTTATAGCTATCTCTAAGATATACGTTTTGCCTTTGCCATAATAAGGTCATTATAGACAATTAAAGGCATTAAATCCTACGTTACATAATCATTGTAATTTAATACAGATTCTCTAACGTTTTCAGTATTTAATGCTTATTAAATACTGTATTTGTACTCTCTTGTGCTGTCAGAATCATTCTTCTTAACTTTTAGATTTAAATAGGTACGAGCATCGAGTCTTTTGAATATCTGCTCGTGCCTCTGCTTGTACCCCTGCTTGTACCTGTTGCAACTCGTTCCTCCTTGCCTACTATCACTCTTTGACCAGCCTTCGTGTCATGACACGTCATCTTTCAATCATTTCAATATGTAAACTCATTTTTTCCCAATACAGTACTCCTCTGAAAAAATAGCACTAGAGAGTGAGCTACATCGATTTGAGAGTTCTGCATGGGGTATTGAAGATTTTAGTATGCTAGAAATTAAAATCATGCATGGAATAGAAAGAGTATTGCACTGGATTTATAGGCATTGAAACTAGATAAAAGAGGCTAGGCCCAACAGTCATGGTCGAGCTGTACTGTCAAAAGTCCACTAGTGTTAATAACTTACTCTTAAATGACCTGTACTTGAAATTCAAGACGTCAAATGAAAGAGTTTGTTTTTTTTTCTTTTTTCTCAACCTGAAATGATTAAGTTTTATGAAAATTTTACAAAATTATACAGTAAAAAAATAATATATATATATATATATATATATATATATATATATATGTGTGTGTGTGTGTGTGTGTGTGTGTGTGTGTGTGTGTGTGTGTGTCTAGTTTAGTGAATGCATACGGATAAGCTGAGGCCGAGGTTGAAACCAAGCACGGTCCAGTGGCGAGGAGTCGCTCAAAGAGAGAGACCAGTGCTGAGGTCGAGTAGAGAGCAAACGGCTGCAACTGTTAGAATACTCCTAGAATTTTAAATAGGAATATTTCAATGAATATTCCCCCAAATTGTACTTTTTTAGGATTTTCAAGGGATATCCGTTATAAATAGGAAGAGAGAGGAAACAAAAAGGGGGCTTTGGAACTTTTATGAAAGAACATCTTGTAAAGAGTTGACTATCAGGAATATACAAAAAGCTTGTCTTGTCTGCTCTGTTTGATTCCATTACAAAACATTCCTCTTTCATTCACAACATCCAAGAACACGTTATTTACTTCCATAGTCTACTGTCACACGCTATAGTTAGAAGAAGGAATCATCCATCCCATTCAACATTTGGGTGAAAAATTCCTTCTTATTACATTTAATGCCATTTGTCACATTTATTGCATGTTTTCATTCTCATATTTATCAACAGTCATTGAGCATTAACTTGGCATTCGTTGACTTGAAAACGGTCCCATACCTCCTAGGCACCATCAATGAGGTGGATAGGGAAGACGAGGAGAATGTGACACCGAGCGCCTCACCCAGGCAAAGTGACTCACCTCCTCCTCCTCATGGGAGTGTTATCGTTTCACATGAGAAGGGATCCTCCACGTCCAAGACGGAAGAAGTGCCGCAGTAAAAAAGTTATTGGAGGCGTGGCTGACAAGCACCCTATGCAGTATACTCGACAAACCCGCTCAAGGGGCGAGTAGGAACACCGCACGAGTTGACACCCCAATAACCATCAACGAGAAACACGCTCCTCCCCCAACAGGTAACACTCACACTGTTGTTGATCCAGGTAACGACGCCCTCGTAGCTATTCTGAAGAAAATGGAAGAAATGGAGAATGAGAATAAAGCGCTCCGCGACCAAATGAGAGAGAACCAAGAAAGGGTTGATAAGATACCAGGCGCCCCGAAACTCCTGGCAAAACTGGGACGTCGGCCAGTTCGTGGAACAGCCATACAGCGAGGAGGCAGCCCCACATGCCATACCCAAAACCATAAAAATGCCACAATATTTGAAAATATACGACGTCACAACGGACTCTGAAGACCATATCATTCATTACGTCACGGAGGCAAAAGGCAACAACCTCTCGAAAGAGCAAATACCGTCGGTGTTGATGAAGAAGTTCGGCGAAATCCTAACAGGAGGAGCCTTAACATGGTACTCACAATTACCAGCACGTTCCATAATGACGTTCGAGGAAATGGCCGACAAGTTCGTCACCGCCCATGCCGGGGCCAAGAAAAAAGAAGCCAGAGTGAATGACATATTCGTTGTCAATCAATCGCCTTGCAAAGGACTCATGGACTTCCTCGCTCGGTTCAACAGAGTAAGAATGAGCCTGCCAAACGTGTGAGAAGGAATGGCGGTAGCGGTCTTTCAAAAGGGGTAAATCCGGAACGGGTCGAGGGCAACCAGAAAATTATTAAGCAGACTCATGAAATACCTTCCCACCACCTGGGAAGAAATACACAATGCTTACTGTGCCGAGGTGAGAGCAGATGAAGACGACCACAATGGTCCAACCCAACGGCTAATGACAGTCCAAATGGAATCAAGGAAAGATCGTTGGATTGACAGCCGAAGAGATCACGCAGGTCCACGCCTCAATCGGGAAAGGCACCAACCATACATCAGAACGACTATCCCACTACCTCCCCGCCAAGCTGAAGGGGCGTCCAGGCCACAAACGGGAACTCACCGAAACGAAAGAGGTATGCGTCCACTTTTATCTGCTCACAATTTTGTGTTTCTCCTTCAGAAATAGTTTACGCCCTAGAGAAGCTCGGTCCCAAGGTGAAATGGACACAAAAGATTAAGTCGGACCCAAATTCCAAAAAGTCGAATGCCCTCTGCGAGTTCCATCAGGAACGAGGTCACAAGACCGAGGATTGTATAGCCCTACGACAAGTAGTGAACATGCTCCACCAAGGACATTTAAAGGAGCTGATGAGAGACCGAGGGAGAGCAAATTTCACTCGTGGACGAGAACCACATCAAGGTTCCGCCAAAGTCACCCTCCCCCACCCGCACCATCTAAATGATCATCGGCGGAGGCGACGAAACAACAATCAACCACGTGAAGTTCACCACCACACACAAATTGAAACGGTCGATCACCCATCAGATGACCTCGAAGACAGTATCATCTTCGATAAATCAGATACCCATGGTTTGACCTTTCCTCATTTCGACGCTCTTGTCATTACTTTATGAATTTTAGATACCGATGTAAAAAGAATCATGGTAGACGGCCGGAGCGGCGCGTGTAATTATCCACCCCAGAATTCTCACACAAATGAGACTCGAGGATAAGATAGTACCACACTGCATAACACTAATAGGTTTTAACAATGCAGTTGAACGAACCTCCGGAGAGGTAACATAGCTCGTTCTGGCAGGGGGCGTCACCCTGGAAACAACATTCCATGTCATGAACCAAGACACAGCCTACAACGCCATTATTGGGAGACTTGGATACACGTCATGAGGGCCATCCCGTCTAGTTTATATCAGGTCATCAAGTTCCCTACCCCATGGGGAATATTCAGCATCCGCGATAAACAACACACAGCTCAAGAATGCTATCGCATCGCCCAAGATTGCACATACACTCAACTGGTAAGAGAGGAGGGCTTAGGAGCATAGCAGTTACCGAAGTCGGGGCTCAAGTCCGACGAACAAACAGACGTCGTGAGAGACCCTGACATCGTGGAAGCCACAGAGTCAATAGTGAAGACCTCGACCCCGTCCAGCTGGATGAAGCAACCACAACAAAAAAGCCTACATCGGCCATAAACTCACAGAACCAGGTAAATTCCATAAATTTTTAACTGACAACACCGATCTGTTTGCTTTCTCCCATGGATATATGCCAGGTATCCCGAAAGATATTGCAACACACAAGCTGAATGTCGATCCACTCTACCCGCCGGTACGACAAATCAGAAGAAAGTTCAATGCTGCAATCAACAAGGTCGTCCGCGAAGAGGTAGAAAAATTGCTCGCCAACGGTTCCATTCGAGAGTCAAAGTACCCCTAATGGGTCGCTAACGTGGTCATGGTGAAAAAGAAAAACGGAAATGGCACATGTGCGTAGACTTCACGGACCTAAACAAAGCCTGCCCGAAAGACTCCTTCCCGTTGCCTCACATCGATCAGCTCATCGATGCAACAGCAGGGCATGAGTTATTAAGCTTCTTGGACGCCTACTCAGGCTACAACCAAATCCTCATAGAGGAGGAGGACCAGGAAAAAACCACCTTCATTACCCATCAAGGGACTTACTGCTACAGAGTCATGCCATTCGGGTTAAAAATGTAGGGGGGACCTATTAGAGGCTGGTCACCAAGATTTTCAAAGAAAAACTCGCCAAAACGATCGAAGTCTATATAGACAACATGTTAGTCAAGTCAAAAGAAAAGAGGACCACATCGACCACCTGAGGGAAGCCTTCGACATACTTAGACGATACAACATGAAGCTGAACCTCGAAAAGTGTGCTTTCGGCGTGACCTCGGGAAAGTTCCTCGATTTTTTGGTGTCGCAGAGAGACATCGAGGTCAATCCCGACCAAATCAAGGCTATAGAGGGAATAGCTGAAATTTTGACCAGCAAGAAACAGGTGCAGAAGCTGACCAACCGTATAGCCGCGCCCTGTCGAGGTTCATCTCATGATCCTCTGATAGATGCCACAAATTCTTCAACGTACTCAAAAAGGACAACGGACTCCAGTGGAATTCTGAATTCATCAATGCCCTAAGAGAATTAAAGGCATACTTGTCCTCACCCCCATTACTCGCCAAGGCAGAACTAGGTGAACGTCTTTTAATCTACCTGGCCGTATTCGACGTCGCAGTAAGCAGAGTCTTGGTCCGTTAAAACAAAGGTATGCAATCTCCAATCTAATACATTAGCAAAACCCTGGTCGATGCCGAAACGAGGTATCTCCACCTCGAAAAACTAGCCCTCGCATTAGTCATAGCTTCACGAAAGCTGAGACCCTATTTCCAATGTCACCCCATCTCGGTGGTCACGACCTTCCCCCTAAGAAGCATCTTACATAAACCCGAGCTGTCGGGTAGATCGGCTAAGTGGGCCATCAAATTAAGCAAGCACGATGTAATATATCAGCCGCGAGCAGCGATAAAGTTGCAAGTACTCGCCGACTTCATCATCGACTTTAGCGCTAAAATATTGCCTGAGGCCGAGCAAGAAGCCGCCCGTACCTCCCCCAAGCTATCCGACCTATGGGTCCTGTACATAGAATGGTGCCTCCAACACGGCAGGATCTGGACTAGGACTCGTGCTCGAGGTCCCAACATGCGAAGTCATCCACCAGTCCATATGGTGTCCCAACATGACTAACAATAAGGCCGAGTATGCGGCCGTCATTGCAGGACTGAAACTAGCTCTCAAGTACAGAGCACGGTGAGTCATCCTCCGATGTGACTCACAACTCGTCGTCAACCAAGTCACAGGGAATTTCCAAATCAAAGAACAAAGGCTACAAAAATATTAGGCAGAAATCCATAAGCTACTGCCCGAGTTCGACGAGTGCCAACTCAACTAGATACCCCGAGCACAAGACATCGAAACAAACGGCCTCGCCAAATTAGCAGCGGCCACCAAGAACATAAACGAAAAAGAAAACGTGGTCACCCTCCTCCGTTCGTCAATATACCAAATTGAGGTACACACTATAAACTTAACTTAGGACTGGCGCAACCGTATTATGTCATATTTGTAGGACGGAGAGCTCCCACCCGACAAAAAAGAAGCCAAGAAGCTTCGAATGTAGACGGCTAGATACAACATCATCAACCATGACTTGTACAAAAGAACGTTTGGCGGTCCCTTGGTGAAATGCCTAGGACCAAACAAAACTAGGCGCGCCCTCGAAGAAGTACACGAAGGCAACTGTGGAGCCCATACTGGTAATCGAGCCCTCGTTAGATGCCTCATACGGGCAGGCTATTACTGGCCCACCATGAAAAAGGAAGCCGCCAACTCCGTTAGAAAGTGCGAACAATTCCAAAAAAATGCTCCAATGATCACCAGGCGGGCGAACACCTCCACTTGGTCACATCGCCTTGGCCGTTTATCAAATGGGGGATGGACATCGTCGGACCCCTTCCAGCAGGACAAGGTAATATAAGATTTCTTTTGGTTTTATAACTGACTATCTTTCCAAGTGGGTAGAAGCAGGTGCATTCGCCCAAGTACGCGAACTAGAAGTTATCACATTCATATGGAGAAACATCATATGCTGCTTCGGTTGCGACAACGAACCCCAATTTGCCAAAAAAAAGACCGCCGAATTTTTCGATAAATGGCACATCAAGCAAATACTCTCCACGCCATATCATCCTGCAGGCAATGGTCAGGCGGAGTCCTCTAACAAAACAATACTGAACATCATGAAAAAGAAGCTTGAGGACGCTAAGGGACTGTGGTCGGAAGTGCTATCGGAAGTGCTATGGGCATACCGCACCACGCCAAAAACAAGCACAGGAGAAATGCCATATTCATTAGTCTATGGGACTGACGCAGTGATACTAGTCGAAGTCGGGGAACCAAGTTTGAGATGCTCCAACGAGAGTGAACTAAGTAACGATGAAAGCAGAAAGCAAGACCTCGACAAAACAGATGAGCGAAGAGACATGGCCTACGTAAGAATGATAGCCCAAAAACAGCAAGCAGAACGGTACTTTAACAAAAAAGCCAAAGTCAGACCACTCAAGGTAGGGGACTATGTACTCAAAGCCAAAACACAAGCGAGCAAAGACCCACGGGAAGGCAAACTGGGAACCAATTGGGACAGACCATACAAAATCACGGTAACAACAAACAAAGGATCATTCCAACTAGAAACAATGGAGGGAAAACTACTACCAAACAATTGGAACGTCGCCCACCTCAAATACTTCAACTTTTGAAGACGGACGTCCCCTAAGTCGTATTCTTTTTACCTCACCTGAGTTTTGTCCCAATTGTGTTTTCTCGGGGAGGTTTTTAATGAGGCGACGAAGAGGGCATCTCGAAGTTTAGGTATTAAGTTCATCGCCCCGCCTATCTACTACTTCTCTAGGCAAGCGATGAAGGGACTAAATAGATTGGACTCCTCGAATGTGTGAACGGACCGAACAAAAATATGTAATATTCTCCAATGAATAAACAAAGCAGTATATGACATTCTTACACAACTCCACCAAATTTACACATCACGCCAACGCAAAGGAAATATACATTCGATTTCACTCGAATTATTTTCTAAGTCTACATTCGAGAATCGATCTACATTCGACCTCGTTCAAATCGATCTACATTCGACCTCGTTCGAATCGATCTACATTCGACCTCGCTCGAATTAACTTATTCGACCTCGTTCGAATTGATCTACATTCGACCTCGTTCGAATCGATCCACATTCGACCTCGTTCGAATCGGTCTACATTCGACCTCGTTCGAATCGATCTACATTTGACCTTGCTCGAATTAACTTACTTTCGACCTCGTTCGAATCGATCTACATTTGACCTCGTTCGTATCGATCTACATTCGACCTCACTTGAATTAACTTACATTCGACCTCGTTCAAATCGATCTACATACGACCTCGCTCGAATTAACTTACATTCGACCTCGTTCGAATCGATCTACATTCGACCTCGTTCGAATCAACTTACATTCGGCCGATCGAAAGTCAGGGACTTTCTCACAAAAGAACACTCATGGCAAAGAAAACAGAAAGAAGAGCTAGAAATACACAGGAAAAGACAACTGTCCCATTTCAATCATTCCATTCCAATACATTTTTACAAAAGGCTTGAAAGACGCCCCCACAAAAAATAGCAAAACACAAAAAAAACCAAGTACAAAGACTTCACGCCGCATCATCCCCCCATCACCGACATACTCATCATCGTACCAAGGATCGGAAGCAAGCTCATCTAAGGCGTCTTCATCAGCGGCCCCACCGGGCATACTAGGATCATAACCACAGGCGTCACGAGCTGCACGTGCCTTGACACGAACATCCTCACATTCCGGCTCGGAAATCTTCCCAGCTGTCTTTAGAGACCTATATATGTCATGTTGGGCCTCATCATGAACCCACATCTCATACAACTCCCGTGATACACCGGGAGCGGCAGAAGTATGAAAAGTAGACGTCTAGGCCTGCTGTTGTGCCTCCTCGGCTCTTAGGGCGATAACCTCATTCAGCTCAGACAGCTCCGCCTCCAAACCCCCAATTCGCTCCTTAAACCTTGCCTCCTTGAGCGCCAAAGTTTCCGCCTCAGTAGCTCGCTCAGACCTGCAAACACGGAGGGCGCCCCCTAGGGCTGCCACCTCCGCCACAGCGGCCATTCTTGCTTTCTCAGCTCGGCCCAACTCTTCGACCCTGGTGCTCAACTCACCCCTCAAGTTGACGGCCCTTGTTTCACTCTGCTCGAGCTTGACCCTTAAAGACGCCACCTGCGCCTGAAGGTTAGTATTCTCGGCCATCACTCCCTTGCTCACCTCGAGCTCATCCTCCTTAGCCTTCAGCACCCCTTCAAGCACGCTGCATCTGCCGATGGCCCTCATAAGCTCCTCATCCTTCTCCCTCAGCTCCACATCCTTCTGCTTGAGCCCGTCGCGAAGCATCTGAAACTGCACGTCCTAGCTAAGTAAATCAACTAGCGTTCGGCGCTTAGAATGGTACTCTCTATACTTGGATACCATCTTCTTGAAGAGGGCCGTCCTTCGCTCTTCCCACCGATCACGCTCAATCTCCATGATGAGAGTCTGACACACAAAAGAAGACAGGTCAGTGGAAGTAAATTACACATATGAAATGAATTAACCTAACATGGAAAAGCAAACTTACTCACAAGGCCATGCTAGATATACCCAACAACAAATTCGCATCCTTCAGCGTCTGCAGCGTCTTATTCTAAGAATCCTTACACAGAGGAGCGAAGGCCGGCACCGCCCATTCTGAGTTGGCCAAGAGGTCATAATCTACGGGGATGACTATATGCCGATCAGGCCCCTCCGTCCTTATCTCCACTCGGGTGAACCTCTCCTCAAAAGCCCGCACCTCCTTAGGGTCGACATTGGAGCCCGACCCTTCATCTTCTACGAGGACGGTTTTATCCCTTCCGTCCGCTGATGATGAGCTGACCCTGGCTATTCGTGTAGGTTCCCCTCTGTCGTAGGTCCCTTCAACCTCTGTCAGCCTCTCCTCCGTGACGATAGCCGGTGTGGGAGCAGCCTCAATGTCCAGTAAGGGCACCGTCTCCGCATCCAAAACAATAGGCCTTTTAACTCAGTATCAGCAGCACCGACCCTTCCAGTCTCCACCCTCCGCCTTTTCCTCGGTACCGCCTCGTCCTCCTAATGAGATGACTCGTCAATTAGGTGCAGGACGTGGTGATCAGAGGTCTCACCTGACGTAACGACTTCCTGTGGGGAGGAATCACCCAACAGCGGAGCTAGAGTTTGACCCTCCCGTACAGACTCCGCCAGTACGAATTGCATTCCAGCCGAAGCGACCGCCTGGTGGAACGCGGGCACCGGAGCCTTATCCTTCTTGGAAGCTCGCCGACCTGGCGCAAAAAGAAAATCATGTAAAAACAAAATGATGACAAGATGATGATAAGCTAATATGAGAAGAAAAGGGTCGTGGAAATGAGAATCAGACTCACTAGTCGAAGGCTTGGACCTGAACCGCTTGTTAAAGGACTGATCGGGTCCAAGCCTGCACTACTATTGAGTAGCGAGGATGGTCGATACAGTTTTACCCAACTAGGTCGGGATCGAATCCACAGGGAGTTAATTTATTTGGAATTAGATTTATATCCAAGTCTAGATGCGGGTTTTGCTCTTAATTACACTTCCACAAATGGTTGGTTTGTTTTCTACTTCTAGTTCTATTCTATAGCATGCAATATTTGAAACTAAGTATAATGTTTTTGTTGTTGATTTTCAAGGGTTTAAAGGGACTAGGGTAGTGACTTCCACCTAGGTGAATATTAACGGGTAGCAAGAATCTAGGGCAATCATGTGATCAATTGGGGTCATAATATAGCTATCACACCCGGCTACTCACTCTATACCTCTCGGTAGTTTGAGTGATTTTGCCCAATTTGGCTTTCTCAAGTCCAAATGGGTATTCATGCAATACAAGTGATATTAGCTCAAGTCGGGTATTACAATCTCTAGGTTTAACCCTTTAATTGGGGTTATCAATTTCTTGAGTTCACCCCAATTCCTTGTTAGCCTAGTTTTCCTAGACTTAGTCCCTCTTTCTCAAGTAGAGACTAAGTCATAAAGGCATGAATCAGTGTTTGCAACCAATAATTCCATAGTTCTAGCAAGAACTAGGCTAAATACTACTAACTCATACACATTCAAGCCCTAAAATTTAAGACCCATCAAATATCCACACTAGGGTTGGGTCACAACCCTAGCTATGGGTTTAGCTACTCATGGAAATAGCAAAAATCAAAGATGAAATAAAGATAAAATTTATAATACTAGATTAAAAGATGAAAACCTAATGTTGGAAGATGATTCTAGTACAAAATTGCCCAAAATGGAATTTCCAGCCGTCTCACGTGCTCAGCAAAAACATAACTTAACCTAAAAATGTCAAAAAGATCTATTTAAACTAAGCTAAAATTTCCGGACAAAAATGCCCCTGCGGAGGTTTCGCGGCCGCGTAATTCTCACCGCGGCCGCACTCTTGCTTTAGCGGCCGCGTAAATCTGACCGCGGTCTGCGTTTTTAACTTCTAGATCTGGGTTGAGCATTGATTCGCAGGGCGCGTAATTTGCGTCGCGGCCGCGTAGGAGACTACCGCAGCCGCGTAATTCTATCGCGGACCGTACTCCTTGTTTTTGCTTGAAATGTGAACTCTCTGAACCTTAGCAACCGCGGTTCGCATAATTCCAATCACGGCCGCGACGAGACTTTCGCGGCCGCACTTTTCTGGCGCGGACCTCGCTCAACATTTGGCCTGAAAATGCACTCTCTGAATCTCCCTTTCGCGGATCGCGTATTTGTGATCGCGGCCGCGTTGTTGCTTCTGCGGCCGCACAGTATTTGTGCAGTTCGCGTTTCAGGTCTCCTGGCCCAGACTTGGTTTTTGTTCCAGTTTTGACTCCTTTATGAGTTGATTATGCCTCCTTTGGCTCATTTTGATCAATTCCTGCAAGCAATCATATTACATTAGTTTTCGGGAATACCTTCACGCATTTTAGGCCCAAAACGCAAGTAAAAGAGAGCAAATAATAGGTTAAAATCCCCACTTATCAACTTCCCCAAACTTAAGCGTTTGCTTGTCCTCAAGCAAATAAGGTAATTCCTACCTCCACTAAAACAAAATAGAAAGATATTTCAGCTGTCCTAATGTGAATCAATCATGCATGTTGATACCCAATTTTTTCCTATAATACTTTTTAAGTGCATGTACACCATCAAAACTATGCATTAGCATCAATTGATATTTTTCCATAATTTTTACATTTTTAGGGATTTTTTAATTAATTTATCCCAGTATTTTATTTATATAAATAATTACGAATTGCATCACAAATGACTTTATAACAGTTTGATGGCTTAATATTGCTATTTATATTTATATTAAACTTAAATTATTTCATGAATAGCCATATTTAAATTTTTGGGTCACACATGCATGCATTACTACATTATTTTACCAGAAAATAGCTCGTTGTATTTTAAAATATTGAGTAATTATTTTTAAAACATTTCTATGCATGAAAATTATTTTTTATAATCTGTTAATTATTTTATAAATTATTTTTATCAATTATTTGGGTATTTAACAAATAGCCTTTTTATTTCAGACCTAACCTCTTTTAATACTAGCCCAAACCCCTTTAATATTAGCCCAAATCCTTAAATATACCATCCCAAACCCCATAAGCTCAATCTGTATATACCCGACCCAATAACCCCGTTTAATCGTGGCCGTTGATCCTTTTGATCAACGGTCCACGATTAAACTTACCATTTTAATTCACCTAACCATAACCCCCCCTCTTCATTTCTCTTCGACCGCCGTCACCCGTTTCCCTCACCCTTCCAGTTCTCTCTCAACTCACCCTAACCCTAATCGCAGAATTTTGAGGAGGACCCTCAAAATTCCAGGACAAGTCCAGCCGACGCCATCACATGCCAGAAAGTCAGAAATTGGTTAAGAAACTGGGGCAGAATTTTGAGAAGGATTCTCAAAATTCCAAAGAAGGTTCAACAAGTTTTGTTACTCGCAAATGGCCGAAGGATCATCTACCAAACAGGGGCAGAATTTTGAGGAGGACCCTCAAAATTCTAACACAAGAAAGCTGCAATGTCTCTAAAATATGTTACGGTCACTAGTTCATCTATATTACTTGATATTCCTATGTTTTCTAAAATAACTCCATTTTCATCAATAATTGCATATTTTCGAAAAACTCTATTTCTATAACAGCCAGGTGTTACCCAGGGAAACTCAAACAAGGCCTCCAAAACGGAGGAGCAGAGCCAGCAAAGAAGGCACAAACCAACCTCCCCTTACAAAAGTTACAATTTTTCTTTGAGCGCAGGCACATCTGACATAACAGCAGCATTCGCAAATATATACACGCAGAAAAACCACTATCAATCGGGCCACCAGACACTGAACATATCTCCAGCTAAGAAATATTCAACTCTTATTTGCTACTCACAAAACTTATAATTTTTCTTTGAGCGCAGGCACATCTGACGTAACAGCAGCATTCGCAAATATATACACGCAGCAAAATCACTATCAATCGGGCCACCAGACACTGAACATATCTCCAGCTAAGAAATATTCTACTCTTATTTGCTACTCGTTCTTTGCATGGGACTAAGCCTTGTCCCGCATCTTGCATGAGGCTAAGCCCTGCCTCCATACCTGAATAAGGCTAAGCACTGCCTTCTCTCTACATGAGGCTAAGCCCTGCCTCCATATTTGCATAAGGCTAAGCACTGCCTTCTCTTTGCATGAGACTAAGCCCTGTATCCATATTTGCATGAGGCTAAGCCCTGCCTCCATATTTGCATAAGGCTAAGCACTGCCTTCTCTTTGCATGAGACTAAGCCCTGTCTCCATATGTGCATGAGGCTAAGCCTTGCCTCCATCTTGCATGAGGCTAAGCCCCGCCTCCATTTTGCATAAAGCTAAGCTCTGCCTTCCATCTGCATGGGATTAAGCCCCGTCCCGCATCCTGCATGGGACTAAGCCCTGTCCTGAACCTTGCATGAGGCTAAGCCCTGCCTCCATATTTGCATAAGGCTAAGCACTGCCTTCTCTTTGCATGAGACTAAGTCCTGTCTCCATATTTGCATGAGGCTAAGCCCTGCCTCCATAAGCCCTGTCCCGCATCTTGCATGGGACTAAGCCCTGTCCCGAACCTTGCATGAGGCTAAGCCCTGCCTCCATTTTGCATAAGGATAAGCTCTGCCTTCCATTTGCATGGGACTAAGCCCTGTCCCGCATCCTGCATAGGACTAAGCCTTGTCCCGAACCTTGCATGAGGCTAAGCCCTGCCTCAATATTTGCATAAGGCTAAGCTCTGCCTTCCATTTTCATGGGACTAAGCCCTGTCCCGAACCTTGCATGAGGCTAAGCCCTACCTCCATTTTGCATAAGGCTAAGCTCTGCCTTCCATCTTCATGGGACTAAGCCCTGTCCTGCATCGTGCATGGGACTAAGCCTGTCCAGAACCTTGCATGAGGCTAAGCCCTACCTCCATATCTGCACAAGGCTAAGCCCTGCCTTCTATCTGCATGGGACTAATCCCTGTCCCGCATCTTGCATGAGACTAGGCTCTGTCTCTAATTTTGCATAAGGCTAAGCACTGCCTTCTCATGGGACTAAGCATTGTCCCTCCTTGCATAAACGTTGCTCTATTCCAGCACTATTTATTTGCTCCTATTTCGGGCTAAGCTCTGCCCTCAACCTCAGAAGACTAAGCCTTGTCTTGTTGATTTTAGCATCATATTAGTACATCTCATAGGCTGAAATATCGCCAACTTGTCCAAAGGCGTCATTGTCTAAAGGCATCATCCTCATAGCCGGAAGATACCATGCCATGGCATGAGGATCTCTCAAATTTGCATATCATTATTCAAAGGCGTCATGGTTCGGAGGCACCATTTTCATGGCCCGAGAACATAATTTCATGGCCTGCGAATCTCCTATCTCACAATTCATGGCCCAGGACATCATAGTCTAACGACGTCATCCGCACCGTCCAAAGGCAATCTTTCACGGTCCAAAGGGAATTTGTATCACGTTTAAATTTTCGCAGTAATCTACGTACTTGCATGCATCGTATTTTGAGTTTGCCGGTGGTCCAGGAGGTAACCGTTTTTTCAAACAGGAGCAACCTTCGCTCCGGTTCCGCTCACAACATTTTCACTTCGCCATTTATAACCGACTCTCATCAGTTACCCATCCTACCTCGTGATATCCAGCTATCTGCCCTATAATACATCCGATACACTCCAGACCCATAATCATAACTCCATCCGACATTACCCTCCACAAAAGAACCTTTGCCGAAATTGGCTACCATCCCTATAACAACTCCATCGGCTTCATTCACCTGTGGATCCAAAACTACACGTGGCCTGATTCCTATAAAACCAGGGATATGTAGGCAGCTCAAAGACAAGGGTTCGGCCTGTATTTTCCAAAACGCCCATTCGGTCAAAATTGGCCATCATTTCTTTATCCGAAAACTCTTTCATCCTTCCCGGGTAAAGTGGGGCAGCTGTTGATACCCAACTTTTTTCCTATAATACTTTTTAAGTGCATATATACCTTCAAAACTATGCATTAGCATCAATTGATATTTTTCCATAATATTTCTACATTTTTAGGGATTTTTTAATTAATTTATCTCCGTATTTTATTTATATAAATAATTACGAATTGCATCACAAATGACTTTATAACAATTTGCATAAGGCTAAGCATTGCCTTCTCTTTGCATGAGACTAAGCCCTGTCTCAATTCTTGCATNCTATTTATATTTATATTAAACTTAAATTATTTCATAAATAGCCATATTTACATTTTTGGGTCACAATTGCAATGACTTTGCAATTATGGACCATGCAATGCATTACTACATTATTTTACCAGAAAATAGCTTGTTGTATTTCAAAATATTGAGTAATTATTTTTAAAACATTTCTATGCATGAAAATTATTTTTTATAATCTGTTAATTATTTATAAATTATTTTTATCAATTATTTGGGTATTTAATAAATAGCCTTTTTATTTCAGACCTAACCTCTTTAAATACCAGCCCAAACCCCTTTAATATTAGCTCAAATCCTTAAATATACCAGCCCAAACCCCTTAAGCCCAATCTGTATACACCCGACCCAATAACCTCGTTTAATCGTGGCCGTTGATCCTTTTGATCAACGGTCCACGATTAAACTTACCATTTTAATTCACCTAACCCTACCCCCCCCCCTCTCCATTTCTCTTCGATCTCCGTCACCCGTTTCCCTCACCCTTCTACTTCTCTCTCAACTCACCCTAACCCTAATCGCCGTCACCGGCGAAGACCCCCCTTCTATGGTGTTTCTGTGCCTTCTCCGACCACCACTGGTCTCCTATACTCCCTGGCTCTTTGATTTCATGAGTCCTTAGAAGAATCTCGTGGAAGATTCAACCTTGTTCTGGCCTAAAAGTTATTTACTGGCCTGTCTCAGGCCACTTTCGTTTGTGAGTAAGGATTTCCTCTTGCTTTTAAGTATGAATCCATGGGTTTTTGACTGATTCTCTTCATCTCAGTCATTTTCTGAAAACCCTAGTTTCACTACTGTTCGATTCTTTTCAGATCTTTATAGATCTGAGGTGATTCGAGTATTATTAGGTATTTTCCTCTAAAAATCTCTTGTTTAATTAACTACTTCGATTTGTAGTCACTCTTTCTAAACTAGGGTTCTTCCCAGACATTCTTCAAAAGATTTTCTACTTTATATGTTTAATCTGTTCATCTCTTTACGTATTTGNTAGATGTTTCTAATGGTTACACTGATTTCTTCTATTATGTTAATTTCTGTGAATTAGTTGCACTCACTGATTCTATTTAGGGATTCAAATGTTTTCCCTGTTAAATCCAGTATTCTTTGGGATTTTTGCCCTAATTGATCTCTACTGATGATTTGAACCAACTTTTCTTAATAAATCCGGTATTTCTGTGAGGTTTTACTTAATTGATTTCTATTTAGGGAATCTGAATAACTCTTTCCTATAAAATCAGTATTCTTTGAAGATTTTACTGATTGATTCCTATTAAATGTCCTGTTAAAATCAGTGTGTGCTGAAATTTTATTTGTCTCTTTATTTGTGACCTTAATTGATCATACTTGCCTTAATTAATTATCAGTATGGTTTTGGGATTTCTACTGACTCCCTACATGGAATGTTTTTGAGTCCTTACCTTAATTGGACCCACTGTTGTGACCGTTAATTGATTGCCCCCCAATTAAGGGGTATATTCCGGACTCCTCTATAGGAATTGATTCTGTGACTGATTAATTGCTCCTAATTGATTGAACTGTGATTCTTTTACCTTATTTTGATTCACCCCTTAAGTTCTATATAAACTCTCTTATTTTTTTACCTCTAGGACGAACACACAGTTCAGAATACACACACATACATTCAAACTCTCTCTTCTTTCTTTGTTACTTGTGCTAACTGTTGGTCTAGCCGGCTGAAAGCCAAGGCTAGATAGTGAAATTGCACCTGGTTTTACATTCTGCACTTTGCTCCCCTAACTGGTATGTCTCTAAGTTAATTTTGAAACTCAATGTGTTCCATTCCTGCACTAGTGTAATTGGTTATGTATCCAATTTGTTTCCATGTTTACTGCTTTAGTCAGCATGTCTAAATTCTGCCTTCTTTGTTAAATGTGCAGTCAGTATGTCTAAGTCTCACTTGATTGTTTGATACTCTACCAGCATGTTTATTCAGCCTCTGTTTACTCTCTTTAATTTGTGTAATCATGTTGATAATTTAGTTGTCTAGTGTACCTGGCTGATCCTAATGAGTATACATTTTGTTTTCAACATGACTATGTCTTAATTGCTTCTTATCATGACTAGCCTGTTAAGTCACTGAGTCAACAGACTTCTAAGTATTCTGTGCATTTGTTGTTTATATACTTCCCCCTTCATGTATCCCTGATATGAACTCTATATGTCCCCAATCCCCTTCACCCTTGTGTGTAAACTGTCTGTTAAATGGTTGTGATTCTAAGTGTTCTGAGTCTGTGTGATTTTATCCTTGCTCTTCTCAGAACTGATGTCAAAACTATTTTCCTCCATTAATATTCTTAAACCTTTTCTGAAAATATTTCCATTCCAAAAGGTTATCTCTATACTGTTTAACTAAGACTTTCAAAGCCATGTCAAGCACTCTCACCCTACTCTCAGACTATTAAGTTCTGCCCCTCTGGTGCGTGTACTGATTAGGGACCCTTGAAATCCCTCTGAACTTTGGCACATCAGGGCTGGCCCTTCCACACTGTACATAAATAATCCCTACTTGAGAAAGGTCTTGGTGTGAGCACTGCCCGGGATCCCTGAGGTCCTTAGGGAACTCTGACACACCAGGACACACTATTGGTTGTGAGATCTTTGGCTTCTGAGACTGTATTGAAGGCCTGGCATCCCCAGGTTTACTTTGGGCCTGATCTAAGCTCCCTATAGTGTAGTTTCATCTACTTATGTAATTTATTTGATCGTGGTCTGTAATAATTTTCTTTGTAAACAGATATTGGGGTAAATAGTAAAAAGGGAAGGGTTCCTATATGATTTTTGTGGGGAAACCGGGTAGAAATCATGCTTTTAGGTTTATATATGTTGATCTGCAGTAGAAATCATGCTTTTAGGTTTATATATGTTGATCTGCAGTAGAAATCATGCTTTTAGGTTTATATATGTTGATCTGTAGTAGAAATCATGCTCCTAGGTTTATATATATGGATTTCCTGCTTTGGGTTTATATTATGATAAAAATCATGCTTTAGGTCTATATGCTATGTTACTTGCACTAGAAATATGTCATAGGTCTATGTTATTTGCATTAGAAAATCCTGCCTTAGGATGCTCACGTTTATTACTTTGGCACATTAGAAAACATGTCATAAGCTCATCACTTCTTTTCTGATTCTGCATAAGTTGCTACCACCTGTAAATCCCGTCATTAAGTCATTACTATAATCATGCTTAATAAAATGACCATCTCTCTGTGCATTAGAAATTCTGCCTTAGGAATCTGTTTGCATTTGCTCTAAACCATGTCTACGTCGCTCAAATGAATAACTGTCTATAAAAAAGGGTTCTAAAATAGTCCAACACGTAGATATCATGTTCTAGTATAAACCTGCATGAAATCAGTTTTGTAACATCAATAGCCTAGATCAGCATGCCTATAGGACTGGATAATTCAAAGTTGATTTAACTAGTTCTCAGAATTATGATTACATACAGACCAGCGCCTAGGCAAGCCTTAGGTAATTAATGGTCTTATAACTCTGAAACTATCCTCTGTTTATGTGTGAAACTGTCCAGTTTTAACAGGCTTCAAAATCAGTAGGCAAACTGATTAGGATTCCGCCACTTCGCCTTAAAACAAAAACTGCGTATTCTGTGTTTGTGATGTTCATCTAGATATCATGTTCTAGGGCCTTCTGAATTTCTTTAAAATCAGTTGTTTGAGACGTGGTACGTATTTGTTTATGTGTGGAGGTAAACATGAGCCCCTAATTGCTTTTCTATTTAATAGTCCTATATGTTCTTTGTTCTCGCTTAGATTTTACCTTTTAAATACCTAGGAGTGTCTAGAACTGCCTAAGTATAGAGGTCCTAAACACCTCCGGGACCACAAGGAAGGGACGGGTAACACACGCCTAGAGTTCGTTAATTAAACTCGCTTATATAACCACTAAGGGGAGGGTAATGGGTAGTAAAAGGATATGATGACCTGTGAGCTAATGCCACGCGTAACCCCTCTAGTTGAGGAAGGCTTACCGGGTATTGTACAGATGTGATCCTATAGGCTAACCAATTTAGGACTTCCCTTCCTTAATTTATGTATGTATGCTTAGACTGTTCAAACTTCCTTAACATAAGTATATGTGCTTAGACTGTCTAAACTTCTTAAATTTACATATGCATGCTTGGACCGTCTAAACTTTCTTGATTATATATGTGCTTGGACTGTATAAACTACCCTTATTTGCAAATGTGTGCTTAGACTGCTTACCTGTTAAATGACTAATTCACATAACTAAGTTTGGCCGGGACCCACCGTTGTGGAACCTGAGGGTTGCCTAACACCTTCCCCTCAAGGTTATTCGAGCCCTTACCTTAATCTCTGGTAATGCAAACTGGTTACATGAGTTAATTGCTCTAGGTGCCCTAATGCACCTTAATCCGTTAGGTGGCGACTCTTCAAATACCCAATTCCAAAAAGGAAACGAGTTGTTCCCAATAAATGTCGAAACCCGGACTCCGCGAAAGGAAAAAGGGGGCGCGACAATGCATCAATTGGGACTAACAATTACCCTCAACACAAATGAATTTCAACAATACAAAACCTTTTGAGTACCATAGTTCTAATGCGACACAAGAGCATCAAGAGTTGACTTAACTCACCCAGGAAGCTCGCTCTGCTACGTAGGTCATTGTGGAACCCAAACTCCTCCTCCTCTACTCTCCATAAGCAAATCTCACTTTAGATTGTAGCACTCAAACAAGGATTGTGGAGACGTACGCTCTTCTCTCTCAAGGGAATGTCACAAGTACGGCTCTAAGTACCATAAACTTGCCCATTGTGTAAGTCACCACTAATGTAAGCTCACTCAACTCGAAATCATATAGGGTTTTTGCGGGAATGTAATGAAGGCTTTTAGATCAAGGTAGGGCTTATTGGCATATGATGGTTTCATCTTTCCTTAAGCACTCCGTTTTCTCATTTCGGCTCATACTTTCTTGACTCTTTGAGTCATTTTCTTCTTCCTTAGGGGAACTAGAGAGACACACTATCACTCTTTCTTTCTCATGACGATCATTTTTCTCCTTTTCTAATCATTCCATGCCTGTCATCATTTCTTTCTTTGAATCCCTTCACTTTTCTATCTTATTCACTTTCTTTTTGACATATTTCTTTTTTGGCTTTTCTTTCTTTTCTTTTGCCTTCCCTTTTCCTCATTTCTTTTTATTCTTTGTACCTTTTATCACTTTCACATTCCTCGTCTCTCCCCCAAACTTATGCTTTTGCCAATTGTGAATGCTAAGGAAAGATCGGGTGCCAAGAGAGGGTCATTATAGAACGGATAAAGGCTTGTATCGTGGTTATTGAAAGAAAAAGGGCTTCGGCTCAAAGGGGTTGACTAGGGATATCATATTGGTAGGCTACGGAAGCTTTCAAGTTTCAAATCGGATCAAGGAGAGCCTACAATCATTTCTCAAGTCGAGCTACACTTAGAATTTTGCCTAGACAAACGTTCAGGGCAAGTTCTAGACTTGTTGGCACGGAACTTGGACTTGCAATTCAATACCTCACTTCACAAGCTGTTGGATTGTTAAAGAGAACAGAGTCGAGGGCCCATAACAAACCTAGCTAAGATTGAGAATCACAAATGGCTCCAAGAAGCCACTTGATGATTGTTTAGTCAACACAAGAGTCTAAAGGTCACAACTAGAACTATTCTTTGCCAATCAACTTGTTTCTAACCATAAGGTCGAAGGTAAATGTGTTAGGCCCAAGTGAATCCTGCTTGAGACACTTTTATTCATTACTACTATTTACACCAAAAAGTAAAGAAAACGGACTCAATCCCTTAAGAAGGTTGTCACGCCATCCATCATCGGGAAGAGTCACCCGGTTCACACAACATCTACCTTTGGAAAGAACCGTGGCGTTAAGAAAACCAAAGGCTTATTGTCAACATAAAACTTAAAAAGAAGCTAATAACTTAAAAAGAAACTACTAAAGGAAATAAGAAGCTATGAAGTAAAATTACGAAAGAAGTTATGAAGTAAACTACGGAAATCAAAATGAATATATACAAACTTGAAGTAAAGCGAATATATACATAAATGAAAATGAATATATACATCAAATGGTAAAAATATATACATACCAAAATGTGAAAGTAACGAATATATACATACCAAAAGTAAAAATAAAAAGAAATAAAGATAAAGAAAAATAGTATCATAGTTATTACATGCCAATGTCATAAAATCATCACCAAATCAAAATGGACCACCCCCCAAATAAAAGATAGCACTGTCCTTAATGCTAATATCAAAATAAGATCAGGGAAAGGATTAGAGAGTAAATAAAAACTCCATATGTGGTCTCTGTTTGCATCTGGTCAGGCACATGAGTGGGGTCCTTGGACTGCATAGGATCATCAGTTACCTCTGGGTCCTCTAACTGGATCTCCAAATCCTCTGACTGGGGGACCACGGGGTTACGGAGCATCTGGATCATCTCCTCAGCAGTATGTGTAGTGGCAGCCGGCTCCTCAGACTGGCTAGTTGTTGGTGCCTCATGCTCTGTTGCTTGTGCTGCTGGGACTTGCTCCTCCATGAGCAAGTCCAGTGGGATGTCTCCAGCAGAAGTAAACCTCTCTATCTCCTTCTTCAGCAGCTCCACCGACTCCTTTGAGGCCCGAGTCTTCTTCATCTTCTTCACTTGCTTGCCCAAATCCTTGATAACCTTTCCATGTGTATCCAAAATGTCCAGGATCTTCTTCTGGTTGTCCAGAAGCTCCTTCAATGAATCCTCCACTGATGGAGGTACCTGAAGCTGTGTTGGGGCTAACTGTGCTGCTATTGCACTGGATAAGACAGACAGCTTTGGTGTAGCTGCCTGCATCCAGTTGTTGATGCTAGATAATGTCTGAGAAACCCGCAGTGCAGTCTGAAGGTAAGTGGAAGATGAGGGCACAGATAATGGCACGGTGATGGATGGCCCAGATGAAGGAGGAGGCATAGCAGCTGAAGATCCCCCTACTGTGGAAGGCTCTGACACGGTGGCCACTACTTTTGTCTCTTCAGACTGGCCAGTGGAGATAGCGGCTTTACCCTTTGCTTTAGGGTTGCCCGATCCTTGGAGGCTATACCAAGAGAAAGGCTTTTTTGGCTTCATCTTTGTGTCATAGTGCTTCTTCTCGACCCCTTGGTCCTCGAAATACATAGTGAGGAAGTTGGGGTAGGGATAGGATCTTTCCTCTTTTCCAACTACCTTGGAGATGTGGTAGTACATGAGGTTCCCCAAATTGATTGGATACCCTGCGATGATGGAAGCTATCAAGATCGCCCGGGTGAGTGGGATAACATTATCATGCTGGCACGGGTCCAGCCGGCTGCACACAAATGTGGACCACCCTTTGGCTTCAAAGCTGAGGGTGTTTCTGGCTATTGTGACTCCAGCTGTGAGCCATGCTGGTGTCGTCCCTGGAATGGCTAATATCTCTGTCCACCATGGATGGGCTGCTTCATCTAGGGCTAGCTTCTCCAAGTATTGCACGGCTTCCACATCCTCAAAACTGGCATATTCGTTCAAAGTGTGGCCATCAAACCGGATCTTCAAGTTCCGGACCTTTGTCACAGTGGTGCCCTTTATGATGTGGGTAACATTTGCGTAGAACTCTTTGACAAGGTACTCATTTGCATCCTCCACTTTGCTGGTCAAGAACTTCCACCCTTTTCTCTCTTCAAACTGCCTCTTGACATTTGGATTGTGGGGAAGGAGGTCTCTCTCTATGAACTGTCGCTCAAGGGTGAGCGACCTTTGGGGCCACCATTCCAGGAATTTCAAGTATGCTTTATCGCTCACGAATCTATCAGCCCACACCTAGGGCTTTCTGGACCTGGCCAACCCTCCCACATTGGTATCACCCCCTCTCCCGTCATCAGGGACCTCGTCATCATCATCAATATTAATAGGGGCAGCTGGTGAGGCTGAAGTTGTAGCAGGTGGGGAAGATGGTGCCGATGCCTCACTACCTCCCTCTGAGCCATCAGACGACTCAGAAGAGGAGGTAGGTTCATCAACTAAATGAAGTCTCCTCTGGAATTGTGTGGGGACATGTGTTGACACGGAGTCTCCTTCTGAAGCTTCCCGGGATGGGACATATTCATTGGTATTAGAATGGTCCGCGACTTTATCCGAAGCTTTGATGGAGGCTATTAATTTGCCTATAGACTTTTGCACTACTAGGGGTAGCTTAGTCTTTCCTTTACCCCTGCCTCGGGAGGGTTCTGCCCTCCTTTTGGATGTATCACCTCTACCTCGGGAATGGTTCATTGTCTGCAACATACAAGCAGTGAAATATAGTCTGAATAGGGCTTCAAGCATGTGTTAAAATAGTACAAATGAAATGCAAACATTGCTTCTCAGAACAGGGCACCGCAGACCGCGTAAAAGTGAACGCGGCTGCGAAATGCCCACCGCGGACCGTGTAAAAGTGAATGCGGCCACGAAGAGGTCGGGCTCAAACTAGTGACTCTCTGAACTTGATCAAATGCGGACCGTGAAAAATAGAACGCGGCCGCAAATGACCCATCACGGACCGTGTAAAAGTAAACGCGGCAGCGAGAGCAAATGATAAGCTCTCAGAAAATTAAAAGCGCGGACCGCAAAAACATGGACGCGGCCGCGAAGGTTGAACCGCGGATCGTGGAAAAGTGACCGCAGCCGCGAAAGCTGAACAACCCTCAGTGCTTTGAAGTTAGGGTATCGCGGACAGCGACGCTTTGGATGCGGCCGCATACCCTATCGCGGACCACGGAAAAATGACCGCGGCTGCGAATTTCAAGTGAAATCGGTACTGAAGAACACTGAACTAGGGTTTCACTAATTGTGCAAAAATTATAGCAATTAACCATGCAAAGTTACTAACCCCAGCCCCCATTAGGCATACAAAAACTACCCACATGTATTTACGCAACAGTGAAACATCAATTTGACATTATGGCATGCAGTTAACCCTAACTAAAAAAGAAAATTAAAACAAAGAGAAAAGAAAAGAAAAAAAAATAAAATCAAACCATTGAGTTGGACATACCAGTTGTAAAATTTGTAGAAAATCTACACTTGAAGTTAGTGAGATGAGAATGAGAGCAAAGAGAGATAAACAGTGTTTTTTTAGGAGTGGTGAAAAATTAGGGTTCGTAAAGTGTAAACTGATGCATGAACTCCTGTTTATACTTAGGAAAAGTGGACCCCTCTTACTTACCTGAGTGCGGCCGCGAAATTTTGTCGCGGTCCGCACTCTTTACCTGTTTGGAGCTCAATTGAACGCGGTCCGCAATAAAATGGCAGCGGCCGCACAAATTGTGCAGACTATGGAATTGTGCACGCGGCCGCGAAGGCTTTAGGATTTTCAACAGGCCAACTTCAGAGAGTTGGCAATTTCTATCAACCAGCTACGCGGTCCGCGTCAGAAGTGTGGGGCCGCGAAGTGCTCGCGCGGTCCGCATAATTTTGAGCGCAGTCTGTGAAATTCCATCACTTAGCCAATTTTTTTCCTTGTCAATTTCCTACACTGCACAACCAATTCCTACATACACTTCACAACTAGTTAGTCCAAAATAATGTCTAATCTAAGAAGACAATCAAAAGAAAGAAAAATACATGGGTTGCCTCCCAAGAAGCGCCTGATTTAACGTCGCGGCATGACGCATGTTACCATCATTCACTTGAAATGGATCAATGCCACAACGTGGCCATCATCAACCTTACCAAGTTAGTGCTTCACTCGGTGCCCACTGACTCTAAAGATCTCACAATTCTTGTTTTTCAAATCTAGAGCACCAAAAGGAGTTACATGCACCACTTCAAAAGGATCGCTCCACTTTGACTTTAGCTTTCCTAGAAACATCCGTAACCGAGAGTTGAATAAGAGAACAAGGTCACCTTCTTTGAATTCTTTGTTCCGGATATACTTATCATGTAGGTACTTCATCTTGTCCTTATACAAGGACGAACTGGAGTAAGCATGGAACCGGAACTCATCAAGTTCATTCAATTGCTCCACCCGAAGATTTGCAGCTACATCCCACTCTAGGTTCAACTTCTTCAACGCCCACATGGCCTTATGCTCTAATTCCACCAGGAGGTGACATGCTTTCCCAAACATCAACCGATACGGAGACATACCAATTGGAGTCTTGTAAGTTTTTCTATAAGCCCATAAAGCATCGTCATGTTTCCTTGACCAATCAGTCCGGTTTGCATTGACAGTCTTGGATAGAATACTCTTGATCTCCTTGTTGGAGACCTCAACCTGTCCACTTGCCTGGGGGTGATAAGGAGTTGACACCCTGTGAGTGACACCATACTTGGAGAGTGAAGTGTCAAAGGCTTTATTGCAAAAATGAGAACCCCCATCACTGATAATGGCCCTTGGGGTGCCGAACCTTGTGAATATGTTTTTCTTTAAGAAATCCACCACACTCCGTGCTTCATTGTTGGGCAAAGCCATAGCTTCAACCCATTTGGAAACGTAATCCACAGCAACAAGAATATAGGTGTTCCTACACGAACTCACAAATGGACCCATAAAGTCGATGCCCCATACATAAAAAATATCAATCTCAAGGATGGTGGTGAGAGGCATCTCATTCTTCTTGGAAATCCCACCGGCTCTTTGGCAATATATCACACCGCTTAACAAGCTCGCTAGCATCTTTGTACAAGGTAGGCCAATAGAATCCACAGCTTAGGACCTTTGTAGCAGTTCTCTCCCCACCATGGTCACCACCATAGGGCGAAAAGTGACAAGCCTCAAGAATACCCAATTGCTCTTCTTCTGGAACACATCTTCGGATAACACCATCGGTGCAAATTTTGAAAAGATATAGCTCGTCCCAATAATAATCCAAGCAGTCACATTTGAGCTTCTTCCTTTGGTTTCAAGAGAACGCATTCGGGACAATTCCGCTCACAAGATAGTTAGTCGAATTGGCAAACCAAGGCATCCCGGTCAAAGACATGGAAAGGAGTTGTTCATCCGAAAACGAATCATTGATCTCAATGCCATCATGGGGCCTCCCCTCCTCTTCCAAATGGAACAAGTGGTCTGCCACTTGTTTCTCACTCCCTTTTAGGTCTATGATTTCAAGATCAAACTCTTGTAGAAGAAGTACCCACCTCATTAATCTAGCCTTTGAGTCCTTCTTACTCATCAAATAACGAAGCACCGCATGATCGGTGTGAACAATCACTTTGGTACCCATGAGGTACGGGCGAAACTTTTCCATAGCAAAGACAATGGCTAAGAGTTCTTTCTCGATCACTGTATAGTTGACTTGGGCATCGTTCATGGTCTTACTAGCATAGTAGACCGGATGGAATATCTTGTTGATTCCTTGCCCCAATACCGCTCCTACCGCCACGTCGCTAGCATCACACATGAGCTCAAATGGTAAGCTCTAATTTGGTGCGGTAATGATAGGAGTGGTAGTCAACCTATACTTGAGTAGATTAAAAGCTTTCATGCAATCATCATTGAACACAAATTTTGCATCTTTTTCCAACAACTTGCACAAGGGGTTCACCACCTTTGAGAAATCCTTGATGAACCGACGGTAGAACCCCGCATGACCTAGAAAGCTCCTCACTCCTTTGACAGAAGTAGGAGGAGGGAGTTTTGATATCAGTTCAATTTTTGCTTTATCCACTTCAATACCATTCTTGGATATCTTATGGCCGAGGACAATGCCCTCCTCAACCATAAAGTGGCACTTCTCCCAATTAAGCACCAAGTTAGTCTCTTCACAACGTGCCAAGAATTTATCAAGACTATCCAAACATTCATCAAAAGAATCCCCCACAATAGAGAAATCATCCATGAAAACCTCAAGGAAGTCCTCCACCATATCCGTGAATATTGCCATCATACACCGATGAAAAGTAGCCGGTGCATTACATTAACCAAACGACATCTTTGAGAATGCAAATGTGCCATACGGACAAGTGAAAGTAGTCTTCTCTTGGTCTTCAGGTGCAATAAGATTCTGGTTATACCCGGAATACCCATCCAAGAAGCAATAATAAGCACGTCCGGCTAACCTATCCAACATTTGATCAAGAAATGAAAGCGGAAAATGGTCTTTCCGAGTCACTTTGTTGAGCTTCCTATAATCCATGCATACCCTCCAACTGGTGACAGTTCTTGTGGGGATCAACTCATTGTTGTCATTTGTAATCACAGTCATGCCCCCTTCTTTGGGACACATTATACTGGTGAAGTCCATGAACTATCAGAAATAGGGTAGACAACCCTAGCATCCAACCACTTGATGACCTATTTCTTGACAACCTCTTACATGGCCTCATTCTACCTTCTTTGATGTTCCACAGAGGGTTTAGCATCCTCCTCCAATATGATTTTGTGCATGCAAAAGGCGGGTCTTATACCCCCGAATATCCGCCAATGTCCAACCTATTGCCTTCTTTCTCCTTTCGAGCACCGCAAGGGTGGCATCTACCTGCACGTTAGTTACGCACGAGGAAAGAATAACAGGTAAAGTGGAACAAGGGCCTAAGAACTCATACCTGAGGTGTGAAGGCAAAGGCCTCAACTCCAATATGGGAGGCTCCTCGATTGAGGGCTTTGTTGGTGGAGTCTTCCGGTTCTCAAGATCCAAGGAAAGTTTCCGTGGCTCATATGTATATGAACCCATTCCTTGCAAAGCGACATATTCTACCAAGCCTTCCTTCTCATCCACATTATGATTCAACAACACAGTTTCCAAAGGGTCTTCCACATTAATCACAGCACTTGTGTCTTCAACAATCACCTCGGTCACAAGATCCACAAACGAACACACTTCGTTGCTATTAGGCTGCCTCATTGACTTGCAAACATGGAACCCAACTTTTTCACCGCCTACCCGGAAGGTGAGCTCCCCTGCTTCCACATCAACTAAGGCCTTCCCTGTAGCAAGGAAAGGTCTCCCCAATATGATTCGCACCTCGTAGTCAACCTCACAGTCAAGTATCACAAAATTTGCGGGAAATATGAACTTGTCGACCCGAACTAGAACATCATCAATTATCCCCAATGGCCTCTTCATTGTTCTGTCTGTCATTTGTAACCTCATGATGTGGGCCTTGGTTGCCCAATCCCCAATGTCTTGAACACAGAATATGGCATCAAGTTAATGCTTGCCCCCAAATCACACAAAGCCTTGGCGAAATCGGCACTACCAATAGTGCATGGGATTGTAAAGGCACCAGGGTCTTCTAACTTTGGAGCCATGGAGTGCACAATAGCACTCACTTGATGTGTCATTTTGATCGTTTCACAGTTTATTGATCTCTTCTTTGTTACCAAGTCCTTTATGAACTTGGCATATCCCGGCATTTGTTTTAGAGCTTTAACCAAAGGCACATTTATGGACAAGCTTTTCATCATATCAATGAATTTCTTAAACTGATTCTCATTGTTTTGCTTTGCGAGCCTTTGAGGATAAGGTGGAGGAGGCCTTGGCAAAGGAGCCCTGGCTTTGGGCACTACCGTTTCCGGTATGTCTATCACATGTTCCCTAGATAGGTTCACATCATTTTGTGTCTTCTCCATGTTGTCATCAATGTCTATCCTCACTTCATCATTCACATTCACATCATTCACCTGCAAATCATTGCTCGGCTCATCATCATCTTGAACCAACACATCATCACTCACAACCGTTCTTGGATTAGAGGTACTAGCAACTCCACCTCTACCACTTCTTGTAATCACCGCCATGGCATGGCCCGTATTGTTCCCACCCTTCGGGTTCACCACCGTGTCACTTGGTAGTGCCCCCTTAGGGCGAGTATTCAAAGCTTGAGAAATTTAGCGAAGTTGAACTTCCAAGTTCCAGATAGAAGTATTATGGGAGGCCAATTGGGCATCGGAGTCAGCATTTCTCTTCATCATTTGCTCGAACATGGATTCAATCCATCCCATCTCATCGTTGGAAGAGCTAGGACCTTGTGAGGGAAATGGAGGCGGGTTTTTTAGTTGTTGATACATCGGGGGCCTTTGAAATCCCGACCCCCGATTCCCTTGATTATTGTTGTTCCAACCCCCTTGATTGTTATTGCCTCCCCAATTACTATTATTGTTGCCACCCCTAATTACCTTGGTTTCCTTGGTTACCCCAATTTTGATTGTTGTTGTTCCCCCAATTGCTTTGGTTGCTGTTGTTGCCACTATTCCAATTTCCTTGTTGATTTTGATTTCCCCAATTTCCTTGTGATCTCCATTGTTGTTGATTTGGAGCATTGCCCCGTTGATGTTGGTAGTTGTTCACATATTGAACCTCTTCACTTTGATCATCGTATGAATCATCTTGATTGTACCCACTACCACTTTGCTCAAATTGATCTGGATTGCTTTGAACTTGTTGACCTCGTTGCCTTCTCTTGTTGACCATCATATTCACCCCTTCCATGGAATTCACTTGTTTTTACCCTTGAACTTGTTGCAACTGAGCTTTGGCCAATTGGTTCATGGTAGTAGTCAACTCGGCTATAGCTTGGCCTTGGTCATGGAGCTCCTTGTGTAAGTGAATACCATTAGTATCACCGTGTGGCAGATTAGCTCGACTTTGCCACGCTGAAGAAGTATCCGCCATCTCATCCAGTATTTCACACGCTTCGGCATATGGCGTATTCATGAAGTTCTCCCCGGCGAGTTGGTTAACTACACATTGGTTTGTAGTGTTGATGCCACGGTAGAATGTTTGTTGGACCATGCCTTCGGTCATATCATTATTCGGATATTATTTAACCATCGTCCGATACCTTTCCCAAATCTCATGAAGCGGTTCATTTGGCTCTTGTTTAATAGCAAGGATCTCATCTCTTAGCGTCGCCATATGAACTTCTCGGCCAATTCATCCCAACTAGTGATGGAATGGTTGGGTAACCTTTCTAGCCAATCCAAAGCCTTCTCCCTTAGAGAAAATGGGTAAAGCCTTAACCTCAATGCGTCCTCGGAGACATGAGTTTGCTTGCTTCCCCAGCACGTATCAACAAAACCTTTGAGATGCTTGTAGGCGTTTTGGTGTGGAGCTCCGGTGAAGAAACCCCTCTATTCCAAGAGTGTAAGCATGACATTGGTTATTTGAAAGTTGTCCTCCCTAATCCGGGGCGGGACTATTGCACTTGCATAGCCTTCGTTGGGCAACACCCGGTGTGCTGCCCTTGGAGGAGTTGGGGGAGGGTTTGGAATATTATCATGGGTGGTCGGCCCCTCCTTTGTGCTTGAGGTTCGGGTTGAATCTCATCCACGTGATCATCATCTACCTCCTCCCCCAATGGCAAATTTCCCAGGGCTTCATTGTTAAGAGCCATTTGGTACTAAGAGCAATTCACACACAAATTAGAAAAATGGAAGGAAAGAAAAACAAAATACACAAATACTCAGATATACAGCTAAAACTGTCTAACTCCTCGGCAACGGCGCCAAAAATTGATCGGGTCAAAGCCTGCACTACTATTGAGTAGCGAGGATGGTCGATGCAGTTTTACCTAACTAGGTCGGGATCGAATCCACAGGGAGTTAATTTGTTTGGAATTAGATTTATATCCAAGTCTAGATGCGGGTTTTGCTCTTAATTACACTTCCACAAATGGTTGGTTTGTTTTCTACTTCTACTTCAATTCTATAGCATGCAATATTTGAAACTAAGTATAATATTTTTGTTGTTGAGTTTCAAGGGTTTAAAGGGACTAGGGTAGTGACTTCCACCTAGGTGAATATCTAACGGGTAGCAAGAATCTAGGGCAATCATGTGATTAATTGGGATCGTAATATAGTTATCATACACGGATACTCACTCTATACCTCTCGGTAGTTTGAGTGATTTTGCCCAATTTGGCTTTCTCAAGTCCAAATAGGTATTCATGCAATACAAGTGATATTATCTCAAGTCAGGTATTACTATCCCTAGGTTTAACCCTTTAATTGGGGCTATCAATTTCTTGAGTTCACTCCAGTTCCTTGTTAGCCTAGTTTTCCTAGACTTACTCCCTCTTTCTCAAGTAGAGACTAAGTCATAAAGGCATGAATCAGTGTTTGCAACCACTAATTCCATAGTTCTAGCAAGAACTAGGCTAAATACTACTAACCCAACACATTCAAGCCCTAAAATTCAAGACCCATTAAATACCCACACTAGGGTTGGGTGACAACCCTAGCTATGAGTTTACTACTCATGGAAATAGCAAAAATCAAAGATGAAATAAAGATAAAATTCATAATACTAGATTAAAAGATGAAAATTTAATGTTGGAAGATAATTCTAGTACAAAATTGCCCAAAATGGAATTTCCAATCGTCTCACGTGCTCAGCAAAAACATAACTTAACCTTAAAATGTCAAAAAGATCTATTTATACTAAGCTGAAATTTCCAAACAAAAATGCCCCTGCGGAGGTTTCGCGGCCGCGTAATTCTCACCGCAGCCGCACTCTTGCTTTCGCGGCCGCGTAAATCTAACCGCGGTCCGCGCTTTTAACTTCTGGATCTGGGTTGAGCATTGTTTCGCGGGGCACGTAATTTGCATCATGGTCATGTAGGAGACTACCGCGGCCGCGTAATTCTACCGCGGACTGAACTCCTTGTTTTTGCTTGAAATGTGAACTCTCTGTACCTCAGCAACTGCGGTTCGCATAATTCCAATCGTGGCCCCGATGAGACTTTCGCGGCCGCACTTTTCTGGCGCGTTTGGTCGGAAATGCACTCTCTGAATTTCCCTTTCGCGGACCGCGTATTTGTGATCGCAGCCGCATTGTGGCTTCTGCGGCCGCACAATATTTGTGCGGTCCGCGTTTCAGGTCTCCTGGCCCAGTCTTGGTTTTTGTTCAAGTTTTGACTCCTTTATGAGTTGATTATGCCTCCTTTGGCTCATTTTGATCAATTCCTGCAAGCAAGCATATTACATTAGTTTCCGAAATACCTTCATCCATTTTAGGCCCAAAACGCAAGTAAAAGAGAGCAAATAATAGGTTAAAATCCCCACTTATCAAGGATGCCCAGTCGCGAATTCCCACAGTATGAGGTAAGACGCGAGTTACCTAGTCTTCGATATCAAGGACCAAGGAAGGGGGACGCCTACCAACTAAAAGAAGAAAGACCTGAGCAAGTTAGAAACAAAAAGAGGAGGGATAAATAAAATATATGATAGACGGTAAAGACACTTACGGTTGAAGTTCCACTGCTTGGGGAACCCGGCTGAGTCCGCCACAGCGTGCTCGGTTCTGACGAAGAAGTAATTGCACCAGAACCGGCAGTTCGCCTTGTCATCCATCCCCGTCACCAATCCTTTAGTCTCATAGTGGCGGAGATGAATCAGCGTTCCTCGGTAGAAGCTAGGCGAGAAGAGATGCAGCAGATGACGGATGGAGACTTCGCAGCCGGCAAACTCTACGAACTTCACCAGCATCAAAAAGACTTTATATAGGTAAGGGGAAAGCTATGCCGGGCAGACTCCATAAAAGTGGCAGAATTCCTCAGCTAGTGGGGGAACAGGAAGAGAGTAACCCACCAAAAATGGGTAGGCGTAGAAAGCGCAATACCCAAGCCGGTGAACTTGTATTGCATCGTTCCCCGCCGGAACAATATCGACGTGAGCGGGAATACGAAATTTAGACCGCATATCAGATATTTATTTCGACCCCATGACTAATAGTACCTGCTCAGGAGCAGAGGCAGGTTCTTTTGGGAAGTCATTTCTGACGGACGGGTTCCTAGGAACAATCTCTCCACGGTGGGAAAACTTTCATCTTTCGCAACCGTGGGTTCATCGCTACCGGAAGGTATGGCTACCGACAAAGGGGTGGCATCAGAAACTATGTCACAAGTGTGAGGGGAGTTTTTCATTTCTGCAGTAACGTGTATATAGTAGAGCCGGAAGAAGGGTATCAACGGGAAAAGAAACCGTAAGCTAGAGCTGAAAAGCAAAAGGAAATCGGAAGCAAGGGTTAGAGAAGAAGCAGAAGAACAAGCAAAGTGACAAAGGAATATGAAGTGCGAAAAGTTTCATTTTTGAATCTCCCTTCCCCTATTTATAAGGTATTGTGGCGCTCAGATCGATGCAAGAAACTGTCATTGACACTAAAATCGAAGCAACAGAAGCACTAGAAATGACGCATTGCATCGGGAAGATGCGTAATGATGACGCGCGTGGTCATGACGTCATCCTATGTTATCCATGCCAACCACAACCTTTGAGCCGATCCGTCATCAATGTGACGTTGACCAATTCAGCTCGTTCTCCACGACGGAATGTCTTGTGATTAGGTACAGATAAAATCCGCTCATCAAGGACTCCCAAGAGGACGACCTTAATAAGCGGAGGGACTAACTGTATGGGTCAAAATAAGGTCAAGTTTAGTGAATGTAGACGGATAAGCTGAGGCCGAGGTCGAAACCAAGCACGGTCCAGTGGCGAGGAGTCGCTCAAAGAGAGAGACCAGTGCCGAGGTCGAGTAGAGAACAAAAGGCTGCAACAGTTAGAATATTCCTAGGATTGTGAATAGGAATATTCCACTGAATATTCCCCCAAATTGTACTTTTTTAGGGTTTTGTAGGGATATCCCTTATAAATAGAAAGAGAGAGGAAACAAAAAGGGGGCTTCGGAACTTTTATGAAAGAACATCTTGTAAAGAGTTGACTATCAGGAATATACAAAAAGCTTGTCTTGTCTCCTCTGTTTGATTCCATTACAAAACATTCCTCTTTCATTCACAAGATCCAAGAACACGTTGTTTACTTCCGTAGTCTGCTGTCAAACGCTATAGTCAAAAGAAGGAATCATCCATCCCATTCAACATTTGGATGACAAATTCCATCTTATTACATTTAATGTCATTTATCACATTTATTGCATGTTTTCATTCTCATATTTATTAACATTCATTGAGCATTAACTTGACATTCGTTGACTTGAACATGGTCCCATACCCTCCAAGTTGTTGAACTTTAGATTCGGGATTTATTACTTTTAACTTGGATTCACCCTTTGTCTATTTATTAAATTGGTTTAACAAAAAGAGCTTAAAACTTTTTTGTCAAACAATATATATATATATATATATANATATATATATATATATATATATATATATATATATATATATATATATATATATATATATATACTCCCTCCATTTTAATTTATGTGAACCTATTTCCTTTTTAGTCCGTGCCGAAAAGAATGATCTATCTCCTTATTTGGAAACAATTTACCTTTATGCAATGATTTATAGCCACAGAAAAATATCTCTGCCTCATTTTACACCACAAGTTTAAAAGTCTTCTCTAGTTTCTTAAACTTCGTACCCAGTCAAAGGGGTTCACGTAAATTAAAACGGAGGGAGTATATGAATGTATGAATTAATACATACGAGTAAAATTAACTTTCTAAAAATTATTTTGATTGAGCTGTATGAATGAAATTATACATTTACTTGTAAAATGAGTAAGATTTTTCTTGTCAAATACAACTATATTTCCAAAACTAACCATCTTGCCTTACTTATTCTAGCTTTTCTATTTTCAGTACATATATTGTTGCATCTTATATGATCTACAACTACTACCAAACAGCTCGGGGGGGGGGGGGGGGGGGTTTATAAAGGGCTCCTAAGCCATAGCAAATTAAATTGTCCTTTTCCGTTGTAGGTCGGCATAAAATATTACTCTCTCCGGTTCACAATAAGTGTCCAATTTGCTTTTAACACGCCTATTAAGAAAATACTAAATTCTATATAAAAATACCTACTATGACTAAATTACCCCTAATTAAACATTTAATGTGAGGAGTAAGAAAACTTTTTAGGGATATGTACATAGGGGTTATTTTGTAAAAACAAATTGAATTCTTTCTTGATTACATAACTAGACACTTATTTTAAACCAAAATGTAAAAGCAAATTCGACACTTATTGTGAACCGGAGGGAGTACTAATACTAAAAGTAAAGCAACAAACTTTTAAAAGATTTCTCTTCGATCCAACAGCTGACAGCTCGATAAACTAAAATGTGAATAAAAATCACTTATTTCCTTACAACAATATGCACACAAAAATTAGCTGCTCATGAACATTAATTAAAAGGAACAAAAATAACAGCTGAACCCCACCAATAGTAATAATGAGCAAACTAAGAAAGGAATAAAATTAACAATAATAATACAAAGCACTGCCTCTCGCCTAGCACATAAACGCAAACATAGCTCCCAACACAACTGAAAATCCGACCACAGTTTTGCCCATAACTCCGGCTGCTCCGTTAGGTGTTACCGGTGTCGACTTCGACGGCGTGTTGCCAACCTCAGGCGTGGGTGTGGTGGGTGAGTCAGAAGGAGTTGAAGGAGTGGTTGAAGGAGTTGAAGGAGTTGACGGAGTTGACGGAGTGGAGGAGCTGTCTTTGACATCGACGGCTAACTTCATGCCAGATTGACAATGACCTAATGCGGAACAAGTGAAGTACATTGGACCGGCCTTGGAAAGTTTGATAGTGGTCTTGCCGCCGCTGTAAGACTCAAGGGCGTTTCCGGTGTTGCAATTTTCATAGTCATCTTTGCTTATTACATCAACGCTGTGGCTTTCACCGTAGTTGAACTCTGATCATCATCATCATCATGCAAATTCAAATTATTGTTTTGGTTTAGTTTAATAACATCAATAATTGAGAAATTAAACCTTGAGTTTCTTTGTTAATTATATTTAATTCTGTTAAGTTAAAGATATATAAGATGTTAAAAAAGAAACTACTATATCTTGTCAATTTTATGTAACTAGCCTATCTCTTCTCAAGTCTACTTTTGATATTTTCTGGTATAGATACAAAATTTGGTCTTCATGAAAGAGTATGGTGAAATGGTGAGAATCTTTTTATCGTTTAATTGAAATTTTAGGTTCACGAATATCAGCAATGAAGTACCTTTTACCCTTCATCGAGCCTATTCAGTACGAATCTGAATTAATCAGGACAATTGAGATAGATCATCTAGCATTCTAGGGGGAAAATTAATATTTCATGCTGCACATATTTAGTTGACTTTTCTTGGTAAAAATGTTTACTGAGTCTGGTCATAGAGATTTTGTGTCACACGACACAATATTAGGGATGTTGCAATTACCCTACGGTCCCCGTAAGCCGTAAGGTAAACTATTTTGCTTTTGGATTTTATATTATTTTCATGATAAAATTGCATTGTAATATTTGATTTTATATTAACCCAAAAGTATCTAGTTCAACTTCTATGAATGGAAAACATTTTAGTAAAGAATATTATATTGTCTAGCGCATATTCAAATTAGTCGGACCAATAAGTTTAGAATACTGAATAACTTAAGGGTAAAAAAAAGAAGTGGAAAGACTAACCAAGGGTGTCACCAACGTTGAAGGTTTCACCAGCTGCCCAAGTGGAGTAATCTCCGGTCTGGCTCCACCCGCCGCTGCCTCCAACGACGTGGTTGGCGGCAAAAGCCACCGGAGAAGCAACAAGAAGAAATAGAAGAGTTGCTACCGCTGACACTGCCATTACTTAATTAGATTTCTTTTCAAAGTTAATAAAAATTGAGTTGAAGAGTAAATAGAAGAGAGAAATTATGGTACACATTTAGCAAATGATGCTAGCCCTACTTATATAGAGAGTTTAAGGTTATGAAAACTTGGAATGTCATGTAGTTCAATGCTAGAAATTACCTTTAAAAATTTAAGAAATTCCAGACTTTGTATTGCTTGTGATAATATTAAACTGGGGATTTGGTGCCTCTACTTCCCATGTCTACCTAATTTATTAGGACATATTTGAATGTCTTTCTCTATCCTTTCGCTGACTTTACGGCGTCTAAGTGTCGTGGCATTACCCCTTCTTTTATCTTAACCTTGGAATTTAAGTTTTGCAACTTACTTGGCTTTCTCGCTACAAAATTGGCTTATTTTAGTCCAACAAATATTTGACTAATATATGGTTTAAGATTATTCTCTAGGACGAATCAAATCACAAAAGAATGCAGCAAATATGCATAAATCATAATTCATGTTTTCTTTTCACATAATTAACAGGGGAGTAAACAATGTGTTATCGGACAACATAAAGGGGTCACAATACAAAACAAATGAGCTGTGAGTTTAAATCTCAGTGGGTCCCTTTGGGTCAATATATATTTGATTCCAAAATAACAATACATATATGCCTAAATTGTACATTACATTTTAAAGTTTTTTATTAGTTCAAAATGTCTCGTAAGTTTTCTCTCAATTTTTTTCATAGAAGAAGTTAATTATCACCTATAAGAAACTAGTAATTTTAAGGAAATTAATCTTCTGTTAGATCAAGTTGAATTATGTGCTGCGACAAGTTTAAGGTTACTTGTAGTTGTTTGGTAACTTTTACTAAGAGGTGAATTCTTTAAATATGAAGGTTTGAAGAAGACAAAAATTCTTTAAACATGAAGCCACACCACTAACAATCCAATAGCTAGCTGTGGGTATTATTCACACCAGAGACTTTCATAATTTGAGAATTTACTTGAAAAGGCGTCACCTAATTTGTACTAAAAAAATTATCATCATGCAGAGAGTAGGTTTAGCACTATGAATAAGATACACCTGATATATTATTCGCTTATAATATTTGAATACTATTAATGTGAGAAAATGATTGTCACGTATATATTGACTTGAACCAATCAATTATATTCCATTGTGTTGGTTGGGTTTGTTACTTGTTAGGCCATGCGGTAGTTGTCCTCTAATCCAATCAGAGATAAATGCAGATTAATTAGTCAAAGGAACAGTTTGCATTTTCACTTTTTTTTTTTTAAAAAAAAGTTTCTAATAATCAATTTTGTATTTTTCTTCCCCAGTTAATACCAACCTCTAGCGAAACACACGACGAATAATACGTATTAGGGTCAACTTATGTTAATTTTAAGCCAGCTTCCACAATCTGAGTTAGTTATAAATAGTAAACTTGACGTCAAATTAAGTTTCGTGTATAACTTGTGCTAAGTATAAAATAATCAATCTAGTTGATTAACAATTCAACAAACGTTAGTTAGGAGATTTTGATATATTAACTCAAAAAAGAATAAGAAAATATTTAGAGTTGTGAAATTCTTTACTTAATACTTTTGACTTTATCTAACAGTTAAAGCCAAACCAATGAAAAGGAAATCTCATATTATTTCATAGGAAAAACTAGAATGCCGAAATTATTGCACGTCCGATATTGTTAGTTGTTCACATTACAAGAACTAAAACATTTCAATTGTTAGTTTAATACAGACATCCCCGAAGAACATGGAAATGAGTTGGTTTCGATTTGAAACTTTTCTGATTGGAACAGTTGAGAAAGTTCATTTCTCTTTTTTTTTTTTTTTTTTTTTTTTTTTTTTTTTTTTTTTAGTTTAACTATTTTTTTTTTGGCTAAAAGGGCTTTTCTAACATATATTAAACATTACCCGGTAGGGTATAAACAGTAACACTGTTTACCGAGGGGTATACCCCCCGCGCTAGGAACAAAAGTAATACTATACAATCCAAAATTTGTCTTGAGAAAACAGTTCCTGCGATGTCTGCCCAAAAAGCATGAATAGCAAACACCGGAGGAACTGTTGTTACATAAAGTCTATCAAAAAAATTCTTTTTGGCACCCTCCTTTGCCAACAGATCAACTACTTTGCTTCATCTCCCAGTAGTTGTGCTTCACCACCACGTCTCCTAGCCTTAGGATGATTGACCTGCATTCAAAGATAAATGAGTCAAAAACATGGTTTCCGTTGTTGAGCATTCTTATTACCTCAGTAGAATCTGTGTTGATTTCTAGAGGCGTTAACTGTCTTTCTTCAGCAATCCGTAATCCTCTCAGCACCGCGAACAGTTCTGCTTGTGTTTTAGTAGTGTGTTGCAGCTACCCGTGAATCCCAGCACCTAGTTTTCACTTGCGTCTCTGAAAAATCCTCCCACTCCTCCCTTGCCCGGGTTCCCAGCTGCAGCCTCTTCAGTGTTAAGCTTATATTGGTCTCTTGGTGGGGGAATCCATTTGACCCAGATAGTTTTCTCTTTTGTGGGTGCTTTGTCCGCTGAGATAGTGATATACTCAGTCGCTTTTGCCAATGCAACATTTGCAGGGACCATGTCCTTCTTTTTGTTGAAGAGGTTATTATTCCTAGTGATCCAGATCTGCCAAAAGCTAAAGGGGAGAAGGTCTTCCCAAGTGATGATGTTATTGAAAGGCTTTCTTTTGAGAGAGGCCTATGTGGTAGGCCTATCCCGGCTATTGAATGAGATATTATGATTTTGAGCATTAAAGGTACTCTTCGAGATTAAATTTCCCCAGAATGTTTTTGTGTTGGGGCACTCAAAGATAATGTGGGTAGATGTCTAAATGGACTGGTTACAGAAACAACACATTGGGTTCAAATGTATTGTTTACCCTAAAATCGGATAATAATTGAATTTATACGCGGTTTTAAGGATACATGATATAACTTGGAACAAAATAAGAAGATACGTAAATTGATATTGAAATTGAGTGCAAATATAAATAAAAGCAAACCGAAGAAAATGTATAACTTTGGCTCTTGAGCTGGGTTGCCTCGACCAAACGAATATTCTACTGGAAAATAAGAACAAAGTAATAGAGTATTGAGAGCTTAAGAGAAAGATAGTATATTACTTTTTGTAGCGTGAATGTGGTCCTTTTTACAAATGATCAACTCCCCTTTATATAGTAGGGGAGTCCTACCCTTGATATAATTTTAAATACAGTAAGAAATCCCATGATTAGCTAATTAATCGGCCTCTTCTTGATGCGTGCCGAGATTTCCGCCGTGATCCTTGGCCGATTGCGGATATTTCGGCTTTCCATTATTTGGTTCGGTAAGCTTCCCTCGATCTTGCTCGATCTCTATCCTGCCTGGTTTCGATCTTGGCCGACCTCGATCTCGATCGATCTTTGGTTCACGAGCTCGGCAATCTATCTTTACACCACAGTCCGATATAACATGGGATCGAACCTTGACCTGCCACATTCCATGGCAAGCCCGATTTCGACCGTATACAGATAGTCCCCTCCTTTCTCGGAGAGAAGGCAACGAGAAACGATATGAACTTTTCCAATTCCATCTCGATGGGCCATGACGTATGTATTGGGAAAAATTGAGTTTACACATATCGAAGTGATTGAAAAATGACACGTCATGACATGAAGGCTAGTCAAAGAGTGATGATTAGCAAAGAGGCACGAGTTGCAACAGATACGAGCAGAGGCACAAGTAGAGGCACGAGCAGTTATTCAAAAGACTCAACGCTCGTACCTATTTAAATCCAAAAATCAAGGAGAATAAATCTGACAGCACAAGAGAGTACAGATACAGTATTTGATAAGCATTAAATACTAAAAACGTTAGAGAATCTGTATTAAAATACGATGATTATGTAACATAGAATTTAATGCCTTTAATTGTCTGTAATAGTCTTATTATGACAAAGGCAAAACGTATATCTTAGAGATAGCTATAAAAAGGAGAAGACTGGTCATTTGTAAGAACAGGGAATATCAACTGAATATACTGATTTACTTTGTTTTCTACTATCTATCTTATTGTTATCAAAATCAATTTCTTCTGTTCATCTTCGATTATCAGTAACCCGAGTTCTTCTAAAAATAAAGCTTTGACCGAAATTCTATTTTTTGGTTAAACAAATTGGTTCCGTTACCGGGAATCTGATAATCTATTCTTTCTTAGTCTAACCTTTTTTGCATCAACAACCATGTCAAACGTTAATGACAACAACCAAGGAAACCAAGTAAACCAAGGAAATCCTCAACTCCAGGGAAATTCACAAGATGACCGCACCCCGATTCCTTCTCCACAAAGCTCCCCTCGGCGGTCTCGAGAAGGCACTCCTGATGGGTCGCATTCAAATGCAAATGCTCAATTTGAAAACGATGAAGCTATTAATGAATCTTTGCAAAAGCTAATCGCTCAACAGGTCAATAAAGCTCTTGAAGCCTTTGCCAGTCAGTTACCTGTTGCACCACCAACCCCAATTCCAAATACCAACACCTTGGAAAACCCTCGTTCTGGGCTTGCTAATGCAGGCAGTGGTGGAATCCCCAGCGAGTCACGAGATGGAGAACCAGGTAACTTAGTTAATTTCGATTTACAAAATTTAGTTTTAACATTGTAGAAATAGCTCAAGGAGCAAAGTGACCGCATAGAGCAAATATCTGGAGTACCGCCTGTAATCAAAGGAATAGATATGACAAATATTCACATCAACCTTGGAAGCCAAGTGCTGCTCCTCTCCCAATTCCAAAGAAATTCAAAATGCCCGATATTCCAAAATACGATGGAACAACTGATCCACGAGACCACGTGACTACAATCACAACTGGCGTAAAAGGCAACAACTTGACCAAACAAGAAATTGGATCAGTATTGGTCAAAAAATTTGGTGAAACACTCACTAAGGGAGCATTAACATGGTATTCTCTTTTACCCGAAAATTCCATAAATTCTTTTGCTGAGCTTGCAGATTCATTTATCAAAGTACATTCGGTAGCTCAAAAAGTCGAAAAGAGAATGGAGGATATTTTCAAAATCAAACAAGGAGACTCCGAGTTGCTCAGAGAGTTCGTGGATAGGTTCCAGCGTGAAAGAATGACGTTACCACGTGTACCAGATAATTGGGCAGCTATAGCCTTCACTAGCAATTTGAATGAAAAAAGCTCAGAAGCCACGAGGCGACTCAAGGAAAGTCTTCGTGAATTCCCAACAACAACATGGAATGACGTATACAATAGGTATAGCACGAAGCTAAGGATAGAAGAAGATATTATCTCACGGTCTCAAAAAGAGGAAAGGGTAAGTTCGAGACGGGCGGATACCGAAAAAAGGTCCGGTAAAAATAGGTACGAACCATATATGGTCCCAGCGGAAAGAGATGCACGATAAAAACAGGACAATTCAAGGTATGATCATAAATCGAGGAATAGAGAGTCGGCCTCATCATCAAGATTTGGGAATGATCGAAACACGCGAGAGTCGCGGGACGATGATAGAAACTTGAAGGCAAGATTTGGCGGTTATAATTTTAATGTAAGCACTTCCGAGCTCGTAGCTGTTTTAAGAAGCATGGGTGACAAGGTGCGGTGGCCAAAAGAAATGAGATCGAATCCAAACAGGCGCAATCCCGATCACTGGTGCGAATTTCACAATGATCATGGTCATAAAACGGCAGATTGTAGGTTGCTACAAGGAGAAGTTGATCATCTATTGAAGCAAGGGTATCTCACTGAATTATTCAGTGAGAAAGGTAAACAAGCATACATGAAGGATAGGCAGGAGCCCCCTAAACCGCCTTCTCCCAAAAAGACCATTAATGTTATACACGGAGGGGAAGAAATCAATGGTGTGATGTACACAGCAGCCAATAAAGTTTCCAAAGTCACAATTACCCATGGGAAGCGGGTGCGACATGTCTTAGCGGAAGAAAGTATTACATTTGATGATGCGGATGGCGTATTATCTCCACATAACGATGCACTGGTAATATCTCTACTTGTACATGATACTAATGTGAAACGAGTTTTGATTGATCCAGGTAGTTCCGTGAACATTATTCTGCTAAGAGTACTACACGAGATGCAAGCTGAAGATAAATTAGTACCAAAGGCGCATACTTTGTCTGGATTCGACAATTCCAGCGTCGTAACGAAAGGAGAGGTAATACTTACTACATTTGCAGAAGGAGTTGTCAAGGATACAAAATTTCAGGTGGTAGATATGGAGATGGCTTACAATATGATTCTCGGGAGACCATGGATCCATGAGATGGATGCTGTTCCGTCGACCTTACATCAAGTTATTAGATTTCCATCACCATAGGGGATATTTCAAATCCGTGGGGATCAACAGACATCCAGGAGCATCAACTCTGTTGCAGATTTAAGTATGAGAAACGAAGAAAAATAGCAGTTACAGAATCCAGTTGAGGGTACCACAACACAAACCTCAACTGAACAAGGGCGAACAGATGTGGACTTAAGGCGTGATGCCATTCAAGAACCAGAGGAAAACAAAAATATCAAAACAACAATTGAAGAGCTGGAGGCTGTAGTGTTGTCTACACAATGGCCTGAAAGGAAAGTCTACGTAGGGGCCAATCTAAGCCAGGATATGAAAGGTAAGTTGATTGAATTTTTGTTTGCTAACGTGGATTGTTTTGCTTGGTCCCATTCTGATATGACAGGAATACCACCGGAGGTAATGGCTCACAAATTAAATGAAGACCCATCATATCGCCTGTCAAACAAAAGAAGAGAAAGCAAGGAACTTTTAAGAATCAGGCGATTCAAGATGAGGTTCAAAAATTATTCAAAATTGGGTCTATCCGCGAGGTAAAGTATCCTAACTGGTTAGCCAATACTGTTGTGGTACCAAAGAAGAATGGCAAATGGCGAGTTTGTGTAGATTACACAGACCTTAACAAAACTTGTCCTAAAGATTCTTTTCCATTACCACATATAGATCAACTAATTGATGCTACTGCAGGGCATGAATTGTTAAGCTTTTTAGATGCGTATTCAGGATACAACTAGATCAAAATGGATCCTATAGATGAAGAAAAAACTTCATTTATAACAGACAGGGGGACTTACTGTTATAAAGTAATGCCCTTTGGTCTTAAAAATGCTGGTGCAACATATCAAAGACTAGTGACCAAAATGTTTCAAGAACATTTGGGAAAAACTATGGAGGTCTATATAGAAGATATGCTCGTTAAAACTCAACATTCAGGGGATCATATATCACACTTGTCTGATACATTTCAGATCTTGCGAAAATTCAATATGAAATTAAATCCTGAGAAATGTGCATTCGGTGTTGCATCAGGTAAGTTTTTGGGTTTTCTTGTTTCTAACCGTGGTATTGAAGTAAATCCCGCACAGATTAAGGCCATTGAAGAAATCCCTAACATGCTTACAAGTAAAAAAGAAGTGCAGAGGTTGACAGGAAGAATTGCAGCCTTGGGGAGATTTATTTCCAAATCATCAGAAAAGTGCTTTAAATTCTTTTCAGCTCTTAAAAAGCAAGATCAGTTCGAATGGACTGAGGAATGTCAACAGGCACTCAAAAATTTGAAGACAGAGCTCATCTACTTGTGTTAGTTCGTGAAGATCAAGGTAAACAATCTCCGATTTATTATGTCAGCAAATCTTTATTAGATGCGGAGACGCGGTATCCTCAATTAGAAAAGCTTGCACTTGCAGTAATCATGACATCTAGAAAATTAAGGCCTTATTTTCAGTGTCACCCTATTGCTGTAGTAACTGCTTATCCATTACGCAATATATTACACAAACATGAGTTGTCAGGTAGGTTAGCCAAATGGGCTATAGAATTAAGTGAATATGACATCACATACCAGCCTAGAACCGCGATAAAATCTCAAGTGTTAGCAGATTTTGTGGCTGATTTTAGCCAAGGAATGCAATTAGAAGCAGAAAAAGAATTACAGGTGTTCAACGGATCTAATCCGGGAATTTGGACCTTATTTACTGATGGTTCGTCTAATGTGAAGGGTGCAGGCTTAGGAATTATTTTGGTACCACCTACGGGTGAGACCATTCGACAAGCCATTAAATGTCATTCTATAACTAACAATGAAGCAGAGTATGAAGCTATGATTGCAGCTTTAGAACTGGCACGGGAACTCGGCATTAATCAGATTGTAATCAAAAGCGATTCGCAACTTGTAGTTAACCAAATGCTGGGGACTTATACAGCCAGGGAAGCACGAATGCAACAGTATTTAGAGAAGGTACGGGATATGATCAGGCAATTCCAAACCTGAAAAGTTATGCAAATACCAAGAGATAAAAATGTCGAGGCGGACGCCCTAGCCAATCTCGCATCTGCGGCAGATGTGGCAAGCAATGAAAATGCTTCCGTAATTCATTTGTTTCATTCAGTACTCGATCCAGATAAAAATGAGGTAAATTTTAATAACTTAACCTGGGATTGGAGGAACGAGATTGTTGCTTTTTTGCAGTATGGAACCGTCCCTGAAGATAAGAAAAAAGCTCACGCGCTTCGGAAAAAGGCTGCTCGATATTGTTTAAAGCAAGGCAATCTTTATCGAAAAATGTTCGCAGGTCCCTTAGCAAGATGCCTCGGGCCTTCTCAGACAGAATATGTAATGAGAGAAATACACGAAGGGCATTGTGGAAATCACGCAGGAGGAAGATCACTGGTAAGAACCATGATTAGGGCAGGTTATTATTGGCCTAAAATGGAAGAAGAAGCGGAAAATTTCGTGGCTAAATGTGATAAATGTCAAAGATACGGTAATAACATGCATAGACTTGCAGAGTTGTTACATCCGGTTATTGCGCAGTGGCCTTTTATGAAATGGGGGATGGATATCGTGGGTCCACTACCACAAGCAAAAGGACAGGTAAAATTTTTGCTTGTACTCACCGACTATTTTACTAAATGGGTGGAAGCAGGAGCATTCAAACAGGTGCGGGAAAAAGAAGTTAGAGATTTCATTTGGCGAAATATCATATGTCTATTCGATGTGCCAAAGGAAATCGTGTGTGATAATGGCCCTCAATTTATAGGCGCACAAATCACAGAGTTTTTTCAAAGTTGGCAGATCAAAAGGATTACATCCACACCTTATCATCCGGTGGGTAATGGCCAAGCTGAGTCAACAAATAAAGTCATTATCAACAATTTAAAGAAGCGTTTAGAGGAATCCTAAGGTAATTGGGCAGAATTGCTACCTGGTGTTTTATGGGCATACCGCACAACAACAAAAACAAGTACGGGAGAAACACCATTCTCATTGGTTTATGGAGCTGAAGCCTTAATTCCAGTTGAGATAGGAGAGCCAAGCACGAGGTTTACACAAGCATCAGAAGACTCCAATGACGAAGAAATGCGCATAAACCTTGATCTACTTGAAGGAAAAAGGGAAGCTGCATTAATAAGAATGGCAGCACAAAAGCAGGTCTTGGAACGATACTACAATCGCAAAGCGCGCCTAAGATACTTCAAGATTGGGGACTTCGTGCTCAAAAAAGTTTTTCAATCTACGAAGGCAGCTAATGCGGGAAAATTGAGTCCAACCTGGGAGGGACCCTACAGGATCATGGTATGGCAGGAAAAGGAGCATACGAGCTGGAAACGATGGATGGCAAGATACTACCTTCACATTGAAATGTCGTTCACTTGAAGAGATACTATTTCTAAGAAATACCCACAGTCAGGTATCCATACTTTTAAATTTTATTTTTGAATTGTTAAAATTTTACTAACGATTTTAGATGATAGGCAAAAAGCTAACCCATACTAAACGATGAGTCACGACCCACAAGGCACGTGGAATCAATTTTCCCAGTCTAGGATTACAATTATTCTGATAGAAGTTGAAACGGGTTAAGCAGTCTTCATCTAAAATCGTGCCTCCGCGTCCCGTATGTTTTTCCTTTTCAGGGAAAGGACCAAATGAGAGGAACAATCAAGTGCTCGAGACTTCATACTTCAAAGCTCAAACACTTGGGGGACTATATAATATACATAGATATGTGTATAAAGAAGGCAAAGAAGATTGGGAAATAATCAAAAATCAAGCCTGAGAAGTTCACTCATTGAATGAGTCAAGTGCAGAGCAAAGTCACGAGCTAAGGCCAAAGAAAAACCTTATTACAGTTAGGGAAAAGGCAATGTACTGAAACGGGTTATAAATAAAAACATTGTGTTCATTTTCTTTTTTGAAATCTGTTATAAGAAAAACAGTTACGAGAAAGTTATAGAAGTAATTCAAATACATGTAAAGTGTTATTCAAAACTAGACAAAGTTCAAATAAAAACTTGTCAAAGTTATTTCAAGAAACATGTGTATTCCTATTTCTTTTACCGTATATTAACACCATTATGAAGTTGAGACGTCTTCTTCATTAAGTGTAAAATATAAAAGGGCCCTATTTTATAAATTCATGATTAATTCAAGTATTCATGAAGCTAAAAAAAGAAAAAAACAGAAGCATTTTTGAAAAATAAAAATGCAAGTTATTCAGTAAGTCCTTAAAAATAAAGGCAAGAATAAACAAAACAGAAGTTCAAACAGCAACAGAAACTTCTTAATATTAAAAAAGTTTAGACTAACTATGAACTTAGTCATAAACCAAAAGTTGTTTATACGAAGTGCCCCATAAAAGGTCCGGGGACTTAACGTTTTCAACAAACCCTTAAAAAGACCAAGGGTTACAACCACGTATCACCAAAAATAAAATAAAAACAACAAAGGAATTCAAACAACATAAACTTTTCACTGAGAAGTTGAAGGAACTGAAGCAGGGACATCAACAACAGCAGGCTCAACTTGACTTGAAAGAGTGGGGATACCCGTATCATCTTCAACATTTTCAGAAGCTTCAGCCACGGGAAAAGAAAAATCTTGGTTCTGCTGAGTCTTCTCAATAGTCTCTCTGATCTCGGCTAACTCAGATTCCAAGTTAAAATTCTCCTCGCTAACTTCAACGAGGGTATCATGGTGAGAATTTAAAAATGCCCAACTCACTTCAATGGAAGTTTTAACTTCAAGGATCTCGTAATCTCTTTCTCAGTCAGTAATTTCATTTCTTAACTTTTCATTTTCAGCTAAGGCAGATTCATAAGAAGCTTGAAGAGAAGCGTGGGAATTTTCTAAAGAACAAACCTTATCAGAAGATACCCGGAGGTCTTCTTGAGTTTGAGTCAAATTCTGCACAAGTTCACCAGCATATGCTTCTTTTTCACCCAAGAGAGCCCTCAACTCTCTAATTTCTTCACTTGCCTTGGACAATTGCTCGGAAAAAGAGGTTTCCAGACGAGCCTTTTCCTTACCTGCTTGATTTGAAGAAGCTTTTTGAACTGCCAATTCTGAAGTCAAAGCCCGTACCTGCTGCTCTAAGGTACTTTTACTTTCTTCTAATGTTTCCACGTCGATCTGAAGACTTTCACATTGTTCCCTCCAATTATCCGCCTCCACTTGGTAGTCACGCACTAATTGCTCTGAGAGGGTAACCCTCTTCATCATCTCCGTGCCAATTAGATTGACCTAAAAAAAAGAAGGGAAAAATAAGAACCCTGAAAACAGAAAAAAAGGTAAAGTAAAATTTGAAAAAGGGATACCTTTAGAGAAGCATGCACTATATCGTTCATCAAGGTCAAAGAACTGTGGCTGTCAAGTTTAGCTCTCTCAACTGGACCAATCAAAGGTTTTAGCCACACGTCAGCTTGACCTGATTTCCTCAAAAGGTTACCCTCAGCAGGAACTTCAATGGTAACTTGCCTCATAGCTGCGCCTCTACTTGAGGAACCAACTTCAGTGTAAGGAACAGATGAAGGAGGAATAGTCGAGGGAGGGACGGTAGAAGCAGTCAAAACAGCCTGAGGAGGAACAGTAACAGCCACGACTGGCAAAGAAGGAATCACAGGAACGGGAGTAGAAAAAGGAGCCATGGGAGCTTCATCAGAAATCGAACCTAAATTTTCACTACCAAACCCGCGGTCAAAAAGCTGCTCAACAGAGTCATGAACAGCAGCGGGAACATCATCATCGGGGATCACCACCGGGGCTTCAACAGACTCGGTAAGAGGAACCGAACGAGGGGGAGAAGCTTCCTCATCAGAAACGATCCGTCTACGGGCTCGTGGCCTTTTCACTAAGGAGCCCCCGTCTTCCTCTTCTTCAAAATCTTGATCAACAATAGCTTTTCTTTTCGAATAAGAGCCCAAAATTATCTCTTGGGCTCTTTCCAAAGAGATTCGAGAAGCTACGATCGCCTCAGCCCTAACACCTCGAACAGCAAATCCTGATAAAAAGAAGGATTAAAATAAGTTCTGGAAAAATCAATAAAGAGAGGGGGTAATAAAAAAAAACTCTTACCATGAGTTTTCACTTTCCAGCCAAACCGTTGGGAGAGAGTTTTCCAAGACCTACCCTCCATTGGGGCTGTATTTAACAATTTTCCTACTCAAACACGAAAATTGGGAATTTCATCAACAACTCCCATGGTTGCTGAAAAAGAAAAGGGAAATTAAAACAATGATAATCAAAATTGAAGGGAAAAAAGGTGCGAGAGAGTTATTAAAAAAAACTCACGTGCAAAATTCCACTTCTCAGGGAAGGGAATATTTTCATCACCCACTAAACCAACAGTGGGGGCAGCAACAAACCTGGCGTACCAGCCACGGTCTCTGTCATCTTCTGGACTAACCAAAACTCTTTTACTCCTTGCTACTAAAGTAAAGACACCTTGGCGAAAGAGTCTAGGAGAATAAAGGTGAGTTAGATAAGAGAAGGTAAAAGGCACGCGTGCCATGTTGGTCAAATGCCTCAAACAGGCAACATCCCTCCACACTATAGGGCCAATTTGACCTAAACAGACGTCGAAAAAATGACAGAATTCAAGGATAACAGGGTCAATAGCAGGTTTGAAGCCTAATGTGAAAGGGTATGTGTAAACAAAAGAAAACCCCATTAAATAAGAAGTGATTATTTGGTTCGCATTAGGAATTATAATAGGGAAGTCATGACTCCAATGGCAATCTTTGCGAACTAAAATAATCAGACCATCAATGATTTGAGTTGGGTAGATATCAGCACGATCTAAAGAGGATACTTGATTTCTAAGGGATTCTCTATCGTTATAGAAAGATAGTTCAACAGGAACTATTTCATCCACCGAAGGTTCACGGAGAGGTTCAGAAGGTTCCTTACCCTTAGAAGAAGATCTTTGAGAAAGAGAACCTCTGGTTCTAGAAGAGGGGCTGGAACTAGATGAAGGAAGAGAAGAACCACGTATGGAAGAAGACCCTAAATTACGTAGTCTACCTCCTCTTCTACTCCTATTAGGGGCAAGAGGAAAGTTATCAACTATGGGGACTCTCCTAGGGTTAGGGTTTGATGAAGACATGACAGTACGAGGAAGGTGAAGAACAAGAATTGAATATTCTGAAAGCTTTGAACTTTATGTGAGAAAGACAAAGATGAGAACTATATTTATACTAAGAAGCAACCGTCAAAGGAAAAGGTGCAATGATGGAAAGGTCATGATGAGAACTGTCTCTTCGTAATTGGTGAAGTCGTAAAAGAGCCTTAAAAAGCGCTGCAAAGTTGCAGAACCAACAAAAATATGCCACGTGTAACAAGCATTAAATGGAAGTGACAATTAAAGCGTCGATTCTATAATAGCATTAATGGCGGTAAAAATCCCGCTTTAATAAAATCCACTTCCCAAATATTCAATTGATGAATAAATGGCAAGTGGGCGGACTATCTGTATTGGGGAAAATTGAGTTTACACATATCGAAGTGATTGAAAGATGACACGTCATGACATGAAGGCTGGTCAAAGAGTGATGATTAGCAAAGAGGCACAAGTTGTAACAGATACGAGTAGAGGCACAAGTAGAGGCACGAGCAGTTATTCAAAAGACTCAACGCTCGTACCTATTTAAATCCAAAAAATCAAGGAGAATGAATCTGACAGCACAAGAGAGTACAGATACAGTATTTGATAAGCATTAAATACTAAAAACGTTAGAGAACCTGTATTAAATTACAATGATTATGTAACGTAGCATTTAATGCCTTTAATTGTCTGTAATAGCCTTATTATGACAAAGGCAAAACGTATATCTTAGAGATAGCTATAAAAAGGAGAAGACTGGTCATTTGTAAGAACAGGAAATATCAACTGAATATACTGATTTACTTTGTTTTCTACTATCTATCTTATTGTTATCAAAATCAATTTCTTCTGTTCATGTTCGATTATCAGTAACCCAAGTTATTCTAAAAATAAAGCTTTGACCGAAATTCTATTTTTTGGTTAAACAACGTAAGCGACGAACCTGACCATGTCGTCAGCGATAACAGATACTGAAACGTCTCATCGGTTTGGGTATCGAGGCATTAAATGCCTGTTAGTTATTGTCGGCCACTACCGCATCTGAACCATCGCCAGCTACCTATAAAAACCCTAGCCTTTTGATGTTTAGCTTAAAGTATATGTATTTGTATGTATATCGCCTCATATTTTACTTTTGTTTCGTGAATTTAGGATGTAATTGTATTGATTTATATTAATTTGAGGTGTTTTTATGTATAGGAATGATCCGAGAGCAATCGGGGGTGATGTGCGAAATTAGAGCCAAAATGGACGAAAACAGGAAAGTTGGGTAGTGTAGCGCCACAGGTAGCGCCCAGCCCTACCTGTGGCGCCAAGAACAAAATACTCAAGCAGGCAGCGCCGTGGAGGGCGCCTGGCGCTAGCTAGGGTGCCAGTGACGTGAAGTTTCTCCAATTTTGCCTGGGACACGGTTATTTCGGCCCTAGACCTACCCAACACGTATAAAAGCAAGACTAAACTTATTTGTGTGTGTGTGGGTGGGGGGGGGGGGG
>NC_031989.1:36503485-36539769 GCF_001879085.1 Nicotiana attenuata
CTTATTGGTGTGGGGGGGGGGGGGGGGACGCCACTTTTGAGGGAGAATACACACGAGAAACATTCGGAAGTGAAGAGATCTCAGTTTTCTTCATCTTTTTCTAGTATTTTCAATTATTCAACACTTATGAAATTGTTTGCTATTATCATGAGTGGCTAAAAATCCATTGTTCTGGGGTTGTGATTTTGCCATGAATATTGTTGTTTGACGTTGACTTAAATTTGATTACAATTCACTAATATATGGTTGTTTCTCAATTCTGTGATTAATTGCTTAATTGTTTGGCCAGCAGTTAGGTTCTATTTACCATCTATGCGATGCTTGGGAAAGCCATGTTTAGATTAGAGAAGAATTGAAGAGAGCATGATCTTAACTCTTGGGGGGGGGGGGGGCAGATTTGTGGTTAGGATAGGAATATACCTAGTCACCGTGCTTAATTAAATATCGTAATCTTAATGCGTTCTTAATAAATTGATTCCATAGGAATATAGGCGTTAATCTATTTTGAATAGGCGAGTAGTACTTCGGGAGAAGGCTATGAGAGCAATTATCGATTAATTAGCAACCACGAATGAATTGTATGAGAGGGAGAGTTAACTAGAACACAATAAGATTGGTGAATCAATCACAACCCTGGAATATTTGTCCCTATTGAATACATTACAATCATTTTACTGCTTGATAATTTGGTTATTACTTAGAATTATAATTTAGTATAATCACATTCTTGAACTTGATTGTAGCTTGATTAAATAGCAATCTTGGTGATTTTAGTGGGTAGTTGATACAAGTCTCTGTGGGTTCGACACTTGACTTATCATTTTATTACTTGTACGACCACGTATACTTGCGTGTGCGTTGGAAGCAACACCTTTCCTCATTCAAACTAATACACTCAAAGTCCTCCCTACCTTTGCTTTTTCTTCAACAAGAGTCTCCGCTATACAATCTTCACACCCAAATTCCTTGAACCTTAATCAAATCGCGTATCATCCCAATCCTCTTTTCTCTTATTCATCAATGGCTAAAACTTCCAAAACCATGCCGCAAAAGGAGGCCGCTTCTTCATCACGACCTGCCGGTTCGGCGGAACCTACCCTGAGGAATTCGTTCCGCCAGGTGCCCAACCAAGCTGACTTTAAGATCAAAAATACTCCCGTGGTGCCGGGCCGATGTGAACCGTTGTCGAGGTATATATGCACCATTACCAAAGACATCCTCGAAAGGGTAAAGGAGGAGTGCAACTGGGTGAACAAGGATGTAGTAGTTCCTACACCTGAGGAATCGATCACCACTCACGTGGAGGGGTATTTAAATGTTTACACTTACCCCTTCATGAAAGGTTCCTTAGACCCCATCATCGTCGCCTTTTGCAAGAGGTACGATGTCACCCTCAGCTAAATCCACCCTTCATTCTGGAGAATAATCATTCTCCTTCATTTCTTCACAAGTAAAATCGAGGGATGTCCCTTCACCCTCGATCACTTCATGCGCCTCTACAGTCCCCGACTCTATCGGGGGGGGGGGGGGGGACTGATTAAGCTTGTCCACCGGGCCAATAGAGCCCTATTTTCCAGCATAGATGAGTCTCGGGATCAAGGTTGGATGGGCCGATTTGTCCGAATAAAGACTTCGGACCTGATCCCTGTTGAAGATATGTCGTTCCCCGAGAAGTGGAACATGAAATATAAGTACACTTTTCCTTGAAGGTTTAACTTGCCATTTTGTTTCGTATTTCCTTTGCTCATATATATTTTGGTATTGCAGTTGTGACCCAGATGCCAGAAATGGGTTGAAAGCCTAGTGTCCCAACATGCCTGGATGGAGTTGTCGAAGGGCCAATGGGAGGCCCGTAATCATGGTAGGTTTCTTCCCTGGAATGGCTATTCCCTACGCTTCTTCTCGAAATTACTCATCCTTTTTCTTTTTTAGATCTCGGGAATAATGAGACCGCCATCTGGTGATGAAGAAGTCCTTCCCCAACCACTTGCTCTGAAGCAGGCCCAAGAGAAGAAGAGGAAAGAGGCTCCGAGTCCCCCGGGCCCAAAGAAGAAAAGACCGGTGAGGATATCTCGCAGGCTCAGGGGGGTGCCGTTACTATGTCTTCAGACTCAATCCACCGATTAAGGGATGAGTCCGAAGAAGAGCAGGAAGAAGATGACTCCCAGCTGGTGGCCCGTGTTTTCGGCTGGTGCTTTGACACAAAATATCCGATTCTGCAGGTTCGACAGAGGGTTGAATAAATCAAGGACCTTTAGAGACAAATAGATGAAATACGAGCCGAAGCTGATAAGTTCAAGGGGTGTATGGACATGTTAGCTTCAAAAAAGGAGGCCGTCCAAGCAGAGATGGAGTTGGCCGAGTCTCAGCTTTGGGCTGTAAGGGAGAAAACCTCGGCGTAGGCCACGAAAATCGAGGAGCTTTTGTCCCAACTGGATTCGGCCGTCTCTGATAAGGCAAACTTAGCCAATGAACTCGAGGTGGCAAAATCTGAGGCGGCCATGGCCAACACTAAATCTGATGCTAAAGTTGCCCAATTTAAGGTTGACGTCAAAAGCATCCAAGCAAAGGCCGGGAGTATGGTGGATCATGCAAAATGGCAAGCTCGAAGGGAAGCCCTCGGGAGGTTCAGGCTCAAGGTTTTGATGTTGTGGCCGAACTCGAGACTGCCAACGTAGAAGAGACCAGAGCATGGAAGCTGGCTTATCCTGAAGAAGACTCCGAGAGCCTAAGCGGGTCCAAAGATAGGGAAGATCCCGAGAATGGAGATGCTGCCTCCGACGAAGACCAGGCTACTTAGGCCTTTGTATTTTTACTTTCTTTTGTATCTTTTCATAGGCTATTTTGGCCATCATAAATTTTATATTTGACTGATCTGGCCTTTGTTAAAAACTATTGTGTATAAATATAAGGCTTTTCTTTCCCTTTCGCCTATCAGATTTTTTCCTTAGCTTTTTTCATTTGTATTCACAAAGGTTGGAATGCCTTAGCATGAAATAATAAGGTTGTGTTCGAGGGTTCGAACAAACCTTGCCTTTATTGCCTTTCTGGGTTAAGACGTTATCGGGGTTTGATGTTACCAAAATTTTCTCCCGAAAATATCTTAAGTTTAAGATTCTGCCGAGGGTAGAATTTAGAACCGGTTGTGAAAGAATTTTTTCTTTTTCGAAGGCCTATTTTTGTTACGGATTTTGGACGTATCCGAACCGTGCTAAATTGGTCGTAGCCTTGTAGTTCGTTTAGCCCAGTGAGCTTGCTTTCTCGAGTTATCCAAGCTTGCCTAAGATAACAGTTCCCGGGTGGGTATGGCCGTGTTTAAAATTCGAGGGTTTCCTAAGAGGTCTTATGCCCTCGACGCTCAATAGTTCGATCTGTTCGAGTTTATTTTTTGGACGACAGTCCCCGAGTGTGGGAGCGATTATCCGAACTCTAGCTATAATCGGCCCTTAGGCTCGTTTCCATAATAGATCGAAAGTACAAAATTGTAAAGTAGAAAAACGTTTTCTAAGACATGAGATAATTGTAAGGAAAAAGTACTTCTCTTTATTCTTGTGAAAAATGATTACACATGCGTACATGTTTTGTGTCAGGGCTCAAGTAACCTATGTAGGCACGGTTCGTTCGACCGTTTGGCTCTTACAACGAATTTCACCTATCGATTCCCCGCTATTATGAAGTAATTTGCTCGTAAAAAAGTTGACATCCAAGGGCAATGCTCCCCCAGTATTCGAGGTTGATTGTAGAGGAACCTCAGATACTGTTAGTATTGACTTCGACACCGATTCGTGATCGGCCTTCGATTCTAAGTTAGCACGATCCACTGTTTCCTCGCTAAATACCTTGCCAAAAAACCCTATTGGGAGTAAAACGATTCAAGCGAAAAAGAGTGCAACGCGTGTTTTCAGACCTAAAGGCTTTATGCCGCTCCTTGTCGATACCCTGCAAGTGTTAGTCAAAAAATAGAAAGAATTGAAATGGGGTCATACCTTAGCAGTAATATCGTTTAAGATGAGTTACGTCCCAATTATTCGGTAGTTGCTCTCCGTCCATCATTCGGAGCTTATAGAACCCTTTCCTTGTGATCTCGAGAATCTGGTATGGCCCCTCCCAGTTCGAACCTAATTTTCCTTTGTTTGGATTTCGAGTGTTAGTGTGACCTTGCTCAGCACTAAGTCCTCGATATTAAAATCTCGAAGGTTGTCCCTTCGATTGTAATACCTTTCGATCCGTTGCTTTTGTGCGGCCAATCGATCAAGGGCAGCTTCGCGCTGTTCATCCAATACTTCCAGGCTCGTATTCATGGCTTCGTCATTCGATTCCTTCATTGCATATTGGAATCTGATAGTTGGCTTCCCGACCTCGACCGGTATTAAAGCCTCAGTGCCGTAAACTAGTGAGAACGGGGTGGCCCCGGTACTAGACTTTGAAGTTGTACGATATGCCCAAAGAACTTCGGGCAGGATCTCTCTCCATTTCCCCTTGGCGTCTGTCAACCTTTTCTTAAGGTTTAGGATTATGGTTTTGTTAGTGGATTCAGCTTGTCTATTTCCACTAGGGTGATAAGACGCTGATAAGATCCTTTTGATCTTGTGTTCTTCGAGAAATTTGGTCACTTTGCTACCAATAAACTGTTCTCCGTTGTCACATGCAATTTTGGATGGTGTTCCGAATCGACATATGATGTGGTCCCAAATGAAGTCGATGACTTCCTTCTCCCTGATCTTCTGATATGCTTGTGCTTCAACCCACTTATAGAAGTAGTCAGTCATAAATAAAACAAATTGAGCCTTACCTGTTGCCAATGGAAGAGGGCCGTGGCCGACGATGTCCATCCCCCATTCATGAACGACCATGGTGATATAACCGAATGCAGCAGCTCTCCGGATTGATGAATCATCGGAGCATGTCTTTGGCACTTATCACATTTTTGCTCGAATTCCTTTGCATCTTTTTCCATATCGACCCAGTAATAGTCGCCTCTGATTACCTTTCGAACTAATAATTCGGCACCAGAGTGGTTCACGCACGTGCCTTCATGGACTTCCTCAAAACGTACTCGGTATCACCCGGTCCTAGACATATTGCTAGCGGGCCGTTGAATGTTTTTTTGAGTAAGGTTCCATCCTCGGACAAGCTAAATCGGGCTGCCATTTTGTGCAGGGCCCTCGATTCCTTTGGATCCGAGGGAAGCTTTGCGGTCTTCAAATACTCTACGTATTTATTTCTCCAATCGCAAGTCAAGCTTGTGGAGTTTATTTCGGTGTGACCTTCTCCACTACCGACCTCATAAGCTGTACGATCGCCCCCAAGTTGAGCTCGTTATCTTCAACCGATGAACCTAAGTTTGCAAGGGCATCGGCTTCACTATTTTGATCTTGGGCACGTGCTACAAAGTCCATTCTTTGAAACGATGCAATGTTACCTGTAGCTTGTCCAAGTACCTTTGCATTCGTTCTTCCCTGACCTCGAATGTTCCGTTTACTTGGTTTACCACAAGGAGGGAGTCACATTTAGCCTTGATCACCTCTTCCCCCAAGATTTTGGCTAGTTCGAGACCTACAATCATGGCCTCGTAATCGGCTTCGTTGTTAGTCAATTTTACAATTCTAATAGACTGTCTAACTATATTGCCCGTGGGCGGCTTCGATACGATGCCAAGTCCGGACCCTTTTGCGTTCGAAGCACCATCTATAAAGAGGGTCTAGATTCCTGAAGATGTTCCCGAGTTTACCAACAACTCCCTTTCGACTTCGGGTATTAAGGCTGGTGTAAAGTCGGCCACAAAATCTGCCAAATTGAGATTTAATGGTCGTTCAATGTTGATATTCGATATCGTACCCGTTGATTTCTACAGCCTATTTTGCCAGTGGTCCTGAGAGTTCGGGCTTACGAATTATATTTCGTAAAGGGTAGGTTGTTACAAAACATATAGGGTGTACGCAATTTTCAGGATACGTGATATAACTTGGCACAAAATAATAAGCTACGTAAATTGATATTGAAATTGACATCAAATAGAAATAAAAGCAAACCGAAGGAAATGTATAACTTTGTCTCTTGAGCTAGGTCGCCTCGAACCAAACAAATATTCTACTGGAAAATAAGAACAAAGTAACAGAGTATTGCGAGCTTAAGAGAAAGATAGTATATTAGTTATTGTAGCGTGAATGTGGTCCTTTTTACAAATGATCAGATCCCCTTTATATAGTAGGGGAGTCCTACCCTTGATACAATTCTAAATACAGTAAGAAATCCCATGATTAGCTAATTAATCGGACTCTTCTTGATACGTGCCGAAATTTCCGCCGTGATCCTCGTCCGATTACGAATATTTCAGCTTTCCATTATTTGGCTTGGTAAGCTTCCCTCGATCTTACTCGATCTCTATCCTGCCTGGTTTCGATCTTGGCCTTTCCTCGATCTCGATCGATCTTTGGTTCACGAGCTCGGCAATCTATCTTTACACCACGGTCTGATATAACATGGGGTCGAAGACCTGCCACGTTCCAAGGCAAGCCCGATTTCGACCGTATATATGTATCCCAATGTGGTGGAGGAAGGCCCCAGTGGTGAGCCTTTCATGATAGAGGAGCCAAATAAAGGGTTTGATCTTATTTGGTGCTCTCAGCCTCCAGATCCACGAGTAGTTGCTGCATGTGTTTGTACCCTCCGCTGAGGCAAAGTTGGCTAGAAGAGAGTAGGCTGACTTTGTGCTGAAGATGCCATTGGTGGTGATTCTTCAGATCATCCTGTCCTCTTTTATAGGATTGGGTGGGATGAATGTGTTTAGGAGGATGTTTCTGATACTTGAGGGTGTTTATGGAGATGGAGGAAGTATCCCAGGTCCCATTGTTGTGGACTATAGTGACTGTTGTTGACAGGTCAACTTGGGTTAGAGGACCTTCAATCATGGTCCTAATTGATGAGTGGTTGGGGATCAAGGGGTCATTGATGAAGTTGTCTGTTCCCCATGTGGACTACCTATCTCTTGGCTTGTGAACATGTTTCCCACCCTTTGAGGATGCATTGCCAAGTGGCAGATTTTGCTTTTTTCGGAGGATGCCTCCAGTTGCAGTGCATAGCAATAAGAGTTTTTTCCTAGAGGAAGGATGTGTTACGATAGAGCCTCCAGGCCAGACCAGAGTGGATGGCTTTGTTTTTTAATTCAGTCTTTTGGATTCCCAGGCTTCCCTGGGACTTAGGCTTTATGATGTTGTCCCAGGCCACAAGATGCATCTTCTTTTTGTTTGGTGTGGTGCCCCAGATGAAGTTACTTTGAATTCTATCAACTCAGAAGTTTTTTAGGGGAATTTGATGTATTGCATGACATGGTTAGGGATACTATTTAGAGAGGCTTTTGCTAGTTAAACTATTGATGATGATTCAAGGCACAACGAGGAGATCAATTAATACAAGTTGAATAGTTGATCCAGGGAAAAATCATATAATAGCATGTCATTAAGGGGTCGTTTGGTAGGGTGTTTAAGAATAGTACAGAATAAGGTGTATTAGTAATGCATGGATTAGTAACGCATGGGTTAATAATGCAAGCATTAGTTATGCAGATATTATTTCTTATCTACTGTTTGGTGTGGTGTATTAAAATTATAATGCATTGCATAATTTTTAAGAAAAATAGTTGTTTACCAAAATACCCTCCATATTCTCTAGCTTTAAGGGACTTTAAGGACAATTTTGTCATTAACCATACTATTGCATGCATTAATAGCATTGGTATTACTAATGCCATGGTTTTCTATGCATTACTTATGCATAAGATAATATCAAGTATGATGTATAACTAATACTTGAAAAAATATACCAAACAAAGTACTAGTAATGCATAGAACTAATGCTTGCATTATTTTTCTAATACCTCCTACCAAACGAACCCTAAAGGTGAAATTAGTGGTACAGGTAAAGAGTTTTTAAATATAAAAATATATTACTATTGATTTTGGAACAAATTAAAAAAGAAAATAAAAAGATTTTGAGAAAAGGAATCCTTAAAAACGTGATGCCAAGTCTTTTGACCTGCGGCATGAAATCTGAGAAAATCCTCATCTCTAAGTATTTGACTGCAAAACATGCATATTGTGAAGAATGAAAACATCTAAAAAAATGTGCATCTTTTTTAAACAAAAAGTTTTTTTCTTTCTTTTTTTGATACTCTATTTTTTACTTTTGTTTTTTTGGGTGTTGAGAAGCACTTCTAAAATGTAATTAGCTGACGGAGTACCATTCCATTCTCTGGGTAGCTGCTATACGACGGAGATAACGTAAAGCTTTGAATGATTTGATTTTCTTTTTCTAAAATTTTTAGAAAATAATTTTAGAGATTAAAAGCAGAAGATTGGATAAAATAATATAGGTACTGCAGATTATTATTATGTATTTATAATTATTTTATTCTTTATAAAACAAGAACCTTTATTATTATTTTCTGGAAGAAGTATTGTTTCTTATAGCTTGTTTTATGGCGAATGGAATATTTTTTTGTATATTTTATAAATGCATCTTTTTAAACTTTTTCAAGAATGAAGTTTGTAAGAAAAGAGTACATCTTATGAGGCTTGGTTTGGATAATTCTATTTGAGTTCCCTAACAATTATTTGCAGATATCGCCACTTTTAGACATGTTATTTAAAGCATAGTCAATTTTTATAATATATTTAAAAATTAGCCGGATGAAGGCAAACTTCAGACCGCGTGTTTGTCCTCCTTATTCTTCACAACAACATAGACAAAAATAATTATTCTTTTTCTCCATAACAACAAAGACAAGAAGAATTATTACCTGGATTCCTTTTATAGCCATATATACCAAAATCCATAACAACATAGACAAGAAAAGTTATAATGTGGTTTCTTTTATATCTATATGCCAAAAGGAAAAATGGGTTCTTGGAATGAAAATTTTGTTACATCCCAATATCCTGAATATCAGGAATCTAAAATTTAAATCAGAAGTTTGAACTTCAGACCTTTAAAACGGCTATTTGTGCACTTCTTCCGTCTTTAAGCCCTTCTTTTGAATTGAATTTGTAACTTCAGGCTGAAGCTGATAAAATGGATTGGGCCATTAGTCAATGAAACCCGAAAATCAGGACGACATCCATTTTAGCATTATTATTATTATTATTATTATTATTATTATTATTATTATTATTATTATTATTATTAGCCTGTTAGACACTTCTACTTGTCCCGCTTTGTCATCTCGGTCCCGATATTCTACGAAGTTTCATCTAGACACTTTACTCATTTGAAAGTAATATTTTAAACCCTAATGACTATGTGTGTTCCTCAATTGCCTTGCTGTATTATCCACGTCACATGAAAATATTCCACGTCATTATTTTTCTTCACAAAAAATTTTAAAAGTTGGATTCTGAAGTAGATCGTTTTTTCCCCCTCAGAAGCACCTTCAGGCCTTCTTCTTTTTGAATACCAGCCATCTGCTATTTCATCTCCTATTCTCTTTCAATTGTGAATCAAAATCTACCATTTCATCACTTTTTAATATTTGCAAAACCAAACCTGCCATTTTTCATAGAAATCCAATGCTATGCACATGCCAAATGTTTGGTCACGCATTTTACCCAACTCAGCAATGCATATGCCACCTATGTTTGGTCAACGGTCAGAGGGGTTTAAAGTAATGTATTTTAAGAATTACGAGTGTCTAGATAAAACTTCGTAAAGTATCGGGATCGGAATGATAAAGCGGGACAAGTAAAAGTATTTATTAGGCTATTCTGCCTCATTATTATATAGAATTCTATGACATTTTCCCCACCTTAATAAATGAATATTGCTTCAAAGATTTCCTGAACAAATGGTTTTGTTGTAATGGCAGGCACATAGAACCTATTCCATTGGATACTTCCAAGCCTCTTGGAAAATTTAGAAATATAACTTGGAAAGTTGTGACATTAATGTCTAAACTTGGTGTTAGGAAAAAAAAATTGTAAATTGTTTGCAGCATATATAATTGTCACAGTATTATTAAGAGAAGGTTTTAAAACTTTAACAATTAAATATTTGTCGAGAAATATGTTTATGTAATATTTTTTTTTTTACACGAGAATTTCTTAAAAGCGCATTATATAATATGCTATAGAAATTGTAACATAGTTTTCCTTTAAAAAAGATGTTATTTGGATCTTTAAAAGAAAGATTCGATTTAATGAAGAAGAAGAAAACGGATGGCTCACAGACCTTCCTTCCTGTGTGAACATGCATAAAACAATTGGTGCGGATGATGTCGTGCGATAATTTCATATTTGTTGATATTATTTACTCTATTTGTTTGTTATTTGGATGCTAATTTTTGCGATAATTGCGCTTAATAGAATTTATTTCACATATAGAAATGTTTGGACATGAATTGAAGAAAAGTTCCACGAAATAGTACCTCAGAGCTACAAAATGGAGCAAGAAAAGAAGATGTGCAAGGCAATGAAAAGTCATGGCCATAGACAGTGCAAGGCATTGTCCAGGGCACTATCATTGGCGCCCCAAACAGCGCCTCGCGCAGAAATAATGGCGCCATAGACAGTGCCTTGCGCAGAAATATTAGTGCCCTAGACAGTGCCTCGCGCTGACGATGCCATCCGAGCAAATTTTAATTCCTCACTAGTTTTGGACATGTAAACTTTGGCCCCTATCCTATAAATACCTCTCAAAGTTAGTTTTTGAAGGGTTAGACATTATTAGAGAGGCAAGGTGCTACGGAATACTTTGGAAGCATGAATCACTCAAGTTTTTCTCTCCGCTTTCCTTAATTTATAGTTTAATACTTTTAGATATTAATATGATTATTTATACAGTTACGAGTAGCTAAACCCGTCATCTAGGGTTTATGGAACCAATTGTTGGATGAAGTCTTGATTGCGTTATGACATAATTGAGCCGTTTTTTACTCTTTAACTGTTCAACTATGTGTTTCTTGTGGTTAATTGAAGGGCCCTTGATTAATCGTGTCTAGTTATCTTGTGTTGCTTGAGAAAGAACACTTGATTAGATTCTTGTTGAACATCACTACTTTCGAGTAAGTTAAGAGATTAATTACTTGAATTAAAAGCGGCATTAGAGATAACGAAGCTTTGGCGTGATATTTATGAGTTGTACGAATTGTCAACTAGAGTAGTTTTAGAGAATACTTATAGTAAATTATCGTAATTGATTGAGAGATAATTGCGGTAAGCAAGAACTCATCATCTTTAGAGAGTGTTACGGCGAGATTATAGCTAACGTGTCATGAATTAATCCGCCAATTGGGAAAATCGTAAGCCCTAAATCTTTTTATCCTTGATTCAACCTCATTGTTGCTAATTGATAGTTTTTATTGTCATTTTTCCTCAGTTAAGTAATTTCTGTTAATTCACAAATCAATTCTTGTAATTTGAAGGTTGTCTGAGCTTATCATTATTAATACTGAAAAGTTGTAGCAAATAGGTTAGTTCCCTTTGGGATTCGATTCCGGATTATTTCCGCAGCGACCGCTTAGACCTTTTTTATAAGACATAGTTGGGCGTGATCAAATTTTGGCGCCGTTGCCAGGGAACTAACGGTGTAATTCGTTAAAACTTGAAAGAATTGCTAGGTTTTTTAGTTTAGATCAATTTTCTGTGGTGCTAAAAATATTTTCACTGAAATTCTCACATTTGAATTTTTCTGTGCCTCAAGCGCATGCCTAGAAGCTCCTTGAGAACTGGTGAACCATTTGAAGGTCTTTCAGGTCCCAATAAAGCATTCAGGACATTGAATGGGGCTAATAAGAAGGGAAAACAACTAAAACAGACGAACAAATCGTTGTGTAATATTTCTTTTATACGCGAGAGAAATAGATTCTTAAAAGCGCATTATATAATATGCTATAGAAATTGTAACACGGTTTTCCTTTAAAATAGATGTTATTTGGATCTCTGAAAGAAAGATTCGACTTGACGAAGAAGAAGAAAAATGATGTCTCACAGACCTTTCCCTCCTGTGTGAAAATTGTAATTTTTACATAATTTGAGTCGAAATAAGGAATTTGACATCCGTCGTGCTATTGCTGCCCGGAAGTGAATCGGCCCCTACTCCAAAACCACACACATGTAGTAGGAGAAAGGCTGACAGAATAAAATGAAAAGAAAAATTACATTGTATAACTACTCTCAAAATACATATTTTTTGTATATAAATATATAATAATATTATACATATTTTATATATTATTTATATATTTAGTTAACGAAGATCAAACATTTATGGAAAATCTGCAAGAAGAAGGAGAAAATGTGGATTAAGCATGCTTCCTATGCAAAAGGGAAGGAGCTTTGGGAAGCTACAGTTAATCAAGCTTCTTGGTTAACTAAGAAGGTGTTGCAAGTCGAAAAGTACTTGAATGAAGCAGGGATCAACAAAAGAGAGGTCCTATATGCAGAAAACTACTCAATAAGGGAGGTATATAATAAGCTACAAGGTGATCTTCCTAAAGTACCTTTGAGATGATTTACATGCAACAACCAAGGATGTCCAAAATGGCTTTTCCTCTTGTATCTAGTACTCCAGGGCAGATTATATACCAGGGATAAATTGAGCAAATGGGGTGTTGTAGCCAGCCAAACATGCTCATTATGTGAAGATGACCTAGAAAGCCATCAACACATGTTCTTTGAATGTATATACTCAGCAAATGTGTGGCAGAAGCTCCTTTCATGGCAAGCAATAACCAGGCAAGCAAAAGGATGGGACGAGGAAATCACTTGGGCCATTACACACGCAAATGGGAGACACACTGTTAAATCCCATGTTTTCATAAGTTAAAGTTTCGTCGTAAGTTAATCGACGTAAGTTCGGGAATCAGATTATTTTGGATTATAAGTATTATGTTATTTCAAACATGTGATGAGTATATTCGTGAAGGTGAGAGGGTAAATAAATCGAAGAAAATGAATTTCGTCGAAGTTTGTCATGTTGGGATAAAATTCCGGCCGAGCTAAAATACCGGCCGAGCTAAAATACCCGGTATTTATGGACTAGTACCATACAAGGTACCACATGACCATAATAATAGGGTACAAAAAGTATGTTAAAAGCGAGAAGTATTTTAAGTAATTTAAGATGATTCTTAATTGTGTGGGCATTTATCCACGTGTAAGTAGCTAGAATGATTAATCACTACTTACTAAAGGGACGTGGATACACCTAAAGAAGGGGTTATCTTATCATTAGCTAGCTGGAGGCTTGTGAACACATTTGATCAAAAGTGTAACACCTTGTGTGATAAAAAGTTTCCACGTATTCATATTATTTTTTGGGAAACGGGTCAAATATATCCTTGTACTATTGAAAATAGTTTAAATATATCCTTCGTTATACTATTTGGTTATATCAGACCCTACCGTTATACTATAAAATAAATATACTCTTATTTTTAACGGAGTGCCACGTGGCTGTACCAGACTAAATTGACCCACTCCTTTTTTTTTAACTCGGTTCACTTACAAAAATACTACCCGACCCAAAATCCACCCCCATTGCTTCTCTCTCTCCTCTTTTCCTCATCTCTTCTCCTCACCTTACTGTCACGACCATGGCCGAAATCTCCACCGGCGACCTCGCCGTAAACCATGAAGAGCGTTCAGATTTATCACCTCATACCTTCTCTTCGCCTTTCTCTATACCTACTATATACACGTTTATATACGGATCTAGAGAAATACATAAATGAGGCCGGAGATCTGGAAGTTCTGGGTTTGGATTTTACTGGATCTGACCGAAAATATATTTTTTCAGCGAGTCATTTGCTCTCCTTTTTCTTATTTTCCTTTTATTTTACATATCCGGAAGGGAGACGAAATAGATAACTGAAACTCCGAACTTGGTGTTTGATTGAAATCTTGTCGAAGAATTTTCCGGCGACCTTTGGTTACTTTTTTTAAAACCAAAATTTTGGTATGTGGTTTCGAAATTAATCTAATTGGTTTTGGGATTAGGTTTTTGGGAATCTGCAGAATCTTGATATCCAAGCTTATTAAATTGCTGGAGAAATTGAAATTTTTTGTTATTGTCATGGTCTCATCATAGTTTTGTTATTGCTTCATCGGGTTTTATTTACTTTGTATGTTCTATTTTGATGCTTCTGTATAATTCATTTACAGTTCTGGCGAACCTCTTAATAATTTATGCAAAATCATTTAGTCCTTCTTTTTGTCACTAACAAATGAACTTCGGGTCGGATGGTGTTTTTTGTAAGTGAACTGGGTTAAAAACAAAAGGAATAGGTCAATTTAGTCTGATGCAGCCACGTGGCACTCCGTTAAAAATAAGGGTATATTTATTTTATAGTATAACGGTAGGGTCTGATATAACCAGATAGTATAACGAAGGATATATTTAAACTATTTTCGATAGTACAGGGACATATTTGACCCTTTTCCGTTATTTTTTTAAGACAAAGTGAAATTAGTTCTTTTTCTCTACTACTACTAGAATATTAGTATAACTCATCTAATTGAAAAGGGGGATGATACTTGAGAATTTCTTGACCAGCAAAGAAAGTAACGATCTTAAGCAAAATAATTTCATACGAAATTATACTGCGTAATAGCAACGAGATTTTGCGATTCTAAGGGAGTACGATGCAATTTTTTCAAGAATATCATACGGATTTTCCCCTACTTCGATATGCCGTTACGTGATGCCGCAAGAAATGTATGTTAGAGGGATTGTCAAGAGAATCGGCTCCGGTATGTTAAAGCTATCCCTTTTTTTTTTGGCATGATTTATACGACACGAGCAAATGCACAACTTCCATAAATGACTCTATTCATAGAAGTATTAGAGATACCTATGTTCTTGAATTCTCATACCCATTGCTCAACCTGCAAATGAATCACATATTCAAACCATAGCAACCGTCTATATTAACTGAAACATGTATAACAATACAATCAGTCAAGGTACCTAGATGACTTCAAGAATGTTGCTCCAATTATTTACATAGGGAAAAGAAAATATGTTGTGGGAAAATAGTGGAGTAACATGATATGAGTACCAAGTTAACTTTAGGTTATGAAATCATGAATTTCTAGCCCCCTTTTTTTCAAAGAACTCTAAGATAAACATCGTTGCCTCATGACCTGATAAAAGTCATTGTATCTCCTACTTTAGACCAGTTAAACCAGAACCTTATGTATGCTACACACCAAAACTTCCTATCTTTATTGCCTATGCATCTTACACTTGAAGAGTTACCGTCCAAAAAGTTAAAACTATACATAGACAGTTATGTTATTCTATCATTTGTTCATGCGTCTCAGAAAATACGTAAATTGATAAAGTTTGTTTCATGATATTAATCAGAGATATAATGGTCTTATGATATGCCGAGAGATTTTGTTGATGTACTTCTCATGCATTGCATTCATTAATACATGTACATTGACCCATGACCAGATGGCGTTATATATATATATATATATATATATATATATATATATATATATATATATATATATATATATATATGTGTGTGTGTGTGTGTGTGTGTGTGTGTGTGTGTGTGTGTGTGTGCGCGCGTATGTATATGTATATATATGTATGTATGGGAAGAGGTTACGACATTATATACGCACCACCATTTGATCAGCTGGTATACGTTGATGATTTTGCCCACAGTGGACGAGATAATATGATGGGATGCCCTCAGAGGCCTGATGATGTTATGAAACATGTACCTATGCACGACATGACATTCATATGCATATGCATGACACTATAATTATTTCATGAATTACAAAGTTATCCAGACTTACAGGTTGAGTCATTTACTCTATATTTCTTCCATGTCTGTTATGTACTTATTTATGTGCCTTACATACTCGGTACATTATTCGTACTGACGTCCCTTTTGCCTAGGGACGTTGCGTTTCATGCCCGCAGGTCCCGATAGACAGGTCAAGAGCCCTCCAAGTAGGCTATCAGCTCAGCGAAATATGTTGGTGCGCTCCATTTGCTTCGGAGTTGCTTATTTGGTTAGTATGATTTAGACATGTATTATTTTGTATAGCGGGACTCTATCCCGACCTTTATGAAAATTATGTATTCTTAGAGGCTTGTAGACAAATGTCATGTACGTAAAAGATTGTATGGCCTTGTCGGCCTATGTTCAATGTACGAGTGATTATTTTGGCCTTATAGGCCCGTACGTCATATGTATAAGTTTTTCTATCAGGTTAGGTCATCCTATATTGATTATTCCCCTATGTTTATTCTGGTTAGCCCATGACGGCCGTTTGGCCCATGTGCCAATGAAAGTACAATACGAAAGATATGGTATTGTTGATACCCAATTTTTCCCTATAATATTTTTTGAAATGCATATATATCTTTAAAAACTATGCATTAGCATCAATGAGTATTTTTCCATAATTTTTACATCTTTAAATTAATTTATTTCAATATTTTCTTCATATAAATAATTGTAAAATTGCATAACATACGAATTTAGAACATGTCTTGATTTAATATTACTACTATGGTCCTATTGAGTCCAAATTATTTCATAAATAGCCAAATTGACACCTTTTGGCTATAATTGCAATAACTTTGCAATTATAGCCCATGCGTACATTTTTGTATTATTTTACCAGAAGTTAGTCATTTGCATTTTTAAATACTAAATAACTATTTTAAAAACATTTCTATGCATGAAATTTATTTTTTATAATTAGTAATTATTTTATAAATTATTTTTTAAAATAGCCTCTTTTATTTCAATTTAACAAATAGCCTCTTTTATTTCAATTTATAGCCTAAAATCTACCAGCTCAATACCTTATAAAAGCAAACCCAAAATCTACCCAGCCCAATTACCCCCTACCCGTCCAACCCAAACCCAGACCCAAATACCCTGTTAATTTCAACTCGCCCCACCGAACGTTCAATCCTGGCCGTTGATCTTCTGAGATCAACGACCCTAAATCAACTGACCATTTTTAGTATAACAAAAACCCCTAACCCTACCCATTTCTTCCAAACCCGCCGCCCTCATATGCTCTCACCTCTCACCCTCTCTAACCCTAGCACCGTCACCTGTTATCTCCTCCGATTCCGACCTAAAATGGAATCAGCCATGGATTCCCTTACGTTATCGGTCTCTCTCCACCGCTGGTTACTTGTCTACGACCCTATTTAGTTTCTTCTTAACATGGCAAAGCAAATCTAGCCAAGCTCGAGCCAGACCTGGTTCAAAATCTTTCATGCCTTGACTATTTCCGCTTATGTTCACCCTTATACCCGTGAGTACGAATATCTTCATATGTTAGGGTTTTAAATCTCCGATTTAAACCAGATTTGGTTCAACCTCTGTTTATTTTATGAATCTGGCTATGTTTTGGGGGAATCTGTTTAGATCTTCTCAGATCTAAAACAACTTCATGTTTATTTTTTTATTTCTTCTTTAATTCTTCAGTACTTCTACCTCGATGTCTTCTGATCTTTCCCTATTTTATTCCTAACTAATTTTTGTTTACCCTAAGATTGATTGATTTCAACGGGTTTTCTGCAGATATTTAGTTTTTAGAACGTTTTGTCTCCAAAGTAACTGTTAGGGTTTCCTGATTTATTCTTGTTTATTGTATTCTTCTGTATTTCTGCCTAAAAATCGCAAATAATTCTGATTATTTAACTAGTTATTTGCTAATTCTGCTCGTTTGCCTCGAACTCTGTCGACTAATTGATTAATCAATTTTACTTACTTAAATTAGGGCTTGAAATTGGGTTTTCCTTATCAGATTTTACCTTCTTGCCTTATGTGTAACTATTAATTGATACTACTAGCCTGATTTTATGCTTTGATTGTTCAGAAAAAACTTTTGATTAATTTCGGAGTTTATTCTTGCCTTATTTAGCCTAGCCCTTAATTACTGATTGATTCCATATATAACTTTCCTTAAATTAAGTAATACTAGTCTGATTTTGTGGCTAATTTGTTCATGACTGTTTCCACTTGATAGATTGTCTGATTATTTCTTACCTTATTAACCTGGGTTTGATTTACTAAGGGATTCCGTGTGAAACTTCCCTAAATTAAGTACCAGTTATGGGATTTTGGCCCCTTAATTGATTCATGACTGATTGTTAATTGATTTCCCATACCTTATGTGCATGTGATTGGCTCCTTACCTTATGTGTCCTACTCTATTGCATACTATAAAACTCTCCCCCATTGTTCTGGTTCTGATACGAACATTAGTTCATCAATACTCTCACACTCTCAAAGCTCTCTATTCTCTTCTATTACTTGTAATTCTCACTAACCCAGCCGGCTGTAAGCCAAGGCTGGGTATTTGCACCATCTCTGCTCTATACTCTATATTCTCTCCATAACTCGTATGTGCTGATCTCAATTCAAATTCCAAAACTATGTGTTTCTTTATTGTTTCAGTTCGTTTGTTGTGACTTCCAATCCTGTTTATTATTTTACTATCATGTTGCTCAATGTGTAACCAGCATGCCTAGATCACACTGCCTAACTGCCGCTTCACTTATCTTGTTGGAGTTTTTTCTGACTAGTTTATTTATCCATAAGAATTTGTTTACTGTTTAACATGCCCAATCCTTCCTTGTGATAATTGCATGCATCTTGTTTGCTCACTAGCATGTTCAAGCTACATTGCTTGTTTACTGTCTCCCCAGCATGTCTAAATTCTGCTTGTTCTATCTGTGCTTAGTATTGCTAAGATATGAATGCTTTATGAGGTGCTTGCCTAGTTTGTTCATCTAAATCTTGTTTACTCTACTTTACTAATGAGATCCTGCTAAGTCATCTAGACCTACAAGTACTCTAATTGTGTATCCAAGATCTATATGTGTTTTTAACATGTCTTTGCTGTAATCTTTGTAATTAACTTACAATTTCTTGAGAAGTTTGTGCATCCGCTTGCTTATACACTAGGGTGTATTCCATGTATCCCCAACCCTTCTCTCCATGTGTGAAATTTGTTTGCCCCAAAATGTTCTTGAAAGCTGTTTGTTTTTGTGACTTGCACTCTGATTTCAAAAATGTTCTTCATGTTAATTTTTTTCAAACTATTTTACCACCCTAACTAGTACTGGTTTCAGAAAATCTCTTCACTCCTAAGGCTCTTCTTTATACTATTTACCAAAACTCTTTCAAATCATGCCAAACACTCCCACTTATTCTTAGGTTATTAAGTTCCGCCCCTGTAGTATGTGTACTGCTTAGAGGTCCATGAGACCTCTCTGAACTTTGGCATATCAGGGCTGGCACTTCCACACTGCACACAATCAGTCTTTCTTTGAGAAAGTCTGGGTGTGAGCACTGCCTGGGATCCTTGAGATCCTTAGGGAACTCTGAGACACCTGGACATGAATTGGGCTATGAAATCTTGGGCATTTGAGACTATTGAAGGCCTGGTACACCAGGATTTGCTTTAGGCCTACTTCACGCTCCCTATAGCTTAATTTCTATTTTATTTATGTAATTTTTATTCAGTCATTGGTTCGTAATAATTAACAGATATTGGGGTAACTAGTGAAAAGGGAGGGTAGTTGTATACTATGGGTAAAGATGGGTAGATAAACATGCCTATAGGGTTCATTTTATTCAAATGTGTTTGTTAGACAACATGCCTATAGGATAAAAAATCCGCTTTACGCATAGAAATCATGCCTATAGGATTTAAAATCAGCCTTAATCGTAGAAATCATGCCTATAGGATTTAAACCAGTTTAATTAGAAATCATGCCTATAGGTTCTGAATAAGTTAATCAATTATCTTACTCGTTTCTTTAATAGTCCTTAACGATGTGTTAATTAATTAATAGAATGCATGCATATAGGATAAAGGACTTCAGAAAAATGTCTTTTTCAGAAATATGACTGCATATACGCAGTTAGGCAAGCCTTAGGGCGCTAAAATTAAAACCAGCGCTATCTATATGTGAAGTTATCCAGGTTTAACAAGCTGTAAAACCAGTAGGCAAACTGGCTAGGATCCTGCTACTTCCCTAAAAAAACAAACGCTGCATGTTCTGTTTTTGTGATATCGTAGGATTTCTGAACTTCTTTTGAAAAAGCTGTGTTTTAGACGTGCTGTTTGACTGCCTATATACATGCGGAGGTAAAATGTGAGCCTTCTAAGTGTATGTCCTCATTTATTTGTCCTATATGTTATTTTCCTGTCGCCTAGATTTTTGCCTCTTTTATAAACCTTAGGCTGTCCAGAACTGTCCAGATTTAGGGGGTCCCAAGTTTCTCTAGGACCATAAGAAAGTGATGGGTAGAAGCACTCTTAGAGGTCGTTAATTAAACTCGCTCATATAACCATTAAGGGGTAGGTAATGGGTAGTAAAATGATATGATGACTACACGCTAATGTCACGTGTAGCCCCTTATTGAGGAGTGATTACCGGACATTGCATGGGTATGATCCTGTAGGCTAATCAACCTAGGATTCCCCTTTCCCAATTCCATATGTGTTTAAATTTTATAAACTTTCTTCTCTTTACATATACATGTGCAAATTGTTCAAATCTCTCTCTTGCTCCCATTACCTGAATCGTACCTGTATTTAGAATATGAAAACATGCCTTTATTTGCAAATATGTGTTGAAACTATTTAGTTGTTCAAAATGACTGATTCATATAAGTTTGGCCGGGACCCACTGTTGTGGACCGCGAGGGGTGCCTAACACCTTCCCCTCAAGGTTATTTCGAGCCCTTACCCTAATCTCTGGTAATGCAACTAGTTACATGAGTTAATTACTTTAGGTGCCGTAACGCACCATAATCCGTTAGGTGGAGACTCTTCAAACACCCAATTTCCAAAAGGAAACTTCCCCATGAGTGTCGAAACCCGGACTTTCTCCGCAAGGAGGAAATAAGGGGGCGCGACAGCATGGCGACTCTGCTGGGGATGTTCTAGGCTCTTACCATAACGAACTTATTTTTATGAATCACTTTAAGCATGCTCTATCCCACGTACCCTTTCTCCTTATTCGAATTTAACTATTTATTTTTTAAGCATTTATGATTTCTTTATTTTTCTGAAACTGACTTGTCTCTTTGTTTTCTTCTTCTGTAACTGCCTTTCAATTATTTAAATACTGCATTTATCATTTTTACGTGCAAATACTTGACAACATGTTGTTTATTGTTGCATATATCATACTCCACATCATATTCCACTCGTGCGTATCAAATCCTATAGCAATATTTGATGAGTGGTTACGCTCTTTCGATTTATTACCCTTAAATTCGGAAAGGCTTATTTGCGGTAAAACTAGTCGATCAGCGGTGCAGTCGACGGTTTCGTGCCTTTCCCCCTCAAGTTGTCCGCTTGAAGGTACCAGTCTAAACCCCCATAATAACCTTACTCTGATCATAATTGTGCATGCCTCATGGTCAAACCTAGTCGGATTAACATGTTGTCCACATAATAATGCTTTAAGATGAGCCTTGTCCAAAGGTCCACCGGGGTTTCCATAATCCCAACGGACACAATCACGTTCTGTGCATTAATTTGGAGAATTAAATGCCAATATGCTAATCATGAATGTATAAATAGTCGAGTCTGGTGGGGAAGAAGGGCCTAACCTTTTTGTTTTGCAGAAAATGAGGCATGAGGTCCCCAGATTTGGCATGGTCAGCAACATTCCACCCTTGCTACTAGATTGGTGGGAGGACCTGTCCTCAAGTGACAAGAAACACGTAAGAAAGTACTTGGGCAGTTTACCTTCTCTACTAGACATTCAGCCAAACAATAGGTTGATCGAGGCTGCCACTTTGTTCTGGGATAGTAAAAGGGCTGTGTTCCGTTTCGGAGACACAGAAATGAAACCACTCCTAGAAGAAATTGGGGGACTTGCGGGATTGGCTTGGGATAGCCCTAGGTTATTGGTACCGGAGAACCGTACTGGTAAGGGGTTCCTAAAGATGATGTGGCTGAAGAAAAATGCTGACTTGGAATGCCTAAAGAAATCCTACATACCCTTCGAATACCTGTATGAGAGATACGACCATAGCAAATCCTACCGTAACTTCCATGGCGAGCTTTCTATCACTTCTCTAGGACACATCCACCGTAGAGTGTTCGTATTCATTGTGTGCTTCTTGGGCCTGATAGTGTTCCCGATGAAAAGGGAAAGAATCCATACTTGATTGGCCATGGTCGCCAAGACTTTGATGGAAAGGATCAACGGACAGACATACACTATAGTCCCCATGATCATAGCCGACATCTACAGGGTTCTGGAGCGCTGACAAAGGGGGATCAAGCATTTCGAGGGTAACCTGTTGCTACAGTTGAAGTTATTAGAACATCTTCAAAGGGGCCAGTATTGCCAAGAACTTCAACGAAGGGCTTGGAACGACCATATTGCCTTCCATCACCCCAAGCGGATGACTTACATTCCGGACAGGTTTGCTCAGCCGGAAAGTGCCAAAGAGTGGGTAGAGTTCTTCGACAATCTGACCGAGGAACAAGTGTAATGGATGTTTGAATGGTTACCAACAGACGAATTCATCATCAGGTCCAGGGACGCTCCACACTTGGTGCTGATTGGGTTGAGAGAAATATACCCCTATGTCCCTATCCGAGTTATGAGGCAAGAAGGCAGGAAACAGGTTGTACCAAGGGTTGCCAAGATGACTCATTTCAGAGTAGACTTTCAGGACGACGACGTCCCTTACAAGTGCCAAGCCCAGCACAAGTGGCACTGCAAAATTATTGTGGAAAAGAAAACCATTGAGCCTGACAGGTATCATACAGGGTGCGAACCTCTCTACCCAGCATGGTTAGAAGACAATCTAAAGGGAATGGTGAGGCCAGGAGCCGGTCAAGGGAATAGGATCATAGACGAAGAAGCTGAAGCTCAAGTCAAATACAACAGACTACGCAAGAGGGTCCACGACTCTGAGAATGAGCACCGGGAAATACAGGAGGCAAATATGAGGTTGATCGAAGAATAGAAAGAAATGGCAGTCACTTCCAACAGAAAGTTGGAATATCTGGAGCGAGGATTAGTGGAGCTGGAGGGTAAAGTCATAAAGAGGATTGAGGATCACCAGAATGCTGAAGGAAGCGAAGGAGGACATTTGGCTGGAGCCTACCTGCTGCTGGGTCTGCACGAGCTGGGGAACCTGTATGATGGAGTCAGGAAGATCGAATCTGGGGAAGGTCCTTCTGGGACCAAATAGGCTAGATTTATTTGCTTTCCTCAAATGTAATAAGGCCAAGTGCCAATAGTGACTTACTTTTCTATTATCTTAGTGTCGTTTTGGGATTCGTCTATTTTTCATATTATGAAATGAGGCATTTGCTGGCATCTAATGTTCTCCAAATCTATTTGTCGCTAGGCCTACCTCGGGCACAACGAGGCTCCCAAATTAGGACACGAATTTACATTCTTGCAATATGTTTTTAAATACTGCAAACATTTCAGATTCCCTACTGACTTGTTTACCTTCTTGTTTTCCTTTTATTCTTTATTCCATCCCCTAAGGTTGGTTCACTCATACTGGCATCATCAGTGTATCATACCAGATCTAGAGGCCCTTCACCTCCTCCTCCTCCAAGCAATACAAAAGGCAAAGGAAAAACAAAAATGGACGACTTAAGTGGTATTCGAAAAGAGAATGTGGAAAACGCAGAAACTTCAGACGGACGAAGTACTCCGGCACCAAATAATCTAGTCTTGAGACTGGAACAAAAATATTGCAACTACAAGGAGAGCTTGAGCAGGTCCGCAACTTGGCGAACTTAAGGTAGCCACATACGTTCCATTTGAGGTAGAGGTGGCTCCACCCGCGGCCACCCCTGTTCCGTTTGAAGTAGAAGTGGTCGTACCTTTTATAGTGACAGTATCAACCACACCTCCTTTCAATTCAAAAGAAATACCTTGGGATTATGTTACTGAAGCTAGGTGAAAAGGAAAGGCAAAGATGGAGTAATCCGATGCCGCACAAGGAATGACTAGGACCGGAAGAATCTAGACACCTGAACACCTGGAAGGACCAAGTAAGGATGCCACTGCCAAGCAGCATGTCATTGAAACAGGGCTAGATGACCTTTGGAGGAAAGTACAAGCAAGGGAGTATTCCATCATTGATCATTTAAATAAAACCCCAGCTCAGATATCAATCCTGTCACTGTTGCAAAATTCAAAAGCGCACAAGAACACTTTGATGAAGGTGTTGAGCGAAGCTTATGTTCCCAATAATATCATAAGCAGAGAAATGGCTAACATGGTGGGACAGGTGTTGGAAAGTCACAAAATCACTTTCCACGAGGATGAGTTGCCGCCTGAGGGTTTGAATCACAACAGGGCACTGCACATCACAGTGCGATGCGAAGACTACTTCATTACCAGGGTCCTGATTGATGGAGGATCCTGTCTCAATATTTGCCCATTGACAACACTGAAGAGGTTGGGCAAAGGCCTATACGAGATATGATAATGGACCATGAACGTGAAGGCTTTTGATGGGTCTCAAAGAGCTACCATAGGAGAAATTAATCTTTGTCTGCAAATGGGGCCTACCTGGTTCGGTGTCAAGTTTTAAGTGCTGGACATATCTGCATCCTACAATCTGATATTAGGACGACCATGGATACACGCCTCTGGGGTTGTGGCATCAACCTTGCATCAAGCAGTAAAGTTTGAATGGAACCATCAGAAGGTGATCATTCACGGGGACAGGAGTAACCCTATTTACACCAGCCAAACCATCCCGGTTATCTAAAATAGAAGCAGGCTAGGAGGGGAAACCTATCATCACATTGAACGTGTCAACGCCGTTGAGAAATAAAATAGTGGAGTAGCAAAATAGAAAGCATACTGGCATGGTCCGGGTATGAACCCGGTAAAGGGCTTGGGAAGAACCTCCATGGTATTACTAAATCGATACAACTAAAAGGTCATGGCACTACCTTTGTGCTCGGATATCAGTACACATGGCAAGAGTATAATGATTGGTCGCCTCAATGGCGCCGATGGTATCACCCTCTCGAGCTACCGGTGCCACATCTGGAGCAAGTTTTTCACTAAGCTGACACAATATGGGGAACTGCAGAAGAAGATGCATTAGCTGGGCTGAAGAATCTGTTCTTGGAAGACAAAGACATGGACTGCAGTGCAATAATTGAGGAGGAGGAGAAGAAGGCATCACTATTTAGACTGTGGAGAAGGGAGCTGTTCTCAGGAGCTGGACCGCCACACCATCCCGGGACCGACGAATCCCTGACATCATTATAATTTTCCTGATGAACTGGTGAGTGTGTCATGTAATGAGGCAACACAATATGAGGATAGTGATTCGGATGAAGAAGACGAGATACCCGATGAAGTTGTCAGAGAGGTTGAAAACTTTGAGAATAAGCCCAAGTCCAACCTGGATGAAACCGAAGCAGTAAACTTGGGGGATGCCGAGACCGTCAAAGAGACTCACATCAGCATTCACCTGTCACCAACAAAGAAGGAAAAATACATTCATTTCTTAAGGGAGTATGAGGACATTTTTGCATGGTCATATGATGACTTGACCGGTTTGAGTACGTCCATAGTGGCTCACAAGTTACCTACCGATCCAATGTGTCCGCCAGTGAAGCAGAAACTCAGAAAATTCAAACCAGATATGAGCCTGAAAATCAAGGAGGAGGTTACTAAGCAGATCAGAGCCAAAGTTCTCAGGGTAGTTGAGTACCCAACCTGGTTAGCCAACATTGTGCCAGTTCCGAATAAAGATGGGAAAGTCAGAGTATGTGTTGACTATCGAGATTTAAACAGAGCAAGTCCCAAGGACGACTTTCCACTGCCGAATATACACATCCTGATCGACAATTGTGCCAAGCATGAACTCCAATCCTTTGTAGATTGCTTCGCGGGTTATCACCAGATCCGGATGGATGAAGAAGATGCAGAGAAAATAGCTTTTATCACACCATGAGGGGTATACTGCTACAAGATGATGCCATTTGGTCTAAAGAAAGCTGGGGCTACCTACATGAGAGCCACGACAACCATCTTCCATGATATGATACACAAAGAAATAGAGGTGTATGTGGACTACGTCATTATCAAATCCAAGAGGGTCCAGATCACATAGCAGACTTGAGAAAGTTCTTTGACAGGTTAAGGAAGTACAACATAAAGCTGAACCCCGCAAAGTGTGCATTCGGGGTTCCCGCAGGGAAATTATTGGGATTCATCGTCAGCCGTCGAGGGATCGAGCTAGATCCATATAAAGTCAAGGCTATTCAGGAGTTACCGCCGCCTAGGAGCAAAAAGGACGTGATGAGCTTCCTAGGGCGTCTTAACTATATCAGTCGCTTCATAGCACAGTCCACAGTCATGTGTGAACCCATCTTCAAGATGCTTAGGAAAGATGCCGAGACAAGCTGGATCGAAGATTGTCAGAAAGCTTTAGACAAAATCAAGGAATACTTGTTCACACCACTGGTCTTGGTCCCGCCAGAGCCAGGACGACCTTTGCTACTCTATCTATCTGCATTGGATGGAGCCTTCGGATGCGTTCTCGGACAACATGATGAGACTGGGAGAAAGGAGCAAGCCATATACTACTTGAGTAAGAAGTTCACACCTTACGAAGCACGATACTCTCTGCTGGAACGCACTTGTTGTGCTCTGACCTGGATGGCCCAAAAGTTGAGGCATTACTTCTGTGCCTATACCACATACCTCATATCCAGGATGGACCCTTTGAAGTATATATTTCAGAAACCCATGCCGACTGGAAAGTTGGCCAAATGGCAGATACTGTTAAGTTAGTTCGATATCGTCTACGTAACTCAGAAGGCGGTCAAAAGACAAGCATTGGCAGACCATCTTGCTGAAAATCCGGTGGGAGGAGAATACAAACCCTTGAAAATGTATTTTCTTGATGAAGAGGTGTCATTCGTAGGAGAGGACATTACTGAAGCATACGACTGTTGGAGGATGTTCTTCGACTGAGCTGCAAATTTCAAAGGGGTAGGCATTGTAGTGGTTTTGGTATCAGAAATAGGTCAACATTATCCGGTATCTGCTAAACTTAGATTTCCCTGCACCAACAACATGGCAGAGTATGAGGCCTGCATACTAGGACTCAACATGGCAGTCGACATGAATATTCAGGAGTTGCTGGTAATTGGTGATTCAGATTTGCTTGTGCACCAGGTACAAGGAGAGTGGGCCACCAAGAATTCCAAGATATTGCCATATCTGCACCATGTGCAGGAATTGAGAAAGAGGTTCACAAAGATAGATTTCCGGCATGTACCCTGAATTTAGAATGAGTTTGCCGATGCATTGGCCCCCTTGTCATCTATGATACAACATCCGGACAAGAATTTCATTGATCCCATCCCAGTAAGAATCCATAATCAACCGGCTTACTGTGTTCATGTCCAGGAAGAGACATATATAAAGCCTTGGTTCCATGATGTCAAAGAGTATTTGGCGAAAGGAGAATATCTGGAGCATGCAAACCACACTCAGAAACGCACACTTCGAAGATTGTCCAATCACTTTTTCCACAGCGGAGGAAACTTGTACAGAAGAACTCCCGATTTGGGATTGCTAACATGTGTCGACGCAAAAGAGGCTTCTAAGCTACTCAAGGAGATACATGCTGGGACCTGCGTCCCGCATATGAATGGTTTTATCTTGGCCAAGAAAATACTTAGGGCCGGTTATTTCTGGATGACCATGGAGACAGATTGCATCCAGTATGTCCGCAAATGCAACCAATGTCAAGTGCATGCCGATATGATAAAAGTGTCGCCGAATGAGCTCAATGCAACAAGCTAAGCTTGGTCGTTCGCCGCCTGGGTAATGGATGTCATCGGTCCTATCGAGCCCACTACTTCAAACGAGCACAGGTTTATTCTAGTGGCCATTGATTACTTCACAAAATGGGTAGAGGCTGCATCTTACAAAGCTGTGACCAAGAAAGCCATCGCAGATTTTGTCAAAGATCGTATTGTTTGCCGATTCGGAGTTCCCGAGTCTATTGTCACTGATAATGCCGCCAATATCAACAGTGATCTAATGAATGCCATGTGTGAAACTTTCAAAATCAATCTCAAGAATTCCACAGCCTATAGACCTCAAATGAATAGAGCTGTAGAAGCCGCCAACAAAAACATCAAGAAGATACTAAGGAAGATGGTAGAAAACCACAAACAATGGCACGAGAAGCTACCCTACGCTTTGTTGGGATACCGCAACATAGTTCGCACATCAACACGGGAAACTCCCTACATGCTGGTTTATGGTACCGAAGCTGTCATCCCAGCCGAGGTAGAGATTCCTTCTTTAAGAAACATACAGGAGGCTGAACTCAGCGATGCAGAATGGATAAGGAGCCGCTATGAACAATTGGCCCTTATCGATGTAAAGAGGATGAACGCGGTATGTCACGGTCACGTTATCAGAATATAATGTCCAGAGCTTTCAACAAAAGGGTCAAACCAATGCAATTTGCACCAGGACAACTGGTGCTGAAGAAGATCAACCCACATCAAGATGAAGCCAAAGGGAAATTCTCTCCCAACTGGCAAGGTCCGTACATGGTTCACATGGTACTGATAGGAGGAGCACTCATACTTGCGGAAATGGACGAAGAAATTTGGCCAAAACCAATCAATTCAAACGCAGTCAAAAGATATTATGCTCAGACTATTTATATTTACTCATCTGATGTAATTGAACTATGCTTGACCTGATTCCCGTTTAAAAGGGGATACGTAGGCAGCCTTATGGGTTCGGTCATATCATAATAAAATTTTTATTTTTCCCAAAAATCAGAAATGGGGCAGAATTTTGAGGAGGACCCTCAAAATTCCAGAGCAAGTCCAGCCAACGCCAATATATGTCAGACAGTCAGAAATCGGTTAAGAAACTGGGGCAGAATTTTGAGAAGGATTCTCAAAATTCCAAAGAAGGTTCAACAAAGGTTGTTACCTGCAAACGGCCGAAGGATCATCTACCAAACCGGGGAAGAATTTTGAGGAGGACCCTCAAAATTCTAACATGAGAAAGCTGCAATGTCTCTGAAACATATTACAGTCACTAGTTCATCTAAAATTCACTTGAGATATCAACATGTTTCTAATATGACTCTTTTATCAACAATTGCATATTTTCGAAAACTCTATTTCCATAACAGTCAGGTATTACCTAGGGAAACTCAAAAAAGGTCTCCAGAACAGAGCAAAGCAAGGCCAGCGGAAAGAAGCACGAACCAACCTCTCCTCACAAAACTTACGATTTTTCTTTGAACGCAGGAACATCTGAAGTAGCGATAGCATCCGCAAAAATATACACGTAACAAGATCACTATCAATCGGACCATCAGACACCGAATATATCTCCAACTAAGACATATACTACACTTATTTGCTACTCGCTCTTTGCATGGAACTAAGCCCTGTCCCGCATACTTGCATGAGGCTAATCCTTGCCTCCCTACCTTGCATGAGGCTAATCCTTGCCTCCATATCTTGCATAAGTCTAATCCTTGCCTCCATGTTTGCATGAGGCTAATCCTTGCCGCCATATTTGCATGAGTCTAATCCTTGCTTCCCTATCTGTATAAGGCTAATCCTTGCCTCCCTATCTGCGTGAGGCTAATCCTTGCCTCCATTTTTGCATGAGGCTAATCCTTGCCTCCATATTTGCATGAGGCTAATCCTTGCCTCCATATTTGCATGAGGCTAATCCTCGCCTACCTATCTGCATGAGGCTAATCCTTACCTCCGTGCTTGCATGAGGCTAATCCTTGCCTCCCTATCTGCATGAGGCTAATCCTTGCCTCCCTATCTGCATGAGGCTAATCCTTGCCTCCCTATCTGCATGAGGCTAATCCTTGCCTCCATATCTGCATGAGGCTAATCCCTGCCTCCATGCTTGCTAAGGCTAATCCCTGCCTCCATATCTGCATGAGGCTAATCCGGCCTCCACATTTGCATGGGACTAAGCATTGTCCCTCATTACATACATATTACTCTATTCCGGTACTATCTATTTGCTTCTCAATCGGGCTAAGATCCGCCCTTTCATTTCACAAGAATAAGCCTTGTCTTTTTAACATCATATTATTGCATCTCATGGGCTAAAATATTGCCAACCTTTCCAAAGGCGTCATAGTCTAAAAGGCATCATCCTCATAGCCGGAAGACACCATGCCATGGCCTGAAGATTTCTCAAATTTACATATCATTATTCAAAGGCGTCATGGTTTGGAGGCACCATCTTCATGGCCCGAGAACACTATTTCATGGCCTGCGAATCCCTCACGGAACAATTCATGGCCCGAGACGTCATGGTCTGAGGACGTCATCCTTAACCGTCCGAAAACAACATTCATGGTCCAAAAGGGAATCTGCATCATGTTTAAATTTTCGCACAAATACATGTTCGTAGCATCTCTTTATCTGCAGGTGACCAGTAAGCAACCGTCATCCTAGTAGGAGCAACCTCGCTCCAGTTCCTTCAACTATCTGTAGACTTAACCATTCACCATAGCCATCCTTTCACCTATTCCAAAATCTCGTGTCCGTTCTTGAGAAGATTTCATCGGTATATTCCGCCAATGAATCCGGAACTACACATGGCCTGATTCCTGTAAAACCAGGGATATGTAGGCAGCTCAAAGACCAAAGTTCGGCCTCTATCTTTCAAAACATCCCATCCGGTCAAAATTGGCCATCATTTCTTTACCCGAAAACTCTTTCATCCTTCCCGGGTAAAGAGGGGCAGCTGTTAATACCTAATTTTTCCCTATAATATTTTTTGAAATGCCTATATACCTTTAAAAACTATGCATTAGCATCAATAGGTATTTTTCCATAATTTTTACATCTTTAAATTAATTTATTTCAATATTTTCTTCATATAAATAATTATAAAATTGCATCACAAACGAATTTAGAACATGTCTTGATTTAATATTACTATTATGGTCCTATTGATTCCAAATTATTTCAGAAATAGCCAAATTGGTACCATTTGGCTATAATTGCAATAACTTTATAATTATAGCCCATGCGTACATTTTTGTATTATTTTACGAGAAATTAGTCATTTTCATTTTTAAATACTAAATAACTATTTATAAAACATTTCTATGCATGAAATTCATTTTTTTTATAAATAGTAATTATTTTACAAATTATTTTTTAATCAATTGTTTGGGGTAATTAACAAATAACCTCCTTTATTTCAATTTTAAGCCTAAAATCTACTAGCCCAATACCTTATAAAAGCAAACCCAAAATCTACCCAGCCCAATTACCCCCTACCCGTCCGACCCTAACCCAGACCCAAATACCCGGTTAATTTCAAGTTTTCAATCCGCCCCACCTAACATTTAATCTTGGCCGTTGATCTTCTGAGATCAACGACCCTAAATCAACCGACCCTTTTTAATATATCAAAAACCCCTAACCCTACCCATTTCTTTAAAACCCGCCGCCCTCATATGCTCTCACCTCTCACCCTCTCTAACCCTAGCGCTGTCACATGTTATCTCCTCCGAGTCTGACCTAAAATGGAATTAGCCATGTATTCCCTTACATTATTGGTCTCTCTCTACCACTGGTTACTTGTCTACGACCCTATTTAGTTGCTTCTGAACATGGCAAAGCAAATCTGGCCAAGCTCGAGGCAGACCTGGTTCAAAATCTCTCATGCCTTGACTATTTTCGCTTATGTTCACCCTAATACCTGCGAGTATGAATATCTTCATATTTTAGGGTTTCAAATCTCCGGTTTAAACCATATTTTGTTCAACCTCTTTTTATTTTATGAATCTGGCTAATTTTTGGGGGAATTTGTTTAGATCTTCTCAGATCTGAAATAGTTTCATGTTTATTTTGGTATTTTTTCTTTAATTCTTCAGTACTTCCACCTCGATGTCTTCTGATCTTTCCCTATTTTATTCCTAACTAATTTTGGTTTACCCTAAGATTGAGGTCTTGATTTCAATGGCTTTCCTGCAAATATTTAGTTTTTAAAACGTTTTGTCTCCAAAGTACGTGTTAGGGTTTCTTGATTTATTCTTGTTTATTGAATGCCTCTGTATTTCCGCCTAATAATCTCTTATGATTCTGATTATTTAACTGGTTATTTGCTACTTCTGTCCGTTTGCCTCGAACTCTGTCGACTAATTGATTAATCAATTTTATTTACTTAAATTAGGGCTTGAATTTGGGTTTTTCTTATTAGATTTTACATTCTTGCCTTATGTGTAACTATTAATTTATACTACTAGCCTGATTTTAGGCTTTGATTGTTCAGAACTAACTTCTGATTAATTTCAAAGTTGATTCTTGCCTTATTTAGCCTAGCCCTTAATTTTTGATTGATTCCATATATAACTTTCCTTAAATTAAGTAATACTAGTCTGATTTTGTGGCTAATTTGTTCATGACTGTTTCCACTTGATAGATTGTCTGATTATTTCTTACCTTATTAACCTGGGTTTGATTTACTAAGGGATTCCGTGTGAAACTTCCCTAAATTAAGTACCAGTTATGGGATTTTGGCTCCTTAATTGATTCATGACTGATTGTTATTTGATTTCCCATACCTTATGTGCATGTGATTGGCTCATTACCTTATGTGTCCTACTCTATTGCATACTATAAAACTCTCCGCCATTGTTATGGTTCTGACACGAACATAAGTTCATCAATAATCTCACACTCTCAAAGCTCTTTATTCTCTTCTGTTACTTGTAATTCTCACTAACCCAGCCGGTTGTAAGCCAAGGCTGGCTATTTGCACCATCTCTTCTCTATACTCTGTATTCTCTCCTTAACTGGTATGTCCTGATCTCAATTCAAATTCCAAAACTATGTGTTTCTTTATTGTTTCAGTTTGTTAGTTGTAACTTCCAATCCTGTTTATTATTTTACTATCATGTTGCTCAATGTGTAACCAGCATGCCTAGATCACACTGCCTAACTGCTGTTTCACTTAGCTTGTTGGAGTTTGTTCTAACTAGTTAATTTATCCATAAGAATCTGTTTACTATTTAACATGCCCAATCCTGCCTTGTGATAATTGCATGCATCTTGTTTGCTCACTAGCATGTCCAAGCTACATTGCTTGTTTACTGTCTCCCCAGCATGTCTAAATTCTGCTTGTTCTATCTGTGCTTAGTATTGCTAAGCTATGAATGCTTTATGAGGTGCTTGCCTAGTTTGTTCATCTAAATCTTGTTTACTCTACTTTACTAATGAGATCCTGCTAAGTCATCTAGACCTACAAGTACTCTGATTGTGTGTCCAAGATCTGTGTTTTCAACATGTCTTTTTTGTAATCTTTGTAATTAACTTACAATTTCTTGAGAAGTTTGTGCATCCGTTTGCTTATACACTAGGGTGTATTGCATGTATCCCCAACCCCTCTCTCCATGTGTGGAATCTGTTCGCCCAAAAATGCTCTTGAAAGTTGTTTGTTTTTGTGACTTGCGCTCTGATTTCAAAAATGTTCTTCATGGTTTTTTTTTCAAACTATTTTACCACCCTAACTAGTACTGGTTTCAGAAAATCTCTTCACTCATAAGGCTCTTCTTTATACTATTTACTAAAACTCTTTCAACTCATGCCAAGCACTCCCACTTATTCTTAGGTTATTAAGTTCCACCCCTCTGGTATGTGTACTGCTTAGAGGTCCATGAGACCTCTCTGAACTCTGGCATATCACGGCTGGCACTTCCACACTGCACACAATCAGTCTTTATTTGAGAAAGTTTGGGTGTGAGCACTGCCCGGGATCCTTGAGATCCTTAGGGAACTCTGATACACCTGGACATGAATTGGGCAATGAAATCTTGGGCATTTCAGACTATTGAAGGCCTGGTATACCAGGATTTGCTTTGGGCCTACTTCAAGCTCCCGATAGCTTAATTTCTATTTTATTTATGTAATTTTTATTCAATCATTGGTTTGTAATAATTATTTGTAAACAGATATTGGGGTGACTAGTGAAAAGGGAGGGTAGTTGTATACATTGGGTAAAGATGGGTAGATAACATGCCTATAGGGTTCATTTTGTTCAAATGTGTTTTTTAGATAACATGCCTATAGGATTAAAAATCCGCTTTAAGCATAGAAATCATGCCTATAGGATTTAAAATCAGCCTTAATCGTAGAAATCATGCCTATAGGATTTAAACTAGTTTAATTAAAAATCATGCGTATAGGTTCTAAATCAGTTAATCAATTATCTTTCTTGTTTCTCTAATAGTCCTCAACGCTGTGTTAATTAATTAATAGAAAGCATGCCTATAGGATAAAGGACTTCAGAAAAATGTCTTTTTCAGAAATGTGACTGCATATACGCACTTAGGCAAGCCTTAGGGCGCTAAAATTAAAACCAGCGCTGTCTATATGTGAAGTTATCCAGGTTTAAATAGCTGTAAAACCAGTAGGCAAACTGGGTAGGATCCTGCTACTTCCCTAAAAAACAAACGCTGCATGTTCTGTTTTTGTGATATCGTGGGATTTCTGAACTTCTTTTGAAAAAGATGTGTTTTAGACGTGCTATTTGACTGCCTATATACATGCGGAGGTAAAATGTAAGCCTTCTAAGTGTATGTCCTCATTTGTTTGTCCTATATGTTATTTGCCCGTCGCCTAGATTTTTGCCTTTTTTATAAACCTTAGGTTGTCCAGAACTGTCCAGATTTAGGGGGTCCCAAATTCCTCCAGGACCATAAGAAAGGGACGGGTAGCAGCGCGCTTAGAGGTCGTTAATTGAACTCGGTCATATAACCATTAAGGGGTAGGTAATGGGTAGTAAAAGGATATGATGACTGCGCGCTAATGTCACGTGTAGCCCCTCATTGAGGAATGATTACCGGGCATTGCATGGGTATGATCCTGTAGGCTAATCAACCTAGGATTCCCCTTTCCCAATTCCGTATGTGTTTAAATTTTATAAACTTTCTTCTCTTTACATATACATGTGCTAATTGTTCAAATCTCTCTCTTGCTCCCATTGCTTGAATCGTACATGTATTTAGAATATGAAAACATGCCTTTATTTGTAAATATGTGTTGAAACTGTTTACTTGTTCAGAATGACTGATTCATATAAGTTCGGTCGGGACCCACCGTTGTGGACCGCGAGGGGTGCCTAACACCTTCCCCTCAAGGTTATTTCGAGCCCTTACCCTAATCTCTGGTAATGCAACTAGTTACATGAGTTAATTACTTTAGGTGCCCTAACGCACCATAATCCGTTAGGTGGCGATTCTTCAAACACCCAATTTCCAAAAGGAAACGAGTCGGTTCCCTATGAGTGTCAAAACCCGGACTTTCTCCGTGAGGAGGAAAAAATGGGGCGTAAGAGGTATGTTGATACTCGGTTAAGTAAGGTACCGGGTGTCCGTTGCGGCACATAGGTTTGGGTCGTGACACATACTCAAGTAGAGATTTATAGGACTACCTTAGCAGCTGTTGTATGTCATATTTGGTTAGAAATGAATTACCGAATATTTTAACAGAAGAAGAGAATCAATGCAGATATTACTAAAATGATAATCCAGGAGGTACATGTCACGACTCGGAATTTCCAACATCGGAACCGTGATGGCGCCTAGCATTTCACTTGCTAAGCAAGCCAACGTTAGATATAATTATTAGCCATATTTAATAATCCAAATCAATTTACCAAAATAAAATTGAATAGTTTGAGGTGATAAACTAATAAATGACAAAATCCAAATACAATCCCACATTTGGTGTCATGAATACATGAGCGACTAGAGTACTACAAATAATAGTCTGAATAAAAACATAACTATCTGAATCAAAATAAAAAAACTAAGATGGTATATGAGGCGACTTCAGGGCTGCAAACGCTGTGCAGCTATACCTCAAGTCTCCGATAGTAGTCAAATCTGGTTGACCTTACTGAATGCTGTCGGGACCAACTTCGGTATCTGCTCAAGAAATGCAGAGTGTAGTATGAGTATGACCGATCCCATGTACCCTGTAGGTGCCGAATAAAACCTCGACAAAGTAGTGACAAGGCTAAAGTGGGCCACTTAAAATAACATGCATGCAGTAATAACAACAACAACAACAACAACAACAACAACATACCCAGTATAATCCCACGGGTGGGGTCTGGGGAGGGTAGTGAGTACGCAGACCTTACCCCTATATGGAGAGGTAAAGAGGTTGTTTCCGATAGACCCTCAGCTCAAGAATAGGTGGAAAGGAAGAATAGGGGAGGATAAAAGGAGGAAA
>NC_031989.1:36539783-36589929 GCF_001879085.1 Nicotiana attenuata
GGGGGGGGGGGGGGGAGAAAGGCGATAAACAAAGAGGAGAAAAGGTAGCATCAAATATTAACCATCAGGGAGCAACAATAATAATAACAACACGAAAAGAAAAAAGAAAATGAAAGTAAAGTAGTTAGTTTATGAAAATGAATTCAAACATCACTATCAAAAAGCCCAGAATATCAAACCTCGTAATCTCATATAAAAATGCTGAAACTAACACAACAACAACAAGTACAACACGCATAATCCATTGCGACGTGCAACCCGATCCCACCGTAGCATCCTTTATCAATACCAAATATAACGTGAACAATCCATTGCAATGCGAAACCCGATCCCATCATGTCATCATTAATCAATATCATAATCCTCCCTTATTCCACCATATCATCATTTATTAATATCAATTATTACGTACACAATCCGTTGCGACGCGCAACCCGATCCCACCATATCATTATTTATCAATATCATAGTCCTCCTTTATTTCACAATTTCAATTAATTATCGTTCAATTCCCGTTGCGGCGTGCAACCGATCCACAAATAATTTTAATAAACATAAACAATACAATAACTCAGTTTATAAGAATTTCTACAATCAAAGGGTATGTGTGCAAGACAATAAAGGAACCACGTAATAATCAAAGGAATGCAACAAATATTACAAAAACAACAGGACAAGTAAAGAACATGACAATTAAGGTGTGCTAGTAAAATAGTTAAAGCAAGTAGCAAATAGTTACGGAGTCATGGAAGGGACCAACAATTCAATACATGAATAATTAAACCAATAACAGATTACAACATAGAAAACAATTAAAGCATGTAACAGTTAAGGCATGGAATGAGATCATTCATGAAATACAAGAAAATATGGAAACAAATATTTTGACGGTTATTTCTCAAATAAGCCACACAACACATAGTTCACAAGATCCTAATTCCCTCAAATCAAGGTTAGATCCAACGCTTACCTCACTCCGTAATCAAATCAAAGCTAAACCGGGGCCTTTCCTCTAAAATTTGCCTCCAAACCAATCGAATCTAACCAAATGTAGTTAAAATAATTCAAAATAAGCTTTAGAAACTACCCACGAGTGATAAGATTCAATCTTAGCGATTTTGGAAAACGTTAACAAAAGTCAACCCCGGACCCGCTTGGCCAAAACTCGAGATTCGGACCAAAACCCGATTACCATTCACCCTGAGCTCGGTTATGTGATTTGTTTCAAAATTCGACCACAATTCGAGGTCCAAATCTCAATTTTACAAAAATCCCTTATTCTGCCTAAATTCCTAATTCCTACCATGAAAATCCTAAATTTGATGTTGAAATCTCATGAAATGTAATGGGTAGTAGAAAATAAATGGATAAAAGTCACTTACCAATGAGTTTGGGATGAAAGGTCTCTTGGAAAATCGCCTCTAGGGAGTTTAGGGTTGAGAAATTGTGAGAAAGGAGCTAAGTTTTGTTTTTCCCCTCTTTTACCCAGCTGCAGATGTCACAATTGCGAACATCGAAATGCAAGACAAGGGTCACAAATGCGAACCCTGCCTCAGAGCCATAGAAGTCGCAAAAGTGACATTTGGTTCGCAAATGCAAACTCTCAGCCTTCGCAGATCCGGACCATTCCTTCACAAATGTGAAGGTAATCCAAGAACATACTGAGTCGCAAATGTGACCACTGTTAATTCGAAAATGCGAATATCCTCCTCGCAAATATGAGGCTACCCAGTCTAGCCCATGCTCGCAAATGCGAGGCAAACCTTGCAAATGCGAGATCTGCAGTAGAGCACCAGCAACATAAGTGCACCAGCAATCCTAGCATTAGCCAAGCTCATCTAAAACACGTCCGAAACTCACCCGAGACCCTCGGGCTCCAAACCAAACATGCACACAAGTGTAATGACATCATACAAACTTGCTCGCGTAGTCAAATCACCAAAATAACATCTAAATCTATGAATCAATCCGCAAAACGAGTGAAATTTCAAAGTGAGCCAAGTTTTGCAGATAAGTTCCAAATGGAATTACGGAACTACTCCAAGTTTCAACATCAAAAATCCGGACCCGTTATGTAAGTAGTCAACTTACGGTCAAACTTAGTAATTTTCAACTTTCAAAAATGCTGGTTTCCAATAAAAGAAGTCAAAACAAGTTAGGGACCTTTGAATTCTATTCCGGGCATACGCCCAAGTCCCAAATCGCGATACGGACCCACCGGGACCGTCAAAATACTGATCCGGGTCTGTTTATATAAAATATTGACCGTAGTCAAATCAAATTATTTTAAGGAAAAAATTCACATTTTCTTAAATTTTTCAATAAAGACTGCACACACAAATCAAAAAAATTATAAATGGAGCTAATCGAGGTCTCAAAATACGGAAATAAAGGCTAAAACTAAAAATGAACTATCGGGTAATCACATTCTCCGCCTCTAAAATGAACGTTTGTCCTCGAACGGACATCAAAAGGTACCTAGACTGGTGAAAGGTGTGGGTATCTACTCCGCGTGTTGGACTCGGACTCCCACGTGGATGCCTCGATGGGCTGAAGGATAACTCTTAGACCTCGACTTCCAGACCTGCCAGTCTAGAGTGGCCACTGGGTCCTCCTCGTAAGTCAAATCCTTGTCCTATCAGACTGAGCTGAAATATAACACATGGGATGGATCACTATGATACTTCTGGAGCATGGAGCCATGGAACACCGGGTGGACTGCTGATAAACTAGGTGGAAATGCAAGCTTCTAAGCCACCTAACCAACTCTCTCAAGAATCTCAAAGGGTCCGATATACCTAGGGCTCAACTTGCCCTTCTTTCAGAACCTCATCACACTCTTCATGGGTGAAACCCGAAGCAAAACCCTCTCTCCAACCATGAATGCAACATCATGAACCCTCCGGTCGGCATAACTCTTCTGCCTAGACTGAGCTATGCGTAGTCGATCCTATATCATCTTGACATTTTCTAAGGCATCCTGAACCAAATCGGTACCCAAGAACCAAGCCCCTCCCGGCATCAACAAAGCAACTGGCGAACGACATTGCCTCCCATATAATGCCTTATAAGGAGCCATCTGAATACTCGATCGGTAGCTATTGTTATAGGCAAACTCCGCAAGTGGCAAGAACCTGATCCCAAGAATCCCCGAAATCCATAATGTAGGCGCGAAACATATCCTCCAATCTCTGAATGGTGCGCTTGGACTACTCATCTGTCTGGGGGTGAAATACCGTACTCAATTCAACCCGTGTGCCTAACTCACGCTGTACGGCCCTCCAGAAGCACGATGTAAACTACGTACCCCTATCAGAAATGATGGACACTAGCACACCATGAAGGCGAATGGTCACGCAGATATAGATCTTAGCCAGCCGCTCTGAAGAATAGGTAACTGCTACTGGAATAAAATGTGCCAACTTGGTCAACCTGTCCATAATGACCCATACCGCGTCAAATATCTTTGCAGTATGTGGGAGCTCAACAACAAAATCCATGGTAATACACTCCCACCTTCCACTAGGTAATCTCAAGCTTCTGAAGTAAAACCCTAGGCCTCTGATGCTCGTACTTTACTTGCTGACAATTCAAATACCGAGCCGCATATGCAACTACATCATTCTTCATTATTCTCCACCAATAATGCTGCCTCAAGTTCTAATACATCTTGGCAGCACCCGGATGAATGGAATACCGCGAACCCGGATCAACTCACGAAGCCCATCCACATTGAGCACACAAATCCGACCCTGTATCCGCAACGCCCTATCATCTCCAATAGTAACTTGCTTGGCACCACCGTGCCACACCGTGTCCTTAAGGACAAGCAAATGGGGGTCGTCATACTGATGCTCTCTGATACGCTCATACAAGGAAGACCGAGAGGCCGTGCAAGATAGAAAACGACTGGGCTCCGAAACATCTAACCTCACGAACTGATTGGCCAAAGCTTGAACATCTGATGCTAGTGGTCTCTCACCAACTGGTATAACGCAAGGCTACCCTTACTCAGATCCTTTCTACTCAAGGCATCGATCAACATATTGGCTTTCCTGGGATGATACAAAATGGTGATATCATAGTCTTTGAACAGCTCCAACCACCTCTAGTGTCTCAAGTTGAGATCTTTTTGATTAAAGAAATATTGTAGACTCTGATGATATGTGAATACCTCACACGACACACCGTAGAGGTAATGCCTCCAAATCTTCATCACATGAACAACGACCGCCAACTCTAAGTTATGAACAAGATAATTCTTCTCATGAACTTTCAACTGTCGTGATGCGTATGCAATCACTATGCCATCCGGCATCGAGCCCAATACACAATGCATCAAAATACACCACGTAGGATCCTGAAGCTATGGGCAACACCAACACTGGCGCTGCAGTCAAAGCAGTCTTGAGCTTCTGAATGCTCAACTCACACTGATCCAACCACCTGAATGGAGCACCCTTTTGGGTCAATCTAGTTAATGGGGCTGCTATGGATGAAACCCCTTCCATGAACTGCAATAATAACTCGACAAACCCAGGAAGCTCCGAATCTCTGTAGCTGAAGTAGGTCTAGGATAGTTCTGAAACTCCTCAATCTTCTTAGGATCCACTTTTATGCCCTCAGCCAATACAACATGCCCTAAAAGGTGTCCGAGTCCAACCAGAACTCATACTTTGAATACTTGGCATATAGCTGACTATGTCATAGAGTCTGAAGTACAATCCGAAGATGTTGTTCATGCTCCTCTCGATTGCGGGAGTAGATCAAGATATCATTAATGAATACAATCACAAAAGAATCCAAATAGGGCTTAACTACCTGGTTCATCAAGTCCATAAATGATGCTGGAGCATTTGTCAACCCAAATGACATCACTAGAAACTCATAATGCCCATACTAAGTCCGGAAAGTTGTCTTAGGGACATCCAATTCCCTAATATTCAACTTGTGATTGCCGAACCTCAATCAATCTTCGAAAACACTTTGGCACCCTGAAGCTGACCAAATAAGTCATCAATCCTCGGCAACAGATACTTGTTCTTGATAGTGACTTTGTTCAATTGCCGATAGTCTATACACATCCTCATCGAACCATCTTTCTTCTTCACTGACAACACGGGCACACCCCAAGTCGAGACACCAGGTCTAATGAATCCCTAATCAAGTAAATATTGCAACTCCTCCTTCAGTTCCTTCAACTCAAGTGGGGCCATACGGTATAGTGTAATAGAATTGGACTGACTGTCCGGAGCCAAATCAATACAGAAGTCAATATCTCTGTTGAGTGGCATTCCCGGCAGATCTGCAGGAAACAACTATGGAAACTCATGCACAACAAGTACTGAATCCATGGATATAAGCAGGACATCCCTTTTCGACCATCCGCCGAGCCTTCATATAAGAAATAACCCTGCTGGTAGAATGGCCAAGAGTCCCTCCCACTCTAATCGAGGCAACCCCGCCATAGCTAAGGTCACCATCTTGGCATGACAATTCAATATAGCATGATAAGGTGACATCAAATCCATGCCCAAAATAACATCAAAGTCTACCATAATAAGAAGTAGGAGATTTACACTAGTTTTAAGACTCCCAATAGTAATCACACACGAGCGATAGAAACGTTCTACAATAATTGAATCTCCCACATACGTAGACACATACACAGAAGCACTCAAAGAATCACGAGGCACAACCAGATATGAAGAAAAATAGGATGACACGTAGGATTAAGTAGATCCCGGATCAAATAGATTTGAAGCATCTTTATGGAAAATCGGAACAATACCTATGATAACGGTATCAGATGACTCCGCCTCAGGTCTAGCTAGGAATGTATAAAAATGAGGTTGGGCCCCACCACCCCGACCTCCGCCTCTAGGATGGCCTTTAACTGGCTGGCCTCAACCTCTAACAACCTGGCCTGCACCTCTAATGGCCTGACCTCCACCTCTAGCTGGTGGAGCGGGGCAGTGAAGCAGCCAGTGCCGGAACCATGGCACGAGAACTCTGTTGTGGCATGATACCCAACAATCTAGGGCAGTACCTCGTGATGTGACCTGTACCCCCACACTCAAAATGCCCATTCGGCTACTATGGTTGCTGAAGCTGAAACTGACCCGAACAGGCCGGATAACCACAGTGGTAGCTCTGGATCGGAGGCTCACTAATAGGAGCTGATGGTGCAATGTAGACTGGCTGCCCAGGATGAGATATATAATGACCACGACTACCTGAAGCACCGTGGGATTCCTAAAGCGCTGACTGCAATGACCTAGGAAGCTAGCCTCTACCAAAAGTACCCCTGCCTCCAGATGAGTGTTGACGGCCAATTTTGACCATCCCTTTTAAAATTAATTTATTTATACATAATAATTTACAATAAATATTTTAATATACTGTAGTAATAAATACCTATTTTTAAAAATTAAGTATCAGGTTTAAAATTAATCACGTAGTATTAATATTATGTAATTACAAATGTACTTACCATTTTAAGATTGTTGAAATAACTTTTATATACATCACATAGGCCTATATAATTAATTTAATGAATTACTCCTTAACTTCTAGTAAATTAGACTACTATGTTAAAAATCCAAAATTAGTGTTACAATTTAGGAAAACAAAGAATTTTAATAAATAATTATCTAAAATTATTAGTAGTATATATAATAATTATAATTTTACCACTTTTACTGAAAATTATAAAGTTTATTTAAATTAATTTAAAAAAAGGATTAAAAGACAAAAGGCTACAATTGCAATTCTCAACTAAATGCAAAGTGGCCATCTTTTAAATTTATTTTGGCCCAAATGACAAGCTTAGTCCAAAAATACCCCAACTCAAACACCCCTTTAATCCTGTTGGCAAGCCTTGCCATCATTTCTTGACCAATCGATGCTTGCCACATCACCCGTTTCCAGCACACACAAAACAAACACAAACCATCTGGGCCGCCCATCGCTTAAATCAATGGCCCACATTTTAAATTTACTTCCTTTTTAATTATTAAGCATCCAAAGATTTATTTTCAATCGTATGATCAAAGTAATCCAACAGCCTTTTTCCCATTCAAATCATTTCTAAATTCCTAATTATCAAAATGATCATAGTCGTTGATCAACGGATCCAACAGCTCCTGTTCCATCTCCTAACATAAACTCAAAGACGACTCCTAAACTTACCTAAACCCTACTCACTTCTCACCTCCCTTGCCGCCTGTCTTTCCGTTTCTTCTCTCCATTCTCATCCCTTCAAACCCATTAGTCATGAAACCTTGCTCAAATCAGTGCAAGGTCATAAAACCTTCACCAAATCACCCTTCCCTGCTTCTCTATCCCCGAATCTTGCTGATTTTCCATTGTTGCTCTTCAAGTCTTAGACACCAGACACGACCAGTAAAGTTGAAGCCCCACTTCTTCTTCGTTCTTTTAAATCCGACTTACAGATTCGTCTGCTTTGTCCCTAGGTTATTAAGCCATTGATTCCATTTTCCATTTTCATTTATTGAATTTGAACCCCCAATTTGAAACCCTAGACCTAATTGATAAAACTTGATTCATCTGGTTTCTCCACTAGTTCTTCTAAATCAGAGCATGTATGAGATCATCATGATGATTATTCTTAACTAGAGGTCAAATGCAATGACCTCTGGACCTCCGATCTTTACCCGATGGCTTCTCCACTTCTAACGATTGCCGTGCACTGAGGTAAAAACTTCATTCATTTCCCTCTCCGATTCACTCTGATTTCACTCTGTCTCTTTTGATTTTCCCCAATCTTGCTATCATCATCAATCTTTCATCACTTTCCACTATTATTTTGAATCTGTTAAAAACCTAGAGTCTTAAATGGCACTATAAATAGGGGCTTTAATACTCTCACCTAACACGAACAACCTAAAAGAGAAAACGGCCAACCACCACCTAAGAGTAATTCTTTTCAAAAACCTAGGGTTTCTTACTGATTTCTGTTCTTTTTTGTTTTCTGAGTGCTTTCACAGCTTCAAACACAAATTTTTAGGTCTTAAGCAATCAAGAAAAATCCATGTTTGGTCTGCTGCCCCCGAGAAGGTCAGTACATCTCTAACTCTTCTTTTCTTGATCTTACTAGAATGTTATGGATGTTTTTTTTTTCTGTTGACTGTGGTCGTTTGTGATGTTATCATTAATATAAGAATATTATCTCCATGTTCATGATAAGGTGTTGTTAATCTGTGATAATTTGTCATGTTTCTGAATATCTTCACATTGATATTGACTAGCCTGTTGTACGACTTTAATGATTCTCATTTCTGAATCCTAATAGTCTACATGATTAAGTTCCCTTGATGTGCTTCAAATGACTTCTCATGTTTACTTATACTTCATAGATTATCTAAAATGATTCTTTTGTGATCTCTATCTTCATACACTATTTTCCAGGATTCTTCTGGTCGAGATTACTGTTTGATAATCCTAATTAGGACAAAACTTGAAAGTTCATAGTTTACATCCTCACCATTTAACTGAAGCATGAAAAGTCCAAGTGTTTAAATTCTCTCCTTCTCTATATCAATGTCTATTAATTTTTAAAATAGCTTCTGAGTTGCCATTGTGACAATCTTGTATATCTAACTACTGGTTGTACCTATATGAAACAGTGTTGTCAGAATGAACTCTTGTGAACTTCAGTGACCCTTTTGCCTATATTCTGTTGTTATCAAGTTGTCTTTCAAATAAAAAACATAGTTATGACTATCTTCAAGCTTGACATAATTGTCTCATGTTTAAATAAAGCCTTCAGTTATGTATTTGAGTCAAACCTATTTGTTATAATCCTTCCCTTGTCTATAACCCCCTCCCTTTATGACCTTGCTGACTTAATTCTATAATAGGTAAGCTCACCCTGTCTTCTGTAAAATTGTAACCTCATGTAAAGCATCTATAAATAGTTAATCGAATGTTGCATGTCTCTCTGTTTGTCTGCATGATATCTCTATACTCTATCTTGAAACTGCACTTGATCCTTTCATTCCCTATTGATGAACTGAACCTGGTCTGGGAACCCTAAGAGGATTTCCTATTGATGTTGCTTGGACATAATAGTTTACCTATTTCAATATAAGATTAGTATTTTGTGGTGGTGTGATTCTCTCCTTAATTCTGCAGTAAAGTAAGATTGGTAATTTGTTGATTTTGTTTAAGCATTCTAGAAACTCCACTGTTTAAATCTGAAGATCTGTAAACCTTTTAAGAGTTTTGATTATGTTCTGATGTCCCACATAACTTATGCAAAAGTTGCCAGTAATAACATATTTGTCTGAATCCTCTACTAATGCCTTTAAAAGTTCCAAGTAGAATTGTTAATCTATACATGTGTTATGGCAAGACCTAAGCTAATCAATCTACAATTAGTCTGTCAGAGCATAGATATCCATATTTTCTTGGTTGTTGCATATCTAAATTACGTGTATAGTGCCTCTCCTTTGAATGTGACCCTAAGTGTTTGGATCTAATACTATAGTATTTCTGTTTCTCCCTTGATATGTGATTGGAATTTGACCTTTAAATTTGTTTAGCAAGAGTATCCATTCCCCTGATATTAGACGTGTGGTTAAAAATGAAACTGTTTTTATATTATCTTGTTAGGAGGAAAGTATACTTCTATGGTAGAGAATATAATAATATTTAGTTTACATTGAACGGGATTCATTTGTATTTATACTCATAGGGGAAAATGAGTCATTAATGGTTAGGGGTATTTGAGAGTGGAGTTTAACTCTAGGTTGGGCTGGTCTCCTCGGCACGAGCATTGGCCTGGGCCTTGAGACCCTTGGGAACTTTGAAGTGTCGGGGGATTCAAATGGGGCATCAACCTTGAGTAAAATTCAATTCTTAGCCCTTAATTCATTGACACTTGTTGTTCTTTAGGGGTTTAGTGTTTAATGACAATGAAATATTTTCAATGTAAATTATTTACCATGTATAGCCACCACATTATTATAATTTTCTCATAGTATTTGAATATTAATAATTTATTATATTCTTGCTCCAATCATTTGTTTATATATTTCTTACATGGCTGAATATGCTAAATATATAGAGCATGTATCTAATGACTTTCTCCTTCTTTTGGACATGTTTATTTCTTTGGGTCTGCCGAGTTCCTAAGGAAACTCAGGCCCAAGCCTAGCACTGCTGCTTCTTTGGATGTCTGGAGTCAGCCATAGCCGTCTCTTATTGCTAGGCCTGCCTTTCTGTGGCCCGAATTTCAGAGTCTGATTCTTTCCTTGAACTCCTTTATTATAGTTTACTACTTCGCTAGTTTAGTCAACTGCTTGTTGCATTTTGTTACATCATTTGTGGTTATTCTATCCTACATGTATTTAACACTTATATATTGGATTATATGCTTTACTTTATACCTTAAGTCATGTAAAACATAGGCAAGCCCTACACAATATAGGATTTAAAAAAGAATTAGTTACTAATTAATCCCCATTTCGCTAATTACATTTCTTTATATCCTACTATTTTTTCGCTCAGCTATTTTTCTTAAACAACCCATATTTTTAGAAAGAAAATCATATCCGAATCGCAAGGCTAGCCTTCTAAAAGAAAATCGACTCTTTCAAAACCAAAGTGTTGCTGCCCAACAAAGATTTCAAAACGATTCTTCAAGTCTAATATTTAAGATTTCTGAAATCAAGGTATATCTTAGGCTCACTTTTCTTACAAACATCTCTCAGAGTTACATGAACATCCATTCTCTAAACCAAGTGCTTTATAACCCCTTTCCACATGCTTTATAAATATAAACTATTCACATACATATTTTAAAAACTCTTTCAATTATATCCACCAATATATTTTAGACTCTTTTATAAATTCACATCATTTTTAAGGTCTCACATCTCTTTTATTAACATCATACTCTCACTTAGATACACAACAAGCTGTACTCTTTAACGCTAATTAAGGCATAGTATAAATAATTGATCCCAAATCTAGTCTAAATCCTATGGAGCTACCTCAGGTAGATTTTAAGGAGTGCTTGATACCTTTCCCCTAGAAGAACAAGAACCCTTACCCATAATCTTACCGGTTAGTAGAAAAATAAAAAAATACAACTTAGTAATTAAATAGGTACCCTAGTATATCTTTAAATATTTGGTGGCGACTCTCTTTTATCAACAACAGAGAAACCACAAGTTGAATCTTGTTTTGACTAGTGCAAAATAGGGTGCAACAACATGGCGACTCTGATGGGGAAATCGTACTTAGGTCCTGACATTAGCAGTTTTAGACTAATTTGGCATATAGATGTATTTTTACATTGCTTTAATTATAGATGAAATTTCAATTACATGCTTACCTACCTTATTTTCTCTTCATGCTTATTGTTGCAACACTCTTGTCTTGTTACTGCTTTATATATACTGTCATCACATCTTCCTATCGAGTGTTGGCCGTACACTATCACACACAATGGCACGCAAGGGTTGTCTTTTACACCCCTCCGAACCTTCTTTTCAAAACTCTCTAGTTTCAGAGAATGGCTTTGTCAGGCCAACTGACATAACTTCTTGTAACGACCCTAGTTCACCGACTGTGAACATGTCATGACGGCACCTAGTCCCCACGACCAGGTAAGCCTAATATTGCGGAGATATAATAATTGCGGAAAAATAGAGGAAAACCAAATTAAATACTAAAAGAAACTGTACTGAATGCCGCTCGGCATGTACAACTCAATATCACAAGTTCAAAACAATCCCTAAAACCCGGAAACTCACGGGCAACACAGGCTACAGAAGCGAAAAGTAAAGGCTCCAAACTCCAGATTATCTAACAACCGGAAGAAGAAAAACTAAGTACTAGAGATAGAGTAAGAGGGAAACTCGTCGGTCTGCGGACGCAGCAGATCTACCTCGAAGTCTCCGTAGTCCTCCTGCCTCACTGATAGTGCGCCTGAGTAGAGGTACCTGGATGATCTGCACATGAAAAACATGCGCAGGAAGGGCATGAGTACACCACAGCGGTACTCAGTAAGTGCCAAGCCTAACCACGGTGGGGTAGTGACGAGGAAGGTCAGGGCCACACTGAGACAAAATATAGTAATAACAATAATTGACGGTATGATAATCTGACAGAAATAATAAATACAGCAGTGAAATAAGGCAGGCCAACGAGACAATAACAACCAAAAAGGAAAGAGCAAACACAGAGTAAATGCAACTCAATACCAATGATAGCAATGAGGGTCTCCCAGGATACCGTCCTGTAGCCCTTTCCTCAGCCGTCCAGTGGATCTCCCGGGATACCGTCCCATAGTCCAACTCATATACCAACCCGAAGGATCTTCCGGGATACCGTCCCGTAGTTTAACCATCAAAATGCAGGGGGATCTATCGGGAATCTAACCCGCAGTCCCAAAGTAAAAGTGCAGGGGGATCTACCGGGAATCGAACCCGTTTTCCCAAAGTAAACAAACAAGGGGGGGGGGGGAGCTACCGGAAATCCCACATCCGTAGTCCCAATGTAAATGCGCAACCACAACCAGAAACAACCCAAGGAATAAAGTACGAAAGACAGAGCAACAGATAGAATTAGCCTAGCATGCTTCACGTAGTACAGTCAAACAACTTAAGCAATTAGGCAGTTAAGTCAGCTAAATATGCTTTCCAAATCTAGCACAAGTATAATTTCAAGTAGGATAAGGCAAGTAGGAAAGAAAGCTAAATATCAACAACTTAAGTGAAAATCGGATTTTCATAAATCGGCTCAAGTACGCGCTCGTCACCTCACGTACAAGGCACTCAAATATCAAGAAAACAATCCTAAGGGGAAAAGTCGCCGACACAAGGTTAGACAAGCCACTTACCTCGAACCGGCTCAATATCAATAGAAACCACGCCTTTGCCACGAGTATCCGACTCCAAATGGCCCAAATCTATTCAATTCATTTACACATCATAAATAATATTGCAAGCAACTGATTCCACTATAAAAATTAAAGCTAGGGCGCGAAAATAGGTAAAATAACCAAAACGCCCTCCAGCCAACGTCTCGGAATCGAATAATTTTCTCATTTTCAGAACCCTCGTACTCTCACGAGTCTAACCATATAAAAATCTCCGAAATCGGAGGTCAAATGCCCCCTCAAAACCCAATAGTTTGGTGTATGAAGTTTTACCCCAAATTAACCAACTTTTGATCCTAAATTCGAATTCCAATGATGTATTTAGATATATAACGATGAAATATAATGAAAAGGGATCAACGAAACGTTACCCAATGATTTTCTCTTCAAAACCCATTCAAAATCGCCTCCTCCAGAGCTCTCAATCGATTTTCAAACTTATGAAATTAAACCCTCAAAATTGATATTTCTGAACAATCATTTCCGCTTCTGCGGACAAGGGACCGCTTCTGCGGTCCCGCTTAAGCGGAAAGCCAACCGCTTCTGCGGTTTTCATTAAAAGGGACAGGACCGCATCTGCGATAGCTAGGCCGCTTCTGTGGAAGTGGCACTGCTTCTGCGGCTTCTGAGGAAGGGGGCACAAGCCGCTTCTGCGACGTCCAAGTCCGCTTCTGCGGTTCCCAAGCCGCAGAAGCGAAAATACCAGAAAGAAAAATACCAGCTGCAGGAATTACTTAGAAATTTCTCCGTTAACCAACCGAAATCATCCCGAGGCCCCCGGAACCTCAACCAAAAGCACCAATACCACCTAATACCTTATTCGAACTTGTACCAATCCTTAAAACACGTAAAACAACACCGGAAGTCCGATTAAATCAAAGATTCAAGCCTAAGAACTTCAAATTCCAACAAAACACACTTTCGATCAAAAACCTAGCCAAACCTCGCCGGAAGGACCTAAAATTTTGCACACACATCCCAAATGACATGACGGGGCTAACGGAACCATCAGATTTCCATTCCGAGGTCGTCTTCGCACTGTTTTGATTACGGACCATTTTTCAACTCTTAAGATCTCATTTAGGGACTAAGTGTCCCAAAACACTCCGAATCCCAACACCGAACGTCCCGGCAAACCAAAATAGCAGAAATGAACTTAGGGGAAGCAGTTAATGGGGGATCGGGGCGTAAATTCCAAAAACAACCGGCCGGGTTGTTACATCCTCCTACACTTAAGCATTCGTTCGTCCTCGAACGAGCATAGAGAACATACCTGAGGTAGAGCAAAGATGAGGGTACTGGCTGCGCATATCCTGCTCGGTCTCCCAAGTCGCCTCCTCGGCCGGCTGACCCCGCCACTGAACCTTCACTGAAGCGATGTTCTTTGACCTCAACTTCCTGATCTGACTGTCCAAAATAGCCACTGGCTCCTCAACATAGGATAGATCCTTGTCCAGCTGGACTGAACTGAAATCCAACACATGCAACGGATCCCCGTGATATCTCCGGAGCATCGAAACATGGAATACCGGATGAACTCCGGCCAAGCTGGGAGGTAACGCAAGCTCATAGGCAACCTCCCAACTCGCCTCAAGATCTCAAAAGGGCCAATAAACCTCGGACTCAACTTTCCTTTCTTCCCAAACCGCATGACGCCTTTCATAGGCGAGACCCGAAGCAGAACCCGCTCACCAACCATATATGAAATATCACGAACCTTCCTGTCCGCGTAACTCTTCTACCTGGACTGGGCTGTACGGAGTCTATCCTGAATCACCTTAACCTTCTCCAATGCATCCTGAACCATCTCTGTGCCCAATAACCTGGCCTCGCCCGACTCAAACCAACCAACCGGAGATCTGCACCTCCTAACACATAAAGCCTCATACGGCGCCATCTGAATGCTGGACTGATAGCTGTTATTATAAGCAAACTCCGCCAGTGGCAAGAAATGATCCCAAGATCCTCCGAACTCAATCACACACGCACGGAGCATATCCTCAAGAATCTGGATAGTGCGCTCGGACTGTCCGTCCGTCTGGGGGTGAAATGCTGTGCTCAACTCCACCCGAGTGCCTAACTCCTGCTGCACGGCTCTCCAGAACCGCAATGTAAACTGAGTACCTCTGTCTGAAATGATAGAAACTGGAATACCATGCAAACGGACGATCTCCTTGATATAAATTTCCACCAACCGCTCCGATGAATAAGTGGTACACACAGGAATGAAATGAGCGGACTTGGTCAGCCGGTCCACAATAACCCAAATGGAATCAAACTTCTTCAACGTCCGTGGAAGTCCAGATATAAAATCCATGGTGATGCGCTCCCATTTCCACTCCAGAATCTCTATCTGCTGGAGCAACCCACCCGGGCGCTGGTGCTCATACTTCACCTGCTGGCAGTTGAGGCATGTAGACACATAACCAACTATATCCTTCTTCATCCGCCTCCACCAGTAGTGCTACCTCAGGTCCTGATACATCTTCGCGGCTCCCGGATGGATGGAATACCACGAACTATGGGCCTCTGCTAGAATCATCTCTCGAAGACCATCAACATTGGGCACACAAATCCGGCCCTGCATCCTCAATACTCCATCATCTCCAATGGTCACATCCCTGGCATCTGCACACTGAACCTTGTCCCGAAGGACAAGCAAATGAGGGTCATCATACTGCCGCTCCCACGATCAACCAAGGAGGACCGGGAAACCACACAAGCTAGAACTCGACTGGGCTTCGAAAGATCCAATCTCACGAACTGGCTGGCTAAGGCCTGAACATCAATTGCCATAGGCCTCTCTAAAGCTGGTAAATATACCAAATTCCCCAAACTCTCCGCCCGGCGACTCAAGGCATCCGCCACCACATTGGCCTTGCCCGGGTGATATAGGATAGTGATGTCATAATCCTTCAGCAGCTCTAACCACCTCCTTTGATGCATATTGAGATCCTTTTGCTTGAGCAAGTGCTGCAAACTCCGATGATCAGTATAGATCTCGCAAGGCACTCCATATAAATAATGATGCCAGATCTTCAAGGCATGAACAATGGCAGCTAACTCAAGGTCGTGGACAGGGTAATCCTTTTCATGTATCTTCAACTGTCTGGACGCGTAGGCAATCACCCTACCGTCCTGCATCAACACTGCTCCAAGGCCAACTCTCGAGGCGTCATAATAGACAGTATAAGACCTCGAATCGGTAGGCAACATAAAAATAGGGGCTGTAGTCAAAGCTGTCTTGAGCTTCTGAAAGCTCGCCTCACACTCCTCTATCTACTGAAATGGGGCACCCTTCTGGGTCAATCTAGTCATAGGGGCAGCAATCGATGAAAATCCCTCCACGAAACGACGGTAGTAACCCTCCAAGCCAAGGAAACTGCGAATCTCTGTAGCTGAGGACGGCCTGGGCCAACTCTGCACGACCTCTACCTTCCTCGGATCCACCCGAATACCCTCACTAGAAATCACACGGCCTAAGAATGCCACAGAACTCAGCCAAAACTCACATTTTGAGAACTTTGCATATAACTTTTTCTCCCTCAAGGTCTGTAGCACGGTCCTCAGGTGCTGCTCGTGATCTTCCCGACTCCGGGAATACACCAGAATATCATCAATAAAAACAATCACGAACGAGTCAAGATATGGCCTGAACACACTGTGCATCAAATGCATGAAAGCTGCAGGGGCATTGGTCAGCCTAAATGACATGACAACGAACTCGTAATGGCCATATCGAGTCCTGAAGGCAGTTTTCGGGATATCTGGCTCCCGAATCTTCAACTGATGGTAACCTGAGCGCAAGTCAATCTTGGAAAACACCTGTGCTCCCTGAAGCTGGTCAAACAGATCATCAATGCGAGGCAAAGGATAACGGTTCTTCACTGTAACCTTGTTCAGCTAGCGGTAATCAATACACATGCGCATGGAACCATCCTTCTTCTTCACGAACAAAACAGGAGCACCCCACGGTGAAACACTAGGTCGAATAAAACCCTTACCAAGCAATTCCCGTAACTGATCCTTCAACTCCTTCAACTCAGGAGGAGCCATACGATACGAAGGAATGGAAAATGGGCTGAGTGCCCGGCAACAGATCAATGCCGAAATCAATGTCTCTATCAGGCGGCATGCCCGGAAGATCGGCTGGAAATACATCGGGATAATCCCGCACCACTGGAACAGAATCAACAGAAGGGGTATCAACACTAACATCTCTCACATAAGCCAAATACGCGGCACAACCCTTCTCAACCATGCACTGAGCTTTAAGAAAAGAGATAACTCTACTGGGAGTGTGGTCTAAAGTACCACTCCACTCAACACGCAGAATACCTGGCATAGCCAGCGTCGCGGTCTTGGCGTGACAATCAAGAATAGCAAAATGGGGCGACAACCAGTCCATGGCCAAAATAATGTCAAAATCCACCATACCGAGTAATAATAAGTCTGCTCTAGTCTCAAAACCACGAATAGTAACCAAACATGACCGATAAACGCAGTCCACAATAAGAGAATCTCCCATAGGAGTAGAAACATAAACGGGGGCACTCAAAGAATCCCGAGGCACACCCAAATGAGGAGCAAAGTAAGAAGACACATAAGAGTAAGTAGAGCCCGGATCGAATAGAACCGATGCCTCTCTGTGGCAAACCAGAATAATACCTGTAATGACGGAGTCGGAGGCAACAGCCTCAGTACGAGCAGGAATAGCATAATATCTGGCCCGGCCCCTCTCTCGAGGGCGACCTCTATCTCTCCAACCCCCGCCCCTAGTCGGCTGGGCAGGTGGGGTAGCTGCTGGAGCTGTGATCATGGCCTGAGAACTCTAAGGAGCACGCTGCGGCTGAGCAGTCTGTGAAGATGCACCCCTACCAAGTCTGGGGCAGTCCCTAACCATGTGGCGTGTATCACCACACTCAAAACAAGCCCTGGGAGGACGCGGTGGCTGTGACTGGCTGGGACTAGGCCTGCTGGACTGACCTCTGGAAGCACCCCGCGCAGGAGGCGCGCTAGAAACTGGAGGTGCATAGTAAGGCTCCTGAGGTACAGGTGGAGCTGGAGTACTGCCGGCTGCTGGAAGAGCTGAATTAATAGGGCGACAAGAATAACCCCTACCATAACGACCTGCTGATGGGATACGGGCACCAGAGTAGTGTTCCTACTCTCGAGACCTCTTGGCCTCCCTCTCCCCTCGCTCCCTGGCGAGCATACCCTCAATCCTCCTAGTAATGCTCACTACCTGCTGATAAGGAATGTCCGTCTCCAACTCTCAAGCCATGCTAGATCTGATGGGCGGGATAAGACCCTTAATGAACCTACGAATTCTCTCCCGAACTGTAACAACCAAAGCCGGTGCATGCCTGGACAACCTAGTATAACGGATAGCATACTCTGAAACGGTCATAGCACCCTGGCGCAAATGCTCAAACTCTGCGCGCCATGCATCCTCGAGACTCTGGGGGACAAACTATCTCATGAACATGTCTGAGAACTGGGTCCAAGTTAGTTAGGCAGACTCGACTGGACCGTCCAACTCATAAGTATGCCACCAATCACAGGCGGCTCCCCGAAGCTGAAAGGCGGTGAAAGAGACCCCGCTAGACTCCACTATGCCCATAGTGCGAAGGATACGATGACACTCCTCCAAAAATCCCAAGGCGTCGTCTGATGCTAATCCACTGAACACTAGGGGATCATACTTCTTGAACCTCTCAAGTCTCTGCTGCTCGTCCTCCGGAGCAGCTGACCCATCCTCGGGCTGAACTGGTGCTGCAGGCGGTGCCGGAATAACCTCGGGAGCCTGCTCAACCTGCACTCGCTGCTCAGGAGTGCGGACGGCAGGAGTTTGTGCTCCTCCCCCGGCCTGGGATGTGGCTGCAGCAAGGGGAAGCAACCCTGCCTGAGCCAAGGTGGTGTACATGCTCATGAACTAGCCAAAGTCTCCTGGAGCGCTGGAGTAGTAGTGGCAGTAGTAGGTGTGCCAGGTGCCTGGGCTCCGGCTGGATCTGCTGGTGGTACCTCGGCGGCAGCTCGCGCAGGTGCTCTGGCTGCACCACGTACGCGTCCTCGACCTCTTCCCCGGCCCCGGCCTCTGGCGGCTGCAGTAGGGGGCGCGGGTGCCTGATCATCTCGAGTGGCACGTGTCCTCACCATCTGTGAGAGAATAGAAGTCAGAAGTTTAGAATTGATGTCAAAATATCGCACGACAAGGAATTCAAATGAAACGGAGATTTTTCCTAAACAGTTACATAGCCCCTCGTAGATAAGTACAGACGTCTCCGTACTGATCAGCGAGACTCTAATAAACCGGCCTGTGTTCCGTGACTCCTATGAACCTAGAGCTCTGATACCAACTTGTCACGACCCTAGTTCACCGACTGTGAACATGTCATGACGACACCTAGTCCCCACGACCAAGTAAGCCTAATATTGCGGAGATATAATAATTGCGGAAAAATAGAGGAAAACCAAATTAAATACTAAAAGAAACTGTACTGAATGCCGCTCGGCATGTACAACTCAATATCACAAGTTCAAAACAATCCCCAAAACCCGGAAACTCAAGGGCAACACAGGCTACAGAAGCGAAAAGTAAAGGCTCCAAACTCCAGATTATCTAACAACCGAAGAAGAAAAACTAAGTACTAGAGATACAGTAAGAGGGAGACTCGTCGGTCTGCGGACGCAGCAGATCTACCTCGAAGTCTCCGTAGTCCTCCTGCCTCACTGATAGTGCGCCTGAGTAGATGTACCTGGATGATCTGCACATGAAAAACATGCGCAGGAAGGGCATGAGTACACCACAGCAGTACTCAGTAAGTGCCAAGCCTAACCTCGGTTGGGTAGTGACGAGGAAGGTCAGGACCATACTGAGACAAAATATAGTAATAACAATAATTGACGGTATGGTAATCTGATAAAAATAATAAATACAGCAGTGAAATAAGGCAGGTCAACGAGACAATAACAAACACAAAGGACAGAGCAAACACAGAGTAAATACATACCAATGATAGCAATGAGGGTCTCCCAGGATACCGTCCTGTAGCCCTTTCCTCAACCGTCCAGTGGATCTCCCGGGATACCGTCCCGTAGTCCAACTCGTATACCAACCCGAAGGATCTTCCGGGATACCGTCCCGTAGTTTAACCTTCAAAATGCAGGGGGATCTATCGAGAATCTAACCCGCAGTCCCAAAGTAAAAGTGCAGGGGGATCTACCGGGAATCGAACCCGTAGTCCCAAAGTAAACAAACAGGGGGGGGGGAGCTACCGGAAATCCCACATCCGTAGTCCCAATGTAAATGTGCAACCACAGCCAGAAACAACCCAAGGAATAAAGTACGAAAGACAGGGCAACAGATAGAATTAGCCTAGCACGCTTCACGTAGTACAGTCAAACAACATAAGCAATTAGGCAGTTAAGTCAGCTAAACATGCTTTCCAAATCTAGCACAAGTATAATTTCAAGTAGGATAAGGCAAGTAGGAAAGAAAGCTAAACATCAACAACTTAAGTGAAAACCGGATTTTCATCAATCGGCTCAAGTACGCGCTCGTCAACTCACGTACAAGGCACTCAAATATCAAGAAAACAATCCTAAGGGGAAAAGTCCCCCACACAAGGTTTGACAAGCCGCTTACCTCGAACCGGCTCAATATCAATAGAAACCACGCCTTTGCCACGAGTATCCGACTCCAAATGGCCCAAATCTATTCAATTCAATTACACATCGTAAGTAATATTGCAAACAACTAATTCCACTGTAAAAATTAAAGCTAGGGTGCGAAAATAGGTAAAATGACCAAAATGCCCCTCCAGCCAACGTCTCGGAATCGAATAATTTTCACATTTTCAGAACCCTCGTACGCTCACGAGTCTAACCATATAAAGATCTCCCAAATCAGAGGTCAAATGCCCCTTCAAAACCCAATAGTTTGGTGTATGAAGTTTTACCCCAAATTAACCAACTTTTGATCCTAAATTCGAATTCCAATGATGTATTTTGCTATATAATGATGAAATATAATGAAAAGGTATCAAGGAAACGTTACCCAATGATTTTCTCTTCAAAACCCATTCAAACTCGCCTCCTCCCGAGCTCTCAATCGATTTTCAAACATATGAAATTAAACCCTCGAAATTGATATTTCAGAACAGTCATTTCCGCTTCTGCGGACAAGGGACCGCTTCTGCGGTCCCGCTTAAGCGGAAAGCCAACCGCTTCTACGGTTTTCATTAAAAGGGACAGGACCGCATCTGTGATAGCTAGGCCGCTTCTGCGGCTCCGCTTCTGCGGAAGTGGCACCGCTTCTACGGCTTCTGAGGAAGGGGGCACAAGCCGCTTCTGCGACGTCCAAGGCCGCTTCTGCGGTTCTCAAGCCGCAGAAGCGAAAATACCAGAAAGAAAAATACCAGCTGCAGGAATTACTTAGAAATTTCTCCGTTAACCACCCGAAATCATCCCGAGGCCCCCGGAACCTTAACAAAAAGCACCAATACCACCTAATACCTTATTCGAACTTGTGCCAATCCATAAAACACCTAAAACAACACCGGAAGTCCGATTAAATCAAAGATTCAAGCCTAAGAACTTCAAATTCCAACAAAACACACTTTCGATCAAAAACCTAACCAAACCTCGCCCGAACGACCTGAAATTTTGCACACACATCCCAAATGACATGACGGAGCTATTGCAACTTCCAGAATTAGGAAGTTAAGTCAGCTAAACCACGCCTTTGCCACGAGTATCCGACTCCAAATGGCCCAAATCTATTCAATTCAATTACACATCGTAACTAATATTGCAAACAACTAATTCCACTATAAAAATTAAAGCTAGGGCGCGAAAATAGGTAAAATGACCAAAACGCCCCTCCAGCCAATGTCTCGGAATCGAATAATTTTCACATTTTCAGAACCCTCGTACTCTCACGAGTCTAACCATATAAAAATCTCCCAAATCAGAGGTCAAATGCCCCTTCAAAACCCAATAGTTTGGTGTATGAAGTTTTACCCCAAATTAACCAACTTTTGATCCTAAATTCGAATTCCAATGATGTATTTTGCTATATAATGATGAAATATAACGAAAAGGGATCAAGGAAACATTACCCAATGATTTTCTCTTCAAAACCCACTAAAAATCGCCTCCTCCCGAGCTCTCAATCGATTTTCAAACTTATGAAATTAAACCCTCGAAATTGATATTTCTGAACAGTCATTTCCGCTTCTGCAGACAAGGGACCGCCTCTGCGGTCCCGCTTAAGCGGAAAGCCAACCGCTTCTGCGGTTTTCATTAAAAGGGACAGGACCGCATCTGCGATAGCTGGGCCGCTTCTGCGAAAGTGGCACCGTTTCTGCAGCTTCTGAGGAAGGGGGCACAAGCCGCTTCTGCGACGTCCAAGGCCGCTTCTACGGCTACGCTTCTGCCACAGAAGCGAAAATACCAGAAAGAAAAATACCAGCTGCAGCAATTACTTAGAAATTTCTTCGTTAACCACCCGAAATCATCCCGAGGCCCCCGAAACCTCAACCAAAAGCACCAATACCACCTAATACCTTATTCGAACTTGTACCAATCCTTAAAACACCTAAAACAACACCGGAAGTCCGATTAAATCAAAGATTCAAGCCTAAGAACTTCAAATTCCAACAAAAACACGCTTTCGATCAAAAACCTAACTAAACCTCGCCCGAATGACCTGAAATTTTGCACACACATCCCAAATGACATGACAGAGCTACTGCAGCTTTCGGAATTCCAATCCGACCCTCGGATCAAAAACTCACTATCGGACCGGAAACTTAAAAAATTCAAACTTCGGCATTTCAAGCCTAAATGAGCTACGAGCCTCCAAAATACATTCCGAACATGCTCCCAACCCCAAATTCACCTAAAGGAGCTAACGGAACCATCGGATTTCCATTCCGAGGTCATCTTCACACTATTCCGATTACGGACCATTTTTCAACTCTTAAGCTCTCATTTAGGGACTAAGTGTCCCAAAACACTCCGAATCCCAACACCGAACGTCCCGGCAAACCAAAATAGCAGAATTGAACTTAGGGGAAGCAGTTAATGGCGGATTGGGGCGTAAATTACAAAACGACCGGCCGGGTCGTTACACTTCTCGCAACCTTTAGTCCAACTCAAAAGTAGGAAACACTCTACTATAGTAAAATAGGTCATACTGAAACTCTTATGTGAGTCGGTCCTTGGCATTGACACACAATTAGGAAAGCCACCCTAATGTCAATGGGTCATGCACCCAACGACATGACTTCTGTGGAAAGACAAAGAAACATGACAAGACACTTAAAGATCCGAAGCAAACACTTTCCAAACACCTTTCTTTTACCCACCTCAAAAAATAGAAATCAACTAAAACATCCTTGAGATTAGCATGGTAATGGGAGTGCCACATAAGCTAAATCAATGGTGGGAGAATATTCGTAGGGAACACGGAGATGAGGTTCGGACACACCTGGGGGTACTAACCGCTTTGCTGAATACTCGAGAAGACAAGGTACTCACTTGCCTGTTGATATAATTTTGGGATCCGACTAAGGTGGTGTTCAAGTTTGCCGATTGAGAGTTAGTACCGACATTGGAGGTAGTCACGAATTTCACGGAGCTACCGTTCAACGCAAAGAAGCTGATATTTCCAGTTACTATGCCTGGTTACCGATTCTTGGATGTTGGGTGCGACTCGACCATTTGTTCCACAGATTTGGGAACCATGAAAGCTACGAGTTGTATTTGGCAGAGTTTCAATGTGACAAAGTGACGTGGGAGAGTCTATGGCCTATCACTTTCTCAATGGCACTATTGAGATTATTGGTCTTTCCACAGAGAAGGGGTTAGATCAATATCAACCTATTACGTGTGGTTCTGGCGACCTTCCGTGGAAACCTTCAAGCTATTCTGGTGCAGATGGTGTTAGCTGAGATGATGAGGGCTTTGTCCACATGTGCACGAAGTATGATTTCTTCAAAGGTTGTAACTTGCTGCTTCAGATCTGGGCTACCGAACATTTCTTCCAGCGAGAGGCCACCATCGGCTACTTTATGGGCGTCAGCAACATGATCCGCAGACACAATGAAAGAATGAGACATTGGGTCTCCCCACATGGGCAAGAAGAGTGAAGGGAAAGGCTGAAAACCCTGAGTAGGGAATGGATCAACTGGAAACTATCATGGTTAGGCGGAAGAGAAATCTTGAGGACTCCTCAGAAATACTTCATTGAGCTAATTGGACTTGAAGGTATTCAACCATACTCACCCATGCAGGTCTAATGTCGCCCAAACTCACATAACAAATATAGGTTGTGAGGCGGTCAAAGAAATAATAAAAACCCAACGCAAGTCGGGGTCGAATCCACAAGGAGTTAGATATGGGATTAGGTATATGTCTAGACTAGGTGTATGAGGTGCCTAAGATTGCACTTCCACATATTTGGTTGTTTCTTTCTACTTCTATTATTTATACTAATGTTTGCATATGAAAAGCTAAGAGACAATATATTTGGTGGTGTCGTTTTTCAAGTTGATAAAAGGTCTAGGGTCGTGACTTCCACCTAGGCGGTTACCTAACGCGTTGTAAACTCTAGGGCAAGTTTGATTGGACGGGTTTGTAATATAGCAATCACACGTAATTACTCGCTCAATACCTCTCGGTAGTTAGAGTGATTTTGCCCAATTTGGCTTTCTCAAGTCCAAATGGGTATTGCACAAAACAAGTGATAAATGCTCAAGTCGAGTCTTAACTATCTCTAGATTCAACCCTTTAATTGGGGCTATCAATTTCTTGAGTTCACCCCAATTCCATGTTAGCCAAGTTTTCCTAGACTTAGTCTCTCTTTCTCAAGTAGAGACTAAGTCAATTAGGCATGAATCAATGTTTGCAACCATTAATTCTTAATTTCAAGCAAGAAATAGGCTAAATATCACAAACCCAATCACAAACAAGCCCTAAATCAAACACTCATTAAGTACCCACACTAGGGATGGGTCACAACCCTAGCTAGAAATTCAGCTACTCATGGAAAATGCAGAAATTAAAGAAGAAATTAAGATAAAATCCATAATAGAAGATTAAGGGAAGAAAATATAATGTTATAATGCTAAACTAATACAATGTTGCCCAATACAGTTAAGAAAAATGGCTCAGGTGCTCCCTCAAAACAAAACTGACCTAAAAATGACAAAAAGCACTATTTATACTAAGCTGAAATTATATAACAAAATTGCCCCTGCGGAGATTGTGCGGCCGCACAATTATGTGTGCGGTCCGCACATTGAGACTTGGCTTGAAAGGTTCTAGTTCTACGGCCGCACTCCTTCAACTTTTGCGGACTGCATATTTATGAGTGCGGCCGCACTCTTGCTCTGTGGCCGCACAATTATAGTGCGGTCCGCACTCCTTGAGCTTTGGATTTGTCATTGTAGGACTTCTGCGGACCACACAATTATGAGTGCGGCCTCGCTCTTGATTATATGGCCACACAAAAATGGTGCGGTCCGTATTTCCTCTCGACCTTAAAATTCCAACTCTCTGAACTTTATCTTGTGCGGCCGCACCAGAATTGTGCGGTCCACACTTTGCGTAGAATTTCTTGTTAGAGGCTTTCTTCATGATCTACGACCGCACTCAATATTATGCGGTCTACACAGTGCCCTTTTAGCCTTGTTTTTGTCCTTATCCAAAATTACTCCTTCTTGAGTTGATTTTCATCTCTTTAGCTCATATTCTAGCACTCCTGCAAGCAAGCACATTTTATTAGTTTTCGGGAATACCTTTAAGAAATTTTTAGCTAAAACGGAAGTAAAAGAGTGCAAATAAGTAGTCAAAATCTCTACTTATCAACTCCCCCAAAGTTATGCTTTTGCTTGCCCTCAAGCAAATAAGGTAATTCCCATCTCCTCAAGACAAGAACTATTTCAGTTGGCCTAAGGTGAATCAATCACACATCAATTAGGATCAACAATTACCCACAACACGTATGAATTATCAACAATGCAATGATTTGACTTTTTGAGTACAATAGTTCTAATGTGACACTAGAGCATCAAGAGTTGACTCTATTCATCAAGGAAGCTCGCTCTAATATGTAGGTCATTGCGGATCCCAAACTCCTTCTCCTCTACTCTCCATTAGCATATCTCACTTTAGAATGTAACACTCTAGGCAAAGATTGTGAAAAATTTGCTCATCTCTCTCAAAAGAATGTCACAAGTCCGGCTCTAAGTACCATAAGTTTGCCCCTCATGTAAATCACCACTAGTGCGAGCTCACTCAACTTCAAATCATGTATGGCTCTTTCGGGATGTAATGAAGGCTTTTTGGATCAAGGTAGGAATTTTGTACCTAGGGAAATATCGGGTGCCAAGAGAGGGTCACTACAAAACAGATAAAGGTTTGTAACGTGGTTATTGAAAGAAAAAGGGTTTAGACTCCCTAGGGATATCACATTGATAGGCTATGGAAGATTTAAAACTTCAAATTGGATCAAGGAGAGCCTACAATCATTTCTCAAGCCAAGCTACACTTAGAATTTCGCCTAGAAAAACATTCGGGGCAAGTTCTAGACTATTAGCACGGGTACTTGGACTTGCAATTCAATACCTCACCTCTCACACTGCTGGATTGCTAAGAGAATAGAGTCAAAGGCCCACAACAACCATAATTAAGATTGAGAATAACAAATGGCTCGACAGAACCACTCGACGACTGTTTAAGTCAACACAAGAGTCAAAAGGTCACAACTATAGCTATTTTCTGCCAACAACTTGTATTTAACCATTAGGCCATAGGTGAATGTGTTGGTATCAAGTGAAGCATGCTTGAGACCCTATTATTCATTACAACTATATTTCCTAAACATAAAAAACGGACTCAATCCCTTAAGAAGGTTGTCACGCCATCCATCGTTGGGAAGAGCCACCTGGTTCACGCAAAACCCACCTTTGGAAAGAACCGTGGCGTTAAGAAAACCAAAAGCTTATTGTTCACTCCAACGTGCAAAGAAGCTATCAAATCAAAAAGAAACTACTCAAGTAAATAAGAAGTTATACTACAAAGGAAAACAAACTAAAGAAGCTATGAAGTAAAGTACGGAAAGTAAGATAAATGAATATACAAACCAAACGAAAATGAATATATACATAAGGGAAATGAATATATACATCAAATATGAGGGAAGAATATATAGATAACCAAAGAGAAAATAAAGAAAAAAGAAAAAGAGTATAAGAGTTATGCAGGCCAATATCAATGTCAAATCAACCAAAGTAGACCACCCCCCAAAATAAAAACAAGCATTGTCTCAAATGCTTAAAAAATAAGAATAATGAAGGGTAGAGAGTTAAGAGAACTCCTAATGTGGTCTCAGTCTGCATGGCATCCGCAACACCCTCGGTCTCCTCTAGCTGTATCTTATCATCACTTGGTTGAGGGACAACAGGGTTGCTGAGCATCTGGAGCATCTCCTCAGCGGTGTGGGCAGTCCAAAACCGGCTCCTCAGACTGGCCGGCTGCTGCCTCTGATGCCTTGGGTACTGCTGGTGCTGCCTGTGCTGCTGGCTCCATAAGGAAGTCCAATGGTAGATCTCCGGCAGATGCAATCTTAGCAATCTCTTTTCTCAACCTCTCCACTAACTTCTTCGATGGTTGAGACTTCCGCATCTTCTTTGCTTGCTTTCCCAACTCCTCAATGACCTTCCCATGCACCACCAGCGTGTCCATAATGGTCTTCTGGTTGTCCAGAATCTTCTTTAATGTTTCCTCCACTAACTGAGGTACCTGTGGTGCTACTGGGTAGAGGACTATGCTGCAACAACCCAGGATAAGTTAGACAGCTTTGAAATAGCTGCCTGCATCCAGTTGTTGAGACTCGCCAATGTCTGGGAGACTTGCAGTGCAGCATTGTCGCGCCCCCTTTTTCTCGCGAAATCGGGTTTATGACATTTGGTTGGGACAACTCTTTCCTCTCGGGAAAGGGGTTTTGCAATTTTGAAGAGTCACCACCTAACGACTTTAAGGTGCGTTAGGGCACCTATGGGGTTCAACTACAACTATGTTTGGTAACCGGAGATAGGGTAAGGGCTTGAAATTATCCTAAGGGGAAGGTGTTAGGCACCCCTCAGGATCCACTAGTGTGGTTCCCGGCCAGATAGTTTTTTTTTCGTGAATTTGTGCAATTAGCAAGTAAACAAATAAGGCTCAAGTAATAGGTGATTTTGAATTTAAATACACAAGTGTTTGAAAAACAATAAAAGCAAGATTTTGAAAAGAGTTATATCTAAACATGCTTGTGAATGTAAAAGGAGTCCTAGGTTTGTTTGTAATATAGATCACATCAATACAATACCCGGTATGGCACTCCTCAGAAGAGGGGATATACGTGGTATTAGCGCACCGGTCATCATATCCATATCTACCATTCCCACCCCGTGAAGTTATTAAAGCGATGATTGGTCTTGACCTCTATTGCATGATGTTACCCGTCCCATTCCTATCAGTCCCAGAGGGATTTAGGACTACTATTCCTATAAGAGGGAGGTTTTAGGCTGACTCTTAGTTTTAAAGGTAAAAAGGCTAAGGCAACACACAAAAACACATAGGACTGCATTTAAAGGGGAGACATGTAAACAATTAGAAGGCTCATGTATACCTCCGCAAATAATGCATATAAACAACACGACTTAAACACAGTTAAGGTCTGAATTTTAAAATCCTAAAGCAGGGTGTTTGAGTCAGAACCAGATTCATTATATAACTCAGAAAAGAAGTCCGAATCAGGCCTGTCTGCTGGTTGTAGCAGTTGATAATTAACCAAGGGAGTCCCAGTTTTAGTTAAGTAATTACCTAGGCTTGGCTAGGCGTGAGCAGGATTCAGTAGTTATTCAAGATTATTAAGACAGTTGGAGATTATTATTATTACCTAAACATGCTGTTCTAGGTGTTCAGCACATAAAATTGTTGCTAGTTAATTGCAAAGACTAAGTAAAATAGTTGTATTCCTTTTATGCGTTCATAATTAGCCTAAATGTGCTTAAGAAAATATAAATGAAATCCTAAAGACATGATATCTGACGTGCAGAGATGCAGAAGAATGAATATGCAGAATCCTAAAGAGGATTTCTATATGCGCGAATACTACAACGTTTAGAACATGATTACTATAATATGCAGAGATGACATGCTTGTTAGTGTTGTTTTATCCTAAAACAGGATCTCTAAGTGTGTATGGCAGTAGGAACATGATTGCAGAAACACTGGTTATTAACACATTTAACGCAGGATTTGCTAAGTAGTATGATAGTGAAATGGACATGCTGAAAACAGTAAGTGTAAATCCTAAGGAACATGATCTCTAATGCATGAAATGAGTCCTAAGCATGGATTCTATTACATAATTAGGAATGTAAACCTAATAACATGCTTTCTACCCCTTTTGATAGCATGCATATTTCCCATCCCTTCTCAATAGCCAACCCTATAATGTTTACAAAATATTACGAACCGTGTGATTGAATTACATAAGCAGAAATGAAAGAAAAACAAGAAGCTACAACTATAGGAAGCCTGATCTTGACTTCCTGTCTGAGTTATGTAATTAATCACTTCGATGTCAATATTATTCCAAAGCCTTTCTCATATCTGGGTGTGTCAGTGTTCCCTAAGGAACTCAAAGGATCCTGAGCAGTGTTCACACCTAGATTTGCATAACCAAACAGAATGAGTGTAGTGTGGAAGGGCCAGCGCTTATATGACCAAGTTCAGAGGGAGCTCAAGGGTCCCAAGGCAAACAAAAGGAGCAGAACCTAGATTCTAAGAGTAGGTGAGAGTGCTGGACGTAGTTTGAAAAGAGTTTGTTTAAAAACTAGGTTGAAAGTAATCAGTAATAGAGGTGATTGAAAGCAGTTGTGGTAGTAAACAAAACTCAAACTCCCAAGATGGGATCACACACAGAATCAGTAGTCATACAAAGGGGTCAAGGGGTTTGGGACACACATACATTTGACTGTAAACACATAACCCCATTAAGGGTCTTAGGACTAGTTGGACATGCATAGCAACGGCTGATACTGGCATGATCACAGGCTAGTCAGAAAGAACATAAGCACATTGAGGGGATAGGGACTTGGGATGGCAAGTGCACAATAAGTGACTGACAGAGCATGCCTTGAAACACATATAGGGGAGTGCATTAATCTAAAGGGGAAGGGGAGACATTATAGCATGCTAGTAATGCACCTCAATAGAACCCCAAGCGGGAGTAGACCAAAATGAAAGAAGCTGAAACAAATAAGGCAGCATGTTGTTGTTGGAGCTTTAAAATTAAACTAGGACATACCAGTCACAGAAGCAAAGTGCAGAAAGGAAAAGTAAGTAGGATTCCACAGTCTAGCCTTGGCTTTCAGCTGGCTAGACAAAGCAGTAGCACAAGTAGTAATAGAGAAAGAAAGAGTTTTGAGTGTGTAAGTGTGTGTTCTAAACTCAATTGTTCGTGTTTTTCTAATGAAAACATTGGGGTATTTATAAGCTTTAAAAAACGAGTAGAGAATAAGGTAACAAGTAAGGTTTTATCACACACATGGAAATAATCACAATCAGAATCAATCAACACAAGTACTTCTCTTTAATCAAGGGATTACTACTCAAACGGATACTAACAGGGTTAATTAAGGAAAGAAATCAGTTTGAGACAGATTGATTCTTGCCATATAAGGGTGTAGTAAATGTATAAGGTAAATAATTGAGTCTCAGTACAAAATATACTTAATTGTGGGAAAGGATTCAAGGTAAAACATCACAGTAATTAAAGGAAGGGAACCAATCAATTTAACAAATGAGTAAAATTTAGGGTTTATAAGAAAACCTCGCGCAATTAAACCGTCACTTAAGGAAAGCAAGATCAATCAAGAAGTGGTCACGATTGTGCACTTCAACGTATAAATAGCAAGGAATGAACAAGCGTATTAGACATGCAGGGTCAAACATATTGACAAAAGAAGCAACACAAACATATAGTAGTAGCAGGAGTAGGCTATGATTCAGTAGTAAAAGAAACCTACTCGGAGCAGAGTAGTCAACAAAGTCAAGTGGTCACATAGAATCAGAAGTGAAGAAACCATAGTAACAGGTAAAGGAGATCAACACAAAGAAACAAGAAAAGTCTTTAAACTCATAGCAATAAGTGAAGAAAACATTTATAAGGAATTAGGGTTTTGACAGAGCTGAGTTGAAAAGGTAGGAACTCAGGATCGGATGAGTCAAACAAGAAAAAAAAGATTCAAACACAAAGAACTTAATTGAACCAAACATGCGTATAAAATAAACAAAGAGAGAGTTTCAGAAACCCAGATAGAACCAAAACACTTAGGGTTTTTAACACGATAAACCAGGTAGCAGAAAACATGGACAAACTGTTTAAACATAGTAAAATCATAAAACACACTGAAAATCGGAGAAAAGTTTAGGAAAACCTAATTTGAAAATGAAGAGTTATATTGAAAGAAAATCGAAGAACCTTTGAGAAAACACTAAGAATTTCATAACATGCATAGATCTAAGACAGATCTGAAAGAAAAATCAGAAAGCTCTTAAAGCTAAGGTTTCAGAGAACCCAGAAAAGAGAGAAAGACTTCGAAAGGTTACCGATCTAGCCGGAAAAGCCATGGATCCGACTTGAACGGTCATGGGTGGCCGAAAAAAGACCAGAGATAGAGGTTGAGCATGGACTGGATCAGATCTCTTCGAGATCTGTCCATGGAATCACGAAAATAGGTAACCAGTAGACATAGGAGACGGGTACACGCCTCAAACTGCCATGAGAGTCCATGGATTAGGTGGGGATTGAAGGGAATTAGGGTATATTTGGGTGGCGGCGGCTAGGGTTTAGGTGATGTTGCAGAGAGAGTTTGAGAGGAAGGGATTCAAGGGCGGCGGGTGGTGAGAAATGATTTAGGGTAAGGGGTTGTTTAGGGGTTAAAAATGGTAAGGGGCAATGGTGGCCGTTGATCTGAATGATCAACGGCCTAGATTAAAAGGGGTAGGTGGAGATCCGGGTTTGGGTAGGATTTAATTGGGTAAGGGTCGGGTTTAAATTAATTGGGCTGGGGAATTGGGGTTCAATTTAGGCTGAAATTGAAATACAAATGGGATGTTATTTAAATAGCCAATTTTCCCCTTTTTAAATTATAAGAAATAGTAAATGGCTTCTGAAGATTAACTTAAAAAAGCTAAAATAATTTATAACATATAATTAACAATTTAAAAATACAGGACCCCATTTTATAAATATAAAACCTAATTAAACCTAGAAAGGGCTAATATTGCAATTATATGCAATTTAGCTTTGAAAATACTAAATAAAATTGTAAAAATATGTAAAAATTACCTTAGCTTTATTTTGGCATAAATATAAAAATCCAATAGATGAATTACCAAAATAATAATTTTAGAAATAATTATTGGGGATTTTATGGAAGAAAAAGGGAAATAAATCAATTAAAAACCCTTAAAAATTATGGAAAAATAATAAAAATGCTTGGACATGCTTATATATTCATATATATGATATTTTGAAAGTATTTTTGCATATTGAAAATATATAGGAAAAAATTGGGTGTCAACAGCTGCCCCTCTTTACCCGGGAAGGATGAAAGAGTTTTCGGGTAAAGAAATGATGGCCAATTTTGACCGAGCGAAATGGTTTGAAGAGGTTTAGGCTGCACCCTGGCTTCTGAGCTGCCTACATATCCCTGGTATTACAGGAATCAGGCCGTATATAGTTCAAGACTCATCGGCGGAGTATGCCGATGAAGCGATTTCAAGAACGGACGCACCATCTAGGGCTAGGGAGCGGACGGTTTACGGGAATGGTTAGGTTTGATATGGCTGCAGGCACTGGAGCGGAACTGCTTCTGCCGGGATGACTGTTGCTCGTCGGTTTACCTGCAAATAAACAACACAAGCATATATTGTGCGCAAATTTAAACATGATGCAGATTCCCGTTGGACCATGAATGCTGCCTTTGGACGGTTAAGAATGGTGTCCTCAGACCATGATATTCTGGTCCATGAAGCGTATAATAAAGGATTCGCAGGCCATGAAATGATGTTGTCCGGCTATGAGGATGGTGCCTCCGAACCATGACGCCTTTGAATAATGATATGCAAAAGTTTGAAAGAAATCCTCGGGCCATGACATGGTGTTCTCGCGCTATGAAGATGGTGCCTCCGAATGACGACGCCTTTGGATGAGTTGGCGATATTTCAGCCCATGAAGGATGCAGTAGCATGTGGCGATCTTTCAGCCGTGCAATGTGGCGATCTTTCAGCCGTGCAGTGTGGCGATCATTCCGCTGTGTAATGCAGTATGAGGCGATCTTTCAGCCGTGCGATGTAGTATGAGGCAATCTTTCAGCCGTGTAGATGCAGTTAGTGGCGATCTTTCAGCCGTGCAAATGTAGTATGTGGCGATCTTTCAACCAAGCAAATGCAGTATGTGGCAATCTTTCAGCCGTGCAAATGTAGTATGTGGCAATCTTTCAGCCATGCAGATGTAATATGTGGCGATCTTTCAGCCATGCAGATGTAATATGTGGCAATCTTTCAGCAATGCAGATGTAATATATGGCGATCTTTCAGCCGTGCAAATGTAGATGGAGGCAGCGTTTAGTCTCGGAAGGCAGAATAGTAGCCTTATGCTAGTTGGAAGACAGAATGGTAGCCTTATGCAATGCAGATGCAGATGGAGGTAGAGTTTAACCTCGGAAGGCAAAATAGTAGCCTTATGCAAATTGGAAGGCAGAATGGCAGCCTTATGCAATGCAGATGCAGATGGAGGTAGAGTTTAACCTCGGAAGGCAGAATAGTAGCCTTATGCAAGTTGGAAGGAAAAATTGTAGCCTTATGCAATACAGATGCAGATGGAGGTAGAGTTTAACCTCAGAAGGCATAATAGTAGCCTTATGCAAGTTGAAAGGCAGAATGGTATCCTTATGCAATGCAGATGCAGATGGAGGTAGAGTTTAGCCTCGGAAGGCAGAATAGTAGCCTTATGCAAGAAATAAAATATCAAATGACAGTAGAGTTTTCTTAGCTGATAGCAGATTGCGGCGTTGTGATTACTGGGAGCATTGTGACATACGGGACATCACTGGTGTGCGGATAGCAAATGTTGGCAAGTTTAACGGTTAAGAGAGTCGTATTCTTGAACAATGTTTGTTCCATGAGCGTGCAATATGTTTTAATGATTTCTCAATCCTAGTGCCTGCATCCAAAGAAAAATCATGAGTTTAGTAAAGGGGGAGAGGTTAGTTCGTACCTCTGCTGGCTTTGCTTGACTCGTTCTGCTTTGATCTGGTGATACCATTTGTATCATTGGGGTAGCGTTGCTAAACGAAGCAGTTTCAATAATAAACATGCATGATTTTGTAAAAGTATGACATAAATGTATAATTAAAATAGCTTTTAGATGAACCGACGACTGTGACGTGGTTCGAGACATTGCAACCTCTCTTGCTAACGGAATTTTGAGGGTCCTCCTCAAAATTCTGCCCCAGTTTGGTGGGTTGACGTTTCTGACTGTTGCTCGTGCGGCGATCGGCTGAAATTACTTTGGAATTTTGAGGGTCCTCCTCAAAATTCTGCCCCAGTTTCCAATTTCGGGGGAAAAATGAAATTTTTATTGAATTGTGACCGAACCCATAGGGCTGCCTACGTATCCCCTCTTAAATAGGAATCAGGTCAGGCGTAGTTCAATTTACATCATATGAGGAAAGCATAAGGATTACACATAGTAACGCTTGACTGCGTCTGAATTAATCGGCTTTGGCCAAACTTCTCCGTCCATTTCTGCAAGTGTGAGGGCTACTCCTGTCAAGAGCCGGTGAACCATATATGGACCCTACCAGTTGGGAGAGAACTTCCTTTTGGCTTCATCTTGATGCGGAAAAACTTTCTTTAACACCAGTTGTCCCGGTGTGAACTGTCTTGGCTTGACTCTTTTGTTGAAGGCTCTGGACATTCTGTTCTGATAGAGTTGACCATGGCAAACTGCGTTCATTCTCTTTCCGTCTATAAGAGCTAGTTGCTCGTAATGATTCTTCACCCACTCTGCGTCGTCGAGCTCAACTTCCTGTATGATCCTTAGGGAAGGAATTTCGACTTCAACGGGAATGACCGCCTCTGTACCATAAACCAGCATATAGGGGTTGTCCCGGTTGATGTGCGGACTGTGGTGCGATACCCCAATAGAGCAAATGATAACTTCTCGTGCCACTGTTTATGCTTCTCTATCATTTTCCTCAATATCTTATTGATATTCTTGTTGGCGGCTTCTACAGCTCCATTCATTTGAGGCTTGTAGGCTGTGGAATTCTTGTGTCTGATCTTGAAAGTTTCACACATAGCTTTCATCAAGTCGCTATTGAGGATGGAGACGTCATCAGTAATGATTGACTCTGGACTTTCTGAGCTTCTGCTTTACAGGGGGACACATAGGACCGGTTGGTAGTTTGTGAGCCACAATAGATGTACTCAGACCAGTCATGTCATCATACGACCAGGCGAATATGTCCTCGTATTCTTTCAGAAACTCTGTATACTTTTCCTTTTCTGACGGCGATAGGTGAATGCTGATTCGTGTTTCTTTGACATTTTCTGAATCTCCCAGGTTGACAATTTCGGTCTCGTCCAGGTTGGACTTAGGTCTGTTCTCAAAGTTCTCAGCTTCTTTGATAATTTCCTTGGGTATCTCATCTTCTTCTGAATCAATATCCATTTGTTGCGTTGTCTCATTGCATGTCATAGTCATTGGTTCATCGAGATATATAATAGTAATGATGTATTGGTAAAGTAAAGAGAGATAGCAATAAATATTTAAATCCTAAGAAAAATCAAACATGCTTTTGAATAATTGTTTTGAACATCGATGATCTTATTGCAGGAATTGAAAAATGCGAAAGGAAAATTATTTGGTAAATAAAAACAATGAATGATGCTTGTTTTAGCCTTGCTACCCCGAGGCTCGTCGAGCTCTGGTTGTTCTGATGGTCCAATTCTTGAGATATGCCCCTCTGCTCATAGCCTGTATGGAAGGGCCTTTCTCCCCCTCCTCCTCGACAATGACACAACAATCCATATCACTGTCTTCTAAGAACAAGTTCTTCATTGCTGCAAGCGCTTCTTCTTCATCTGACCCATAAATAACGTCAGCCTGTTGGAAAGTCTGCTCCAAATGCAGTATTGGCTGCTCTAGTGGATAGTAAGGACTGCGCCATGGTGGCGACCAGTTGTTGAATTCTTCCCAGGTGTAATCATATACCAAACCGAAGGTAGTGCCATGTTTCTTGAGTTTTATGAGCTTAGAGATTCCTTGGAGATCCTTGCCGAGCCCTTTTCCAGGTTCATACCCACTCCAATTCAGTATACTCTCGATTTTGTTATCCCACCATTTGTCTTTGTTGACAGCATTGACCCGCTCGATGTGGTGGTAAGTTTCTCCACCCAGCTTCCTTCTTCCCCCGATTGCCGGAATGGTCTGGCGACTGTATATAGGGTTGCTACCGTCGCCGTGAATGATCACTTCTTGGTGATTCCGTTCGAACTTTACTACCTAATGCAGCATTGATGCTACGGCCCCAGCAGCATGAATCCATGGCCGTCCTAGCAGCAAGTTATAGGATGCTGGTACATCTATTACTTGGAAATCGACATCAAACCAGGTTGGCCCCATCTGCAAGCATAGAATAATCTCACCAATGGTGGACCTCTAAGAACCATCGAAGGCTTTCACATTGATTGCTCCGTCTTTTATCTCGTGCAGCCCTTTACCAACTTTTTGAGTGTTACCAGCGGACAGATGTTAAGACTGGAACCTCCATCGATCAGTATTTTGGTGATAAAATAATGTTCGCATTGCACGGTGATGTGCAGTGCCTTGTTGTGCCCCAGCCCTTCGGGTGGTAGCTCGTCCTCATGAAGGTGATCTTATGGCTTTCCAGAACATGACCTACCATATTAGCCATTTCCCCACCAGTGATATTACTTGGTATATATGCCTCACTTAACACTTTTAACAGAGCATTCTTGTGTGCCTCGGAATTCTGCAGCAAGGAGAGAATGGATATTGTACTGGCGTCTTGTTTAGCTGGTCGATGACTGAATATTCCTTGGCCTGTATCTTCCTCCAAAGATCATCCGGACCTGTCTCGATGATGGGCAGCCGATTGGAGGCCTGCTTGCTTGATTCATCTAGGTGTTCAAGGGTATAGACACTTCCAGTTCTTGTCATACCTGTGCTGCGACAGTTTCTTCAATCCTACCCTTGCCTTTTCTTCTTGCCTCGGCTATATAGTTCCAGGGTATAGCGTTTGTACAGAATGGCGGTGTGGTTGACATTGCCACTTGGATTTGCATAGCTATCCTCACTCCGAATAGAACATGTGCCTTGGGCAGCAAGACTGTAACCTCAAACGGTACGGGTGTATTTGCCGGAGACGCGAATTCAACCTCAATTGGTGCTGGTGCCTTTACGGACGTTTGGAGCGGGTTCTTTTACCACAATGATCTTGTTATCAATCAAAGACTGTATCTTCTCTTTCAGGGAACAACATTTATCGATGGTGTGTCCATTCATGCCGGAGTGGTATGCACAGGATTTGTTCGGGTTAACTTACTGAGAAAGATTCTCAGGGGTTGCAGCAGGGATGGGGGTGACATAACCAGCAGCTTTGAGTCTCTCATACAGCTGGTCAATGGGTTCGGCGATGGCTGTATACTGTTTTGGAGGTCTGCGATCAAAATTTGGTCGAGGTCTAGGGAAGTTTTAGCGTGCGGGGGGTGATTGATAATGGGATGGGTGAGCATTATAGGTTTGGTAGACAAGAGCGTGTTGGGAGTATCTAGGTGAAGCAGGTTGACATGTAGGAGGTGGAGATGAGTGATAAGTTGGTGGAGGAGCTTGGTACGAGGGTGAGGGTGCTTGGTAATTTGGAGTTGGCTGATATATGAGTGGAGGTGTTGGGTAAGTTTGGTATTTTAGGGGAGACTTGGTCCTTTGTGCAACCATCACGGCCCCTACGTCCCTTTTCTTGGACACACCATCAGACTGTAAGGCCTTATTTGTAGCTTGCAAGGCCTCGAAGTTTGTAACTATACCGCTTTTGATACCTTCTTAAATTCTTCCACCCAATTTGATAATGTCATAGAACTTGTTGTTCTCAATCATCATCAGCCATTCATAGTACTGGGGGTCTTGAGCTCGGACAAAGAACTTGTTCATTTGTTCCTCTTCTAAGGCAGGTCTGACCTTAGCAGCTTCGGACCTCCAGCGAGTAGCATACTCGCGAAACGTCTCTGTGGGCTTCTTCTTCAGAAATAGAACATGTCTGGTGCATTCTCCGTATTAAACATGAATCTGTCCATAAGTCAGATGCCATGCCTACCCAGCTTGACACTTCTTGGGATCTTGGCTGATGTACCAAGATAATGCGTTTCCTTTCAAACTTCTCATGAACAACTTCATGCAGATTCTCTCGTCTTTCCCTACTCCTACCAACTTGTCGCAGTATGTCCTTAGATGGACCCTTGGATCACCCGTACCATCAAACATTTCGAACTTAGGAGGTTTGTACCCCTCGAGCAGTTTGACATCAGGCTGTATGCAAAGATCCTCATAGTTCAGCCCTTCAATCCCTTTGCTTTCTTCGATGCCCTGAATCCGGCTAGTCAACTTCTTAAGCTCCTCAGCCAGGTTCATGATCAGTAGATCCTTTTCCTCAGACTCAGGTGTGCTTGAGATGGGTTGGGTGGAGTGTGGCGTGGTCTCCACGTAGATAGGATTGTTGTGGTGGCTTGTTGTATGGGTGTGGAAATGGTCGTTTGTGGGGTTTTGAGGTTCTGGGAGTAATGGAGTGTTGTTTGGGGTATGGCAGGTGTTAAATTGGTTCTTTGGTGGAGCAACGGGATAGTGAGGAGCAGGATATTTCTGTTGTTTTGGGATGTTTTGAGGAGGTGTAGGGTTTTGAGTGTTGGGGAAGTTGACATCTGGGGTGCTGAGGGAAAATGACAGGCTTGCCAGATTCCGAACCTGTTCGAGCTCTTCCTGAAATTTTAACAGCTTCTGTTCAAGTTGTGACACATTTTCGTTAGGAACCCGGATACCATGGCCATCAGTGGCCTCTGCTATTGTGTTCTCTTTTCTAATGTTGTTCAAATCTTCCATCTTGCTTTTGTTCTTGTTCTTAACAGGACTAAGAGAAGGAGTGGGTGGAGGGCCCCTAGATCTCGTGGAATAAGATGATGTTGCCAGAGTGCACGAACTAACCTTTGGGGAGGGGAATAATAAAATAAAAATAAAACAAAAAGGTAACCAAGTTAGTGAGAATTATAAGAAGTATTATAATATTTAAACACATAGTGCAGGAATGTAAAGCGTGTCCTAATTTGGGGACCTCTTTGTGCCCGAGGTAGGCCTAGCGACAAATAAACTTGGAGAACTTTTATTGGTAAATGCCTCATTTTATTGATAAAAAATATAGGCGAATCCCAAAACGACACTAAATAAGTGTTGGCCCAAGAGCAGGTGAAGTTTTGAAGATTGACAAAAGAACTCAGACATGGACCAGGTCCATCTTGTGAAGCACAGTCATGATCTATATGCTCATGTGAGATGCACGTGAAGGAGATAAGTCTAATTGATCGAGCAGCAATATCTCCTGATCTGATCGAAAAGGTTGCATATTGGATAAGGAGAGAAAGACTCCTTACATAAAGAGAACACAATCTAGGATAAAGATAGTGTTAGAGTTTGAGATCATCATGAACTCTTCTACGATAGAAGAGCAGCAATTGAATCCCAGTAAGACTCTGATCACTAACCTATTAAATGTCAGTGTTGTTTTCTTTTACAGGTAATGCACACAAGCAGAAGTTAAACTTAAATTGACAGCAAAAGAGCAAGACGTTTTGCAAGCAATTTATGTGTGATTCGAATGTGCAATCCTGAAGCTACTTGAACGAGATAGAAGAACCAGTTCCTAGTGTCTATCTTTTATTCTAGTTCAATTGTAGTAGGTGATTTTGCATTGTACCTTTCAGCTTTCATAGAAGCAATTGTATTAGGTACCTAGAGTGTTCAAGTTAGAGTTAACTTGAAGTTGTCGCAACAGTTGAGGCTGTGTGCCACAACGGGATTAGAGTTAATCCTTAAGTTTACTAAGAGTTTTTGTAAATGCTATTTTGGCTCAGTGATTTTAGTGGAAATTTGGGAAAATCCTACTGAGTAGTAGATCGTGGTTTTTTTCACCTTTTGAGCCAGGTGTTTTCCACGTAAAAATCTCTGTGTTCTTTATTTTATGTATTTATTATTCTGCAAACAGCAGTAGTTGGAACACCTAGAAGAACCAGGTTCTTCTATTGCGAAAACTGGGTACCACACAAATCACCCCCCCCCCCCCTTGTGTGGTGTTGACGCTTAAAATATCAATTGGTATCAGAGCAGGTTATCCTTGAAGAGGTTAACACCTTAGGAAAAGATCAAGATAAGTGCACCACCTGGAAAGTGGGAAGGGTAATCCATTGCTAGGCCTCCACTCTTTGATGGTCAGTATTATTCTTGGTGGAAAAACAGGATGAGAGATCATATCATAAGAGAAGACTATGAACTATGGGACATAGTCACTGATGGTCCCCTGGCAACTACGAAGAAGAATGATGAAGGAGTGGACGTGCCAAAGACAAGAGCTGACTGCACTGCTGATGACTTGAAGAAATGGGAGAAGAATGCCAAGGCCAAGAAATGGCTTGTGTGTGGACTGGGTCCAGACGAGTACAGCAGGATTCAAAGCTGTACCACTGCCAAAGAGATATGAGACACTTTACAAGTGGCTCATGAAGGAACTCCTCAAGTAAAGAGATCAAGAGGCACTCTGCTATATTCTCAATATGAGAACTTTACTATGAAGGAAGGAGAAACTATCCAGGAGATGTACACAAGGTTTACAACACTAACGAATGAACATAAATCTCTTGGGAGAATTATCCTTGAAGAAGACAAGGTTGAGAAGATATTGACAAGGGTCTTACCAGTAACTTGGGAAAGCAAAATCACTGCTATTCAGGAATCAAAGAACATTGCTACTCTCAAGTTGGATGAACTTATTGGAAACCTTACTGCCTATGAACTGAGAAGGCAAACCATGAAAATGGATGCACCCAAGAAGGAGAGGAATCTGGCTCTCAGAATAGCTGAAGGGGCAGATCTGGAAGATGATGAAATGGCCATGATTACACGGGATTTCAAAAAGTACCTAATGAGAAGGAAAGGGTTCTTCAAGAGGTACAACCTTCAACAAACCAAGGGCTCCTGAGAAACAAACCAATGAGGGTTGTTACAAATGTGGCAAGACTGATCACATGATCAAGAACTGTCCTCAGTGGGAAATTGAATGGAAGAAGGAAAGGGCTGACGAAGGAACATGAAGAAGGAACAGGTTCAACCCAAAAGGAACAAAGGATCAATAAAGGCTATGGTTGCTGCTTAGGGAGAAACATCAGATGAGGAGTCAGAAGATGAAGCTGGAGATGAACAAACACTTATGGCCATCGGAGAATCAGATGATGAACAAGACGTAAATGTCCTTCATCTCAAAGACAAAATTAAATTCTGTCTAAACAAAGGTTGTCTGAACTATTGTTAGACTTCATTGATGAGTCTGAGATAATTAACAATGAGAAAGAAGATCTGTCTAGGGAGTGTGTGATCTTAAAAGCCAAGTGTAAAAATCTAGAATCTAGGGCTAATGAGAGTGACAGTAAAAATGCTGAGTTGAAGAACCAGGTTCTTGAACTTGACACCAGTGTCCTAGAGCTTAGGTCTGAGAACTTAAAACTGAAATTAGGAATAGGTAAGAAGAAAGCTGATCTCACACATCTCACCTTAGAAGAAAACTTAGGAAAAATGAAGGATGAGTTGTACAAAAAGGATGAGCAGATAAGAATCATAAAGGAAGACCTAGGGAAGGTAAAACATGAACTGGACAGAACTTGCAAATGGAATAAGGCTTCTGATGCACTTTCCTGGCTACAAGAACATCACAGTAGCAACAAAAGAGGACTTGGCTATGGGACTCAAGCGCCTAAGTGGGACCCTAAAAGCAAGTACCTCACTCTTCCTGGAAACAAAATTTGCACACACTGTGGCAAGACTGGCCATTTCAAAATTGAATGTAATGCAAAAGAAAAGGCCAGTCAAAAGATCAAAGCCTTTGTTCAAAAGAAAAATAGGCTGCCTGAGTGGGCTAAAAGGAATTTGATTTACCCCTTTGCCTATAGAAAGGGACCCAAACTAGTTTGGGTTCCTAAGACTAACCCCTGATTTCTTTTTGCAGGTCCAAGTAAAGGGAAGTAGCCAAATATGGTACATGGATAGTGGCTGCTCAAAACACATGACTGGAAGCAAGAACCAGTTCCTTTCACTTGAGACTTAAAAGGAGGTAATGTCTCCTTTGGAAATGGGAAGAAAGGTGAGATTATTGGGGTTGGAAACGTAGGTAAGACAGACTCTCACTCCATTGAGAATGTATTTTTGATAGATGGCTTGAAGTATAGCCTAATCAGTGTGTCACAACTGTGTGACAGAGGTAACCTTGTAGCATTTACCTCCACCAAAAGCTTTGTGATTAACCTTACCACTGACAGGATTGTTTTGCAGGGAAAAAGAGTTAACAATATTTATATTGTAGATTTGTCTACTCTTTCAGAAAATGAACTAACTTGCTTAAGTGTGTTGGATAATGATCCCCTCTTATGGCACAAAAGACTTGGTCATGCAAGTCTGAATCAACTTAACAAATTAGTCTCTAAGGACTTGGTGATAGGGCTAACTAACATCAAGTTCAAGGAAGACAAGTTTGTGAGGCCTGTGCAAGGGGGAAGCATGTACGATCTTCCTTTAAAAGCAAGAAAATGGTAAGCACAACCAGGATGTTGGAACTGGTTCATATGGATCTCTGTGGTCCAATGAGAACATTGAGCAGAGGTGGTAAGAAATATGTGATGGTACTTGTTGATGATTACTCTAGGTTTACCTGGGTACTATTCTTAATATCTAAAGATGAAGCATTTGACATGTTTACTGCTTTTGTTAGAAAGACTCAAAAACAACTAGGTAATCAACTTGCATCCATTAGGTCTGATCATGGAACTGAATTTGAAAATGCTAAGTTTGCTGAATTTTATGATGAGCATGGTATAGATCATAACTTCACTGCACCTAGGACTCCTCAACAAAATGGAGTAGTTGAAAGAAAGAACAGAACTCTTGAAGATATGGCTAGGACAATGCTTCTTTCTAATAAACGGCCTTATAGTTTCTGGGCAGAGGCTGTAAACACTGCATGCTACATCATCAATAGGTGCATGACTAGACCTCTTGTAGAGAAGACTCCCTATGAATTACTTAAAGGAGAAAGCAAAATATATCCCATCTTAGGGCATTTGGATGCAAGTGCTTTGAGCACAACAATGGAAAAGACTCCCTAGGTAAGTTTGATCCCAGAAGTGATGAGGGAGTATTCTTGGGATATTCTTCACATAGCAAAGCATATAAAGTGTTCAATAAAAGAACTTTGTGTGTAGAAGAAAGTGTTCATGTAGTGTTTGATAAAAATAACATTCTTTCTAAGAGACAGGAACATGAAGATGAGGCTATTGGGCTAGTAAAAGATTTGACTGAAATCTCAACACAAGTTAAAGTGGCACCAAAAGAAGGAACAGGTGATGGAACAGGTTCTTCCATCCAGGGCATCTTGACAGGGGGGAAATTATCAAATAGGAACTGAAACCAATCCCCTAAAGGAACTCGTTCATGACCATGTTGCTCAGCAACAGAACATGAGAGAAGCATCTAGCAGAAATCAGTTAGTTGTGAAATCTCACAAGTATCAAAGTTCTCATCCTATTGAGAACATACTTACTGATCCAACCTCTGGAGTTAAAACTAGATCACAATTAAAGAATCTGTGTGCTTTTGATGCTTTCCTATCTCTTATTGAACCTAAAAATGTTGTTGAGGCTTTGCAGGATGATTGGGTAAATGCAATGCAAGATGAACTCAATCTGCTCGAGAGAAGTCAAGTTTGGCACCTAGTTCCAAGACCCAAGGATAAATCAGTCATTGGCACAAAATGGGTCTTCAGAAACAAACTTGATGAAGATGGAATAGTTACAAGAAACAAGGCAAGACTGGTGGTCCAAGGTTACAGCCAAGAGGAGGGTATAGATTATGATGAGACTTTTGCTCCAGTTGCAAGGCCAGAGGCAATAAGACTCCTCAGCAGCTTTGCAGCAACACATGGAATTCACATCATCAGATGGATGTCAAAAGTGCCTTCCTGAATGGCTACCTAAAAGAAGAAGTGTTTGTGAAACAACCTCCGGGGTTTGAAAGCAAGGAATGTCCTGAGCACGTGTACAAATTAGACAAGGCTCTCTATGGACTCAAGCAGGCTCCCAGAGCATGGTATGAACGATTGTCCAAGTTCCTGCTTGAACATGGCTACAAAAGAGGTAAAATTGACAGTACTTTATTCTTGAGGGAAAAATGTAAGGATCTTCTAGTAGTACAAATATATGTTGATGAATAATCTTTGGGGCCACCACTGACAAACTAAGTAAGGATTTGCCAAAGTTAATGGGGAGTGAAGGTTTGAAATGAAAGGATGATGAGTGAGCTTAACTTTTTGTTAGGCTTACAAATCAAAAAAAGCCCAAATGGCACCATGATCCATCAACAAAAATATGAAAAGGAGCTGATCAGAAAGTTTAAAATGGATGAATCTAAGGAAATAGACACCCCCATTGCAACTGCCACTAATTAGACATAGATGAACCTGGTTCATCTGTTGATCAAAAAGTTGTATAGGGCATGATTGGTTCTCTATGTATTTACTGCAGCAGACCTGAATAGTTTCAGTGTAGGCTTTGTGCTCGCTTCCAGGCTAATCCAAAAGAGTCTCACTTGACTGCTGTCAAGAGGATACTGAGATATTTGAAAGGCACTATGATCTGTGTCCTTGGTAACCCTAAGGTAGTATTTCAATCTGTAGGGTGGCTGAGTGCAGCAGTTTGGGGGCCTCGCGAGTCGCTAGTGAATCTGACTAGTGAATTCTGGTAGTAATCCAGTTTTGTTGCCGAAGAGGCGTGAAGAATTAAGAACAGCTAGTATGCAAGCTCATTTGTCAACTAGATGCTGTCACTTATATTGTTAGCTGAATATACATGTCTGTGAACTGTTATTCGAGGAGCTGATGCTGATTATGCAGGTTCTTGTGGATAGAAAGAGCACCTCATGTATGGCTCATTTTTTTGGTTCATGTCTGGTATCATGGGCTACTAAAAAGCGAAATTCAGTGGCCTTATCCACTTCTGAGGCTGAATATATTGTTGCTGCCTCCTGTTGTGCTCAACTGCTGCGGATCAAACAACAGCTGATAGATTTTGGTATTGGAGTTGGTTGCATTCCTATATTCTGTAATAACACTAGTGCTATAAGTATGACAAAGAACCCTGTTCATCATAAGAGGACTAAGCACATAGATGTTAGACACCAGTTCTTAAGAGATAACTGTGAGAAAGGACTGATCTCCATAGAATTTTGTGCTACTGATTAACAAATTGCTGACATCTTCACTAAAGCACTGAGTAGAGAAAACTTTGAGAGGAACAGGTTGGAATTAAGGATGATTAAGATCACCTAATAGGTCCAGCTCAAAATGCACTAAAAAAATTGAAAAAAAGTATATTTTTGGCTAGGAAATCTGAACTTGTAATATCTAGATTAATTCTTACTCAACTTCATACTTTAATTAGTATACTCCTGTGACATGTGTTAATATGACTCGCTGATCTCTTATAAAATTTTCTCTATAATGGTAATTTGAGGCATTTTCAAGAGAATTCTAAATGAAGAACCTGGTTCATCAGTATGGGTTTATCTGAAAGCTAAGGTATGTTTTCTATACTCTGCACAATTAGAACTATCTGTTAGCTTTGAACCAATTCCTTCTGCCTAGAACTCTAAACCGGAAAAATTGCCTAAAATCTAGAGAAGATAAAGCGATCATTCAAACCTGAAATTTCAAGTTGATTAGACCTCTAATTGACCAATGCTAAAAGCTGCCGTTACCCATTAAATGTGTATTTCTCTTTAAATACAAATCATTCCCTCTGCCAACTCTATAATTCTAAACCGTCAAAAATTCCTCTTTCACTTACCCTCTTCTTCTCTAAAAATCTAATTCATCTACTCTCCCAGAAATCTGTGATAATGTCAAACCCCCAAGATAATCCTGGAACTCTTTCACAACCTAGCCCTTCTGAGTCCTCCACACCTCCTCAACCTAACACTACCCCCCAACTTAATAATAGGCGAGTAAAGATGTTTCTCGCAAAACTTTGGCTTCTGGTGCGCTTTCAAAGAAACTGAATGCACAATTAAAGGCTAGCCAAGCCCAAGACTTTGAAAACTCAGATGATTCCTTCAAATCTTCAAGTATGGGAGAAGGAACTGGTTCTTCTGATTCTGAGAAGGTTCAAAATTCCCCTTCTGAGGTACGCTCCATTTTGGTTGAAAATTTAGTATAATAGGTTTTTCTGGTTGGGTCTGTTTATGAATGTGGAAATGCCTGAGTCAAGAAGGAGAGGAGGTAAAAATAAAAGTGAAAAGAAAAGGAGAGTGAGGGTGTAAGCAGTGATATGAGGGGAAAAGGGATAGAAGTGGCTGATTCTTCACCCACCTCTGAGATGATAGACCAGCTATTTGTGGGGCTGGAGATGACGTTGTAAAATAAAGTAGCAAGAAGACAAGGGGAAGTGGATCGGGGAGGCTGCTGAAGGGTTGGTCAATTTAAGTTCACATGTAGATGAACCTGGTTCATTTATTGAGGAAACTAGCAGACCTTCTGAAGAAAGTAGATGCTAGTTACGACCCCCAAAAAGAAGGACCTAACCCCTAAGATTTCCAGTACTGCAAAGAATACCAGAAAAGAAAGCTGCCCTCTCCAACAATTACTGCCACTTCCTTACCAAAGGAAGAGCCACAAGAAGCAGGGTGAAATAGAGTGAGGCTGATCTACAAAGGGCTTTTAGCTGAAAGTAAGAAGAATGGATAAAGGAAAAGGGAAGGTTTGCAGAGTCCTCAGAGGCTGCTGAAGATGAGGAGATGAAACTGGTCCATCAAGAAAGGAGTACATCTGTGGAGGTTGAGGAGATGGAACAGGTCATCAGGAGGTAGTTCAACAAGTGAAGGTTCAGAAACCCAAGCCCAAAAAGCCCAAGACTTCTTCCAAGAAGTCGTCCACTGTGTCTGAGGATGCTGAACCTTCACTAGCCAAGAGGACAAGGTCTACAGTGAAACAAAACAAGCAAAAATTTCTGAAGATGAGGATAGAGAGTGAAGAGAAGAAGATGAGTCTGGTGAACAAGACAAGTTTGCCTATTGGCAAAAGAAAAATTCTGAAAGGTAGACTGCTGAAAGACCTGGTGGAACCAGGAATGATAAGATTGGTGGATGCTTTAGATGCTCAGGGATGGAAGGACATGGTCCTTCAGATGGATGGTAGGCTAGCCAGAAATGAACTAATTGAGTTTATGGCGAATGCAGAGGTTCATGATGGCAAGGTTAGCAGCCTGGTAAAAGGACAAGTGTCATTTGATGCAGAAAAACTGGGCAAAATCCTTGATATACCCTCTGAAGGGTTTGATGATTATACAAGGCAAAAGTGGTCTTGCCTGGACTCCATCCCTAATGCTCTTTGCAATAACCGGGAGGTTTTGATTCTGAAGATGTGAATGAAGCCAGGGCTGTGCAAAAAAGTGAAATGAGGCCTGAGCACAAGGTCTTGTTTGAATTTGTCAATAAGTGTTTATTGCCCAAGAAAGGAGAGAAGGCAAATTGCTAATTACACGGATTTAGTTCTTATGGTGTGCCTGGATAGTGGACGGAAAATTAATTGGCCTGCCTTAATCATCAAGCTGCTGGATAGGGTCGTCAATAGCTCCAAAGCACATGCTATTCCCTATGGCTTTATTCTGACCATGGTTCTGGATAGGTTCAATGTGCCTCTGAAGAAATGGGAAATTGCATCAAGCAAGGATCATTTTGGCATTAATACTCTCATTGCTTGTGATTGTTTTAGTCAATGCTGTCCGCACCTTCTTTTTTCACTACACCCGGAAGGGCATAAAAGAGTTTTTCCAATTAAAGGACAATCGAAACGGGATTTGTTATTAAGAGATTCAGAGTTGCCATTTGGGAGATTTATGGTGTCCCAAGTCACCGTTGAATCCCGAATTGAGGAAATATTGACTCTGTTTAACAGTCCGCGAACCGAAAATCCGAGTAAGGAATTCTGTTAACCTGAGAGAAGGTGTTAGGCATTCCCGAGTTTCGTGGTTCTAGCACGGTCGCTCACTGTCATATTCGGCTTAATTATCTGATTTTAAACAATTATGAACCTATGTCCAAATTTTAACTTTTAGCCGCTTTTATTCATTTTTAGAGAAGATTGCAACGTCATTAAAACACGTCTCGAACCACGTCACATAAATGCACCCGTGGTTTTTGACATATTTTAACATCGTTGAGATTTGGATTTGGGTCACATAAATGCGCACCCGAATTTAGGAAAGTAATATTTATTAAACACGCGCCTAAAGCAACTACGCGTTTACACTTTGGCGAGGTCCATAGAATTTGCTAAATGGCACGCCCCGAAATCTAAACATTTTAAAGAAATAGTTAAAGAGGGCCACACGATTTGATTTTATTTGGTGCGGCGCACCTCAATTTATTTTCTTTAAAGCATTTCTACACTAATTCATGAGGGCCATAACTACATTTGCTAAATATGGCACACTCACTAATTGCTTCAAAATTCCTTGTCTTTGAAATCAAACAGGCCATGGACTTATTTGACGTTCATGTTAGCTAAGTGGAGGCCTTTCATAAAAATAAACAGAAGGGAAGAGCCCGTTCGATTCTTCCTTTGAAACACCGCTGCTGGCCAACTCTTAAGCCCAAATATCGGAACCAGACTTGTGAAGAACCAAACAGAGGCCAATTAATTAAGACTATTTGCAAACATGAAATTGAATTAAACACATGGATTCTGAACTCATTTTCGAACAAACTGGATTATTAGCGTTACATGAAATTTGCCATGTCAAGGAAACAGAGTAAATAAAAAAAAAACCTCACATCATTGCACCAGTTTGGTGACTTGTTACGCCATACTCATCATTTGACGGAATTAAACTAAAATGATGTTCAATTTCTGAAGGCAAAACTAAACATAAACTAAATTAGGCTAGATCACATCTTACTACTGCCAAAGGCCAACAGAACATTTGATTAATATTAAGCCTTACTACCCAAATCCAGCAAACTATGATATTTGAACCACCCATTCAAAAGCTACGGAAATTGCCCTTAACATATAGCGAAAAAAACGAATCCACTGCACTCACTCAAACCCATATATCAACTTTAAAGCAAACAAGTACACCAAGCAGCTACATTTAATGACCAAACTAAGACAGACATCATCTAAACATATGATATTCAAGTCTCAGATTCGAATTACATATTATGGCTTATAAAATAAAACTCGCTAGGTAGGATAGAATAGGACAATAAGATAATCACGACTCAAAACTTGTTGAAGAAATTGATTCAAAAGTTCCAGATCTCCATTTTGATTCCAAATCAACTCTACATTTAGAGGGAATGCAGAATTGTACCTGGAATTTTGAAAAGCAACACGAAGAAATGAAAGATCAGCAATAAGAACAGCAACAAGAACTGTGCTCAGCAGCAAAACCAACCCAGAAATGATCGAGGAACCCACTTTAAACAAGATTTAGACCCACAGTCGTACCAAACAAAACTCAGAATCAAAACACACACCCAGAACCTACTCAAACACTGGATATATCAACTCAAAGTCAGTTTTAACCTTCAGCTATCCGAGAATTATTTCAGAGTGAAAATACCAAGGATTTCAGAATTTTTCAAATGGAACAGTGTTCTTTTGGAGGTTTCAGCCGTCTGGAATTTTCAGGGAGTTTTGCTCTCTAATTCTTCTCAGATTTCAGAGTGTTTCAAAAGCTCTGTATTTTTTCTGGATTTTTCAGCTCTCTAGTTTTTGTCCA
>NC_031989.1:36590672-36622738 GCF_001879085.1 Nicotiana attenuata
TCGAGGGGTCGTCTTGAGCCCGAGTTCAGGCAAGGTCGAGTTTGAGCTCGAGGGACCAGATCCGAGCTCGAAGACAGAGTGCAATGCCTGAAGATTGAAGCATGATGTACACCAAGGCCGAGTATGATCGACCCCGAAATAGTACCGTTATGGATTTATAACAGAATGAGCGGGATTCCTGCCACATCCCCAAGATCATGCGCAAATCCCGGGATAAGATTGTACAATTCCGTACTAGGTGGTTAGACAGTTGTACCAAGAATATTCCTTACTATAAATAGAAATATACCTTATTTAGGATTCCCCTATTATATAAAGGGGACCCCAATCATTTGTAACTTCATCTCATTATTGGCAAGAATATATTATCCTACTTTTCTCTCTTACTGTTCATCAGAATTGTCCTATATATTTATTGTTCTTACTTTATTGCTGTTAGTTCATCTCGAGGTCACTAAGCTCGAGGTCACCACTGCTGAGTAACATTGGTTTGATTCACTTATTTCTTTCATTTCTACTTTATATTTCTTGATTATCAATTGATATTGAACTAAATCACACATCTTTAAAATCACAAATCAAATTTAATTCTTACTCGTATTTTCGAGGTAAACAATACTCATGAAATAAAAATATAAAAATAAAAAAATTAGATTGAAAAAAGACAATAGAATAAAATTAGAATAATTGAACTTGATTCTTGACTTTGATAACTTTAATTATATCAAACTAGAGTATCACTACGTAAATTTGCTTATTGCAGTTCTTGAAATAGTGAAAAAGAGCATGTAATTAAAAATGTGCAATTTACTACGAGGCTTGTATTTGACAGAATAATAATATACTTGGACAAAGAGGAAAAAAAGATAAAAGTATAAGTTCTTCGTAAGAAGTAAAATATAAGAAGTATAATCTGGCTTATTTATTCCAATAGACCTAGAATAATTTATACAAAGGAAAGTTAGGATCTAAATGAGTTATTGTTGTTACCTTATATTTTTCTAAATATTAAGTACTATTCCAAAAGTTTACTTACAATTTATATATATATTTTTTTATAGTTCTTATACCATAGTATTTAGTTTTTTTAAGGAAAAAGTAGCATATACATGTACTATTATTAGGAAATGGGGCCCCTCAAAAGATGGGACCTAAAGCAAAAGTCTTAGTAGTCTCCTCCTTTGGATGCACAATTAAAGGCTAGCCAAGCCCAAGACTCTGAAAACTCAGATGATTCCTTCAAATCTGCAAGTATGGGAGAAGGAACTGGGTCTTCTGGTTCTGAGAAGGTTCAAAATTCCCCTTCTGAGGTGGGCTCCGTTTTGGTTGAAAATTTGGATAATAGGTTTGTTCTGGTTGGGTCTGTTATGAATGTGGAAATGCCTGAGTCAAGAAGGAGAGGAGGTAAAAATAAAAGTGAAAAAGAAAAGGAGAGTGAGGGTGTAAGCAGTGATATGAGGGGAAAAGGGATAGAAGTGGCTGATTCTTCACCCACCTCTGAGATGATAGACCAGCTATTTGTGGGGCTGGAGATGACGTTGTAAAATAAAGTAGCAAGAAGACAAGGGGAAGTGGATCGGGGGAGGCTGCTGAAGGGTTGGTCAATTTAAGTTCACATGTAGATGAACCTGGTTCATTTATTGAGGAAACCCTAGCAGACCTTCTGAAGAAAGTAGATGCTAGTTACGACCCCCAAAAAGAAGGACCCTAACCCCTAAGATTTCCAGTACTGCAAAGAATACCAAGAAAAGAAAGGCTGCCTCTCCAACAATTACTGCCACTTCCTTACCAAAGGGAAGAGCCACAAGAAGCAGGGTGAAATAGAGTGAGGCTGATCTACAAAGGGCTTTAGCTGAAAGTAAGAAGAATGGATAAAGGAAAAGGGAAGGTTGCAGAGTCCTCAGAGGCTGCTGAAGATGAGGAGATGAAACTGGTCCATCAAGAAAGGAGTACATCTGTGGAGGTTGAGGAGATGGAACAGGTCCATCAGGAGGTAGTTCAACAAGTGAAGGTTCAGAAACCCAAGCCCAAAAAGCCCAAGACTTCTTCCAAGAAGTCGTCCACTGTGTCTGAGGATGCTGAACCTTCACTAGCCAAGAGGACAAGGTCTACAGTGAAACAAAAACAAGCAAAAATTTCTGAAGATGAGGAATAGAGTGAAGAAGAAGAAGATGAGTCTGGTGAACAAGACAAGTTTGCCATATTTGGCAAAAGAAAAATTCTGAAAGGTAGACTGCTGAAAGACCTGGTGGAACCAGGAATGATAAGATTGGTGGATGCTTTAGATGCTCAGGGATGGAAGGACATGGTCCTTCAGATGGATGGTAGGCTAGCCAGAAATGAACTAATTGAGTTTATGGCGAATGCAGAGGTTCATGATGGCAAGGTTAGCAGCCTGGTAAAAGGACAAGTGTCATTTGATGCAGAAAAACTGGGCAAAATCCTTGATATACCCTCTGAAGGGTTTGATGATTATACAAGGCAAAAGTGGTCTTGCCTGGACTCCATCCCTAATGCTCTTGCAATAACCAGGAGGTTTTGATTCTGAAGATGTGAATGAAGCCAGGGCTGTGCAAAAAAGTGAAATGAGGCCTGAGCACAAGGTCTTGTTTGAATTTGTCAATAAGTGTTTATTGCCCAGAAAGGAGAGAAGGCAAATTGCTAATTACACGGATTTAGTTCTTATGGTGTGCCTGGATAGTGGACGGAAAATTAATTGGCCTGCCTTAATCATCAAGCTGCTGGATAGGGTCGTCAATAGCTCCAAAGCACATGCTATTCCCTATGGCTTTATTCTGACCATGGTTCTGGATAGGTTCAATGTGCCTCTGAAGAAATGGGAAATTGCATCAAGCAAGGATCATTTTGGCATTAATACTCTCATTGCTTGTGATTGTTTAGTCAATGCTGTCGCACCTCTTTTTTCACTACACCCCGGAAGGGCATAAAAGAGTTTTTCCAATTAAAGGACAATCGAAACGGGATTTGTTATTAAGAGATTCAGAGTTGCCATTTGGGAGATTTATGGTGTCCCAAGTCACCGGTTGAATCCCGAATTGAGGAAAGATTGACTCTGTTTAACAGTCCGCGAACCGAAAATCCGAGTAAGGAATTCTGTTAACCTGAGAGAAGGTGTTAGGCATTCCCGAGTTTCGTGGTTCTAGCACGGTCGCTCAACTGTCATATTCGGCTTAATTATCTGATTTTAAACAATTATGAACCTATGTCCAAATTTTAACTTTTAGCCGCTTTTATTCATTTTTAGAGAAGATTGCAACGTCATTAAAACACGTCTCGAACCACGTCACATAAATGCACCCGTGGTTTTTGACATATTTTAACATCGTTGAGATTTGGATTTGGGTCACATAAATGCGCACCCGAATTTAGGAAAGTAATATTATTAAACATGCGCCTAAAGCAACTACGCGTTTACACTTTGGCGAGGTCCATAGAATTTGCTAAATGGCACGCCCCGAAATCTAAACATTTTAAAGAAATAGTTAAAGAGGGCCACACGATTTGATTTTATTTGGTGCGGCGCACCTCAATTTATTTTCATTAAAGCATTTCTACACTAATTCATGAGGGCCATAACTACATTTGCTAAATATGGCACACCTCACTAATTGCTTCAAAATTCCTTGTCTTTGAAATCAAACAGGCCATGGACTATTTGACGTTCATGTTAGCTAAGTGGTAGGCCTTTCATAAAATAAACAGAAGGGAAGAGCCCGTTCGATTCTTCCTTTGAAACACCGCTGCTGGGCCAACTCTTAAGCCCAAATATCGGAACCAGACTTGTGAAGAACCAAACAGAGGCCAATTAATTAAGACTATTTGCAAACATGAAATTGAATTAAACACATGGATTCTGAACTCATTTTCGAACAAACTGGATTATTAGCGTTACATGAAATTTGCCAATGTCAAGGAAACAGAGTAAATAAAAAAAAACCTCACATCATTGCACCAGTTTGGTGACTTGTTACGCCATACTCATCATTTGACGGAATTAAACTAAAATGATGTTCAATTCTGAAGGCAAAACTAAACATAAACTAAATTAGGCTAGATCACATCTTAACTACTGCCAAAGGCCAACAGAACATTGATAATATTAAGCCTTACTACCCAAATCCAGCAAACTATGATATTGAACCACCCATTCAAAAGCTACGGAAATTGCCCTTAACATATAGCGAAAAAAACGAATCCACTGCACTCACTCAAACCCATATATCAACTTTAAAGCAAACAAGTAACACCAGCAGCTACATTTAATGACCAAACTAAGACAGACATCATCTAACATATGATATTCATAGCTCAGATTCGAATTACATATTATGGCTTATAAATAAAACTCGCTAGGTAGGATAGAATAGGACAATAAGATAATCCACGACTCAAACTTGTTGAAGAAATTGATTCAAAAGTTCCAGATCTCCATTTTGATTCCAAATCAACTCTACATTTAGAGGGAATGCAGAATTGTACCTGGAATTTGAAAAGCAACACAGAAAATGAAAGATCAGCAATAGAACAGCAACAAGAACTGTGCTCAGCAGCAAAACCAACCCAGAAATGATCGAGGAACACCACTTTAAACAAGATTTAGACCCACAGTCGTACCAAACAAAACTCAGAATCAAAACACACCCAGAACCTAAACTCAAACACTGGAATATCAATCAAACTCAAGTCATTTTAACCTTCAGCTATCCGAGAATTATTTCAGAGTGAAAATACCAAGGATTTCAGAATTTTTCAATGGAACAGTGTTCTTTTGGAGGTTTCAGCCGTCTGGAATTTTCAGGAGTTTTTTGCTCTCTAATTCTTCTCAGATTTCAGAGTGTTCAAAAGCTCTGTATTTTTTCTGGATTTTTCAGCTCTTAGTCCTCTCAGAATTTTCTATCTCCAGTTCTGCCTTGATTATCAAGTTAAGGTGCCTTTATAGGCAAGGCACTTAGGGCGGCAGAAATACCACACTTTTTGCACTTTTCCCCCTTTGATATTTTCATTCTAGCCTAGATACCCCTAAATTTCTGACTTGCTACCCAAGTTACACCACTTAGATCCTGAAATTTCACTAAGACCCCCCACTAGAAGCTTCCCCATTCTGTTGTTAGAAAGGTTCCCTTAAGTGGATTACCCCAATTACCCTTTAAACCCTCTGTTTTTACTCATATCGACCAAACAGATCAGGGTTGACCCAAAGCCTTTGGGCTCCCAACAGAGATGGGCTTCTAATGCCCCTAAGTCTACCAATGGCCCTAAAACTAATCATGAATCAACCTAGTAACAATTTAAGCAAAAGCTGACAAAACCCCCAAAGTAATTTAACAAGCCCAAATCAACGAACTATGATTGAAAAGCTTAAAAACCTACTGATTTAAACAGCCTGAAACTAATTCGAATCACAAAAACATGAAAACCAAAACAAGAAAATAAACCCAAGATCAGAAGAAAAGAGTGAAAGCACAGAGGATACTGACGCTATCCGCCAAGGATCAATGAAGACGAAGGAATTGGCCACATGTTTCTGGTCTGGTCTGGGACGAACAAATCTCGACACGAGCCAAAATTGTCGTGGATCGATTGTTCTAAAAAAAACAATCGCTTAACGAAATTTTTGAATCGAGTCGAGTCTTGAGGGTATGGGAATCGACCCGTTGTTTTCCCTCTGGTCTTCAAATTCAAGCTTGAGGTGAAGGTGTGGGGATTTCGGGGAGATTGATAACGGCTTGATGCTTGAGTGATTACGGGGAGTGGCTGGTGAATGTTTGGTGTGACTCAGAGCTTCCTCACCGGTAAGCATGGTGGAAAGATTAGATTGCTAGGGTTGATATGAGAGAAGTGAAAAAGACGAAAGAAAACAGGGGTGTTTGAGAATTGAAACTGATCTCTATTCATTCGGACACTAATAAGCGATTGAAGAGAGAGACTTTGGCCGTTGGATTGAACTGAATCAACGGACCAAAGTCTTCTGATGCTAAACGAGGTCGTTTGGTTAGCTGGGGACACAGACCGGGCTGGTATCTTTTGGGCCAAAAGTTTGTTCTTTGGGGCATTAATCTGGAATGGCCCAAGTAATTGGGTCTTTTATTAAAGACAAACATTTTCCTTTGAATTTCTTTTTTTTTCTTTTTTCTCTTTTAGTTTTTTTTTTCCGGATTTTATTAAATACAAAAAATAAATGAAAAGAAAAATCTGATTTAACTCTAACAAAATCTATAACTAATTGCATTCCCCAAAATTAACTAAGTCCTAAATTAAAAGAAAACTACAAAATTCGAAAATTAAAAGGCCAAAATGCGAAACAAACTATTTTGAGCTTTTTCCTTTTTTTTTTATAAAATAACTAATGACTAATTAATCCTAAAATGCAAAGTTAAATCCTAAATGTAAAATGCAAGATATTTTTTGTATTTTTATGAATTAAAATGCACAGACAAAATGCAAACAATTAACATAAAATGCCACAAAAATCCACAAAATTGTAAATACTAAAAGAAATTATTTTGTGTTGAATTTCTGGGAGTAATTCATATAGGGCAAAAATCACGCGCTCACAGCTGCCCCTCTTTGCTCGGAAATACGAAGAGTTTTTGTGCAAAGATAAGTGAGCGGATACGAACGATTTTTGCCCGTTTGAATACTCCGTGAGAAGCATTTTTGAAAGATTTGACCGCACCCTGCTTCTGAGGTTGTCTACGTATCCTTGGCTAAAAAGGAATCAGGTCAGTGTAGTTCAGGAATGTCTGGTAGCTGGGACTACCATGGAGCTGTGGTTTCACTGTTGCTGCTGCTATTGCTACTGCTTACCGAACCCCTTATTACACCATGTCAAAATAAAAAGAAGCTAGACTAAGCTATGATCTATGAATTACAAAAGATCCTATCTATATCTTCAAACTTGCTCTTGTGGTCCTTGTTGCCTTGTTGACTTGTATTCCCCCGGCGAAATCCTTTTGTTGCTGCCTTGAATTGCGATCTGAGATGTTTTGCCCTTTCTCCAGGTGGCTGCCTGACTGCTGACTACACTATGAGATGATTTCCTTTCCCCGGGTGATGCTTGACCGCTGAACTTGAATGTATTCCCTACTCTCCAGGCAGGCTCCTGATTGCTGACTTGAAATGTATTCCTCTGTTCTTCAGGCGGGCTCCTGACTTCACCAAAATAGATAAAACAAAGAACATTTTCTGCCCCAGTTTGGTGGCTGGGTGCACATGTGGTTGTAAACTAAATCATGTTACCACATATCAGTAAAACTTAAAAGATAACTCCCATGTTCTCCAGGCGGGCTCCTGACTGCTGACTTGAAATGTATTCCTCTGTTCTTCAGGCGGGCTCCTGACTTGCTAAACTTGAAATGTATTCCTCTGTTCTCCAGGCAGGCTCCTGATTGCTGAACTTGAAATGTATGCCTTTGTTCTTCAGGCGGGCTCCTGACTGCTAAAACTTGAAATGTATGCCTCTGTTGTTCAGGCGGGCTCTTGATTGCTGACTTGAAATGTATTCCTCTGCTCTTCAGGCGGGCTCCTGACTGCTAAAACTTGAAATGTATGCCTCAATTCTCCAGGCGGGCTCCTGACTGCTGAAACTTGAAATGTATGCCTCTGTTCTCCAGGCGGGCTCCTGACTTCGACAAAATAGACAAAACAAAGAAAATTTTCTGCCCCAGTTTGGTGGCTGGGCATCATGTTACCAGATATTAGTAAGAATTTGAAAACTAAAATTTGAATTGCAATACCTCTGTTCTCCAGGCGGGCTCCTGACTGCTGAAACTTGAAATGTATGCCTCTGTTCTCCAGCGGGCTCCTAACTGCTGAAACATGAAATGTATGCCTCTGTTCTCCAGCGGGCTCCTAACTGCTGAAACATGAGATGTATGCCTCTGTTCTCCAGCCGGGCTCCTGACTGCTGAAACTTGAAATGTATGCCTCTGTTCTCCAGGCGGGCTCCTGACTTCGACAAAATAGACAAAACAAAGAAAATTTTCTGCCCCAGTTTGGTGGCTGGGCATCATGTTACCAGATATTAGTAAGAATTTGAAAACTAGAATTTGAATTGTAATACCTCTGTTCTCCAGGCGGGCTCCTGACTGTTGAAACTTGAAATGTATGCCTCTGTTCTCCAGGCGGGCTCCTGACTGCTGAAACTTGAAACGTATGCCTCTGTTCTCCAGGCGGGCTCCTGACTGCTGAAACTTGAAATGTATGCCTCTGTTTTCCAGGCGGGCTCCTGACTGCTGAAACTTGAAATGTATGCCTCTGTTCTCCAGGCGGGCTCCTGACTTCGACAAAATAGACAAAACAAAGAAAATTTTCTGCCCCAGTTTGGTGGCTGGGCATATGGATGAGTGTTGAACTGAATCATTCTACCAACTATTATTAAGAATTTGAAAGCTAAGTTATATCTTCTAAGTGAACAACAATTACAAACCTAAGTTAGATCTCATCCAGGAAGGTCCTGAAAACCAAATCAAGGCTTATCCTAAAGACTGACACTTTTACGACTGAATCATACTACGCTACAACAGAATTTATGCTACATCTTGCTATCTAATGGAAATCTTATAACTTGGTCCCATCATTCGGGAGGGGGGGGGGGGTCCTGACTACTCCTAATTGAATCCTGTCTTAAACCATGCAAACTTTGCAATCAACTTACATTCTTCTATGATTTGTTTTGAAATTTATCTAAGCCCTATTTTTCAGGAAGGTCCTGAAAGTTTACGATCAAACCTGTTTGGTGCTTGCTCTTCCCCTATGGAGAGTTTCTCCGAAACAAACGAAAACTTTCTGCCCCTGTTTCAATCAAAAAAAATTCTTGTCAGTTTAAAATGGTGGTTAGTTGATGGCATTCTTGCTGAAGATGTCACCGCCGCTGTGTTTTGCTTTGACCTGCTTCCCGAACTGGCCCTGAATCGCTTGACTCTCTGACTGACTCTCAAACCCCATGACCTTCGATGGCCCGAGTTTTTTATACCCAGACTGTTGTTTCACATCTCTGACCCCTTTTATCCAAAACTATGCATCTACAACAAAACTACCCAATCAATCCACCGATGAAACTTCCGGTGACCCCTTGTCTCTTACTTTGCATCATGCCATCTTTGTTACGTTTTGGCCTCAGTGTGCTTTGCAATTTTGGAAGTTGGTAGTGAACTTTGAAATCATTTCTTATTTGCTTTGAACAAGACTGACAGTGGAATATCTTAGAGAAACAAAACCCCAAAAGAAATGAAATGCAATGACCTTGAGAGTTAAAGATAAAGAAAATCCAAAACCGGATGACTTGCTAAAAAGAAAAAGGAAAAGAGACTTATCTGAGTGGAACAGCTAGTACCATTGATCATGACATGCATGTCGGACTAATCGGCCCAATCTGTCCAAACAATCAACTTTCAGTTGCCATACTCTGTTGCCCCAGAATTCCATAACCTGATTTCTTTACCCAAACCCTAACCTTGTTCATCCTGCGGTGTCCTTAACGGTTTTCACCCATAGACCTCTCTCATTTGTTCATTTGAAATCTCACTTTCGCCTTAAGGTGCCCGCGAGTGTTTTCACCAATAAGACTCTCTCATTTTTGTTTTCTCTCAACTCGCTTTCGCCTTACGATGCCCGTGAGGGTTTTCACCAATAAGACTCTCTCATTTTATATTTCTCTCAGTTCCCGTCACCTTATGGTGCCCGTGAGGGTTTTCACCAATAAGACTCTCTCATTTTCATCATTTTTCTGCTTGGACCAGAGTGTTGCCCCTGACATGAATCACCTCTTCTTGCTTGACTTGGCATTTCTTGAAGATTGATCAGAAGGTCTTTCTTTGGACTGTAATGCAGGCTTTTGGACAGGGTTAGAAAGAAAGGGTATCAAAGGCTCAAAACAATTCAGCTGGGTTTAAAATTACAACTTCCGAAATCAGATTTCTCACAACAACCGCAACTTCTGCCCCAGTTTCTTACTTGGGGACTTTTGAATTTTTATTATGATGGGACCGAACCGTGAGGCTGCCTACGTATCCTTAAAAGGAATCAGGTCGAACGTAGTTCATGTCATAAAAATTACTTTGTTGTTGTGATTTCTCTTCTCTTTTTCTTCCTCCTTCTCTTCTTTTCCTTTTCTTTCTTTCTTTTCTCTTTTTGTTGTTTCTTCTTTCCTTTTCTTTTCTTTTTCCTCTCTTTGGTGTTTTTTTCTTTCTCTTTTTTCTTTTCTTTTTCTTTTCTCCTTCCTTTTTCCTTCTCTCTCTTTTCATTCTTTTCTTTTCTCTTTCTTTTTACTTATCTTTCACACTTGTGTTTCTGATCTTTGCTACTGATTCCGAAAGAGGGGTATGAAAGATAATGAATAAGGCTCAAAGGGGGTAACAAGGGGATAAAGTGTTTGGATAGCAGAACAAAATGACTTCGTCATTCCAATCTTCAAAACATGCCAAGTACAACGAATACAATTAACACAAAGAAATCGTACATAATATCTCTTGACCGCATCGGAATTGATAGCCATTTCAACACACTTGCCTTCTATGTCTGTCAAATACAAAGCGCCATTGGACAACACTCTCGTCATGATGAACGACCCCTGCCAACACTTGCTGACCCATTTCGAACTTTTGTGGGCGCACCTTCTTATTATATGCTCTCGCCATTCTCTGTTGATACAATTAGCCATGACATACTGCTGCCAATCTTTTCTCATCGATCAAACTCAACTGCTCCAAGCGGGCTTCTTGGACCCATTCATCATCATCAATTTCAGCTTCTACGACAATTCGAAGGGATGGGATTTCCACTTCTGCGGGTATCACTGCCTCGGTGCCATATACCAACAAATAAGGGGTCGCCCCTACTGAAGTACGAACAGTAGTGCGATAACCCAGCAATGCAAAAGGCAACTTTTCATGCCACTGTCTGGAACCCTCCACCATTTTCCGCACTATTTTCTTCATATTCTTGTTGGCAGCTTCAACTGCTCCGTTTGCCTTGGGCCGGTAAGGGGTGGAATTGCGATGTGTAATCTTGAATTGCTGACATACCTCTTTCATCAGATGACTGTTAAGATTAGCCCCATTGTCTGTAATGATCACCTTTGGTATCCCAAACCGACAAATGATGTTTGAGTGCACAAAATCAACCACCGCTTTCTTGGTCACAAACTTGAATGTTTTAGCCTCAACCCACTTGGTGAAATAGTCAATAGCCACCAGAATGAACCTGTGCCCATTTGATGCTGCTGGCTCAATTGGCCCAATGACATCCATGCCCCACGCAACAAAAGGCCATGGTGCAGACATTGTGTGCAGTTCCGATGGTGGAGAATGAATCAGATATCCATGCACTTGACACTGATGACATCTACGCACAAAACTGATGCAATCCCGCTCCATAGTAAGCCAATAATAACCCGCTCGGAGAATCTTCTTTGCCAATACGTACCCACTCATATGCGGTCCACAAACTCCCGAATGTACTTCAGCCATAATAGCTCCGGCCTGTTTAGCATCTATGCATCTCAACAACCCAAGATCTGGCGTTCTTTTGTACAATACCCCTCCACTGAAGAAAAATCCACTTGCCAAACGCCGGATTGCTCTCTTTTGATCCCCTGTGGCCTGTACTGGATACACTCCCATTCTGAGGTATTCTTTGATATCATGGAACCACGGCTCACCATCAAGTTCTTCTTCCACCATATTACAGTAAGCATGCTGATCGTGGACCTGAATCTGCAAAGGGTCCACATAAGCCTTATCTGGATGATGCAACATTGATGCCAAAGTAGCCAAAGCATCGGCAACTTCATTATGAATCCTTGGGATATGCCTGAACTCTATTGAGTGAAACCGTTGACAAAGATCATGCAAACATTGTCGGTACGGTATAAGCTTCAAATCTCGTGTTTCCCATTATCCTTGAATTTGGTGTACCAGAAGGTCCGAGTCACCCATGACCAAGACTTCCTGGACACCCATATCCACAGCTAACCTCAAACCCAAGATGCATGCCTCATACTCGGCCATGTTATTAGTGCAATAGAAACGAAGCTGAGCCGTAACAGGGTAGTGCTGCCCTGTTTCAGAAATAAGTACCGCTCCTATCCCAACGCCTTTCGTATTGGCAGCCCCATCAAAGAAAAGTTTCCATCCTGGCTTCTCAACTTGTTCCAACTCATCAACATGCATTACCTCTTCGTCAAGGAAGTATGTCTTCAAAGGTTCATATTGTTCATCTACTGGATTCTCAGCCAAGTGGTCCACCAACGCTTGTGCTTTTATTGCAGTCCGTGTCACATAGACAATGTCAAATTCCGTGAGCAAGATTTGCCACTTTGCTAGCCTCCCTGTGGGCATAGGCTTCTGAAAGATGTACTTCAACGGATCCAACCGAGAGATGAGGTAAGTGGTATAAGATGACAAGTAATGTTTCAACTTCTGGGCTACCCAAGTTAGGGCGCAGCACGTCCTCTCAAGTTGAGTATACTTAACCTCGTAAGCTGTGAACTTCTTGCTGAGGTAGTATATGGCCTGCTCTTTCTTTCTGGTGATATCATGCTGACCTAACACGCATCCAAACGAATTGTCCAACACTGTCAAATACAGAATCAAAGGCCTCCCTGGCTCTGGCGGGGCTAACACCGGGGGCTTTGACAAATACCCCTTTATCTTATCAAAAGCCTCTTGGCATTCATCTGTCCACTTGACCGCGGGATCCTTCTTTAACAGCTTGAAGATAGGCTCGCACGTTGTTGTAAGTTGAGCGATGAACCTACTGATATAATTCAATCTACCTAACAGGCTCATTACCTTGGTTTTGTTCCTCGGGGGTGGCAATTCTTGGATGGCTTTGATTTTTGACGGGTCTAATTCAATACCTCGACGGCTGACTATAAATCCCAGCAATTTTCCAGATGGAATGCCAAAAGCGCATTTTGTAGGATTGAGCTTGAGATTGTACCTGCGAAGCCTTTGGAAGAACTTTCTCAGATCCCTGACGTGGTCAGACTGCTTCCTAGTCTTTACAATTACATCATCCACATATACTTCGATCTCCCTGTGTATCATGTCGTGGAATATGGTTGTCATTGCTCTCATGTAGGTTGCCCCAGCATTTTTCAAGCCAAATGGCATAACCCTGTAGCAGTATGTTCCCCATGGCGTGATGAATGCTGTCTTTTCTGCATCTTCCTCATCCATTAGGATCAGGTGATAGCCCGCATAATAGTCCACAAAAGAACCAATCTCATGTTTGGCACAATTATCGATCAATATGTGGATGTTTGGTAATGGGAAGTTATCCTTGGGACTTGCCTTGTTGAGATCACGGTAATCGACGCACACCCTGGTCTTACCATCCTTCTTAGGTACAGGCACGACATTGGCTAACCAGGTGGGATACCACGTGACCCTAATGACATTTGCATCAAACTGCTTGGTAACCTCTTCTTTGATTTTCACACTCATATCAGTTTTAAATTTCCTCAGCTTCTGCTTAAGGGAAGAAAATCTAATGTTAAAATGCTAAACTAATACAATTTTACCCAATATAGTAAAGAGAAACGGCTCAGGTGCTCCCTCAAAACAAAACTTGACCTAAAAATGACAAAAACTTCTATTTAAACTAAGCTAAAAATATCTAACAAAATTGCCCCTGCGGAGATTCTGCGGCCACACAATTATGTGTGCGGTCCGCACATTGAGACTTCGCTTGACAAGCTCCAGTTTTGCGGCCGCACTCCTTCAACTTCTGCTGACCGCATATTTATGAGTGCGGCCACACTCTTGCTTCTGCGGCAGCACAATTATAGTGCGGTCCGCACTCCTTGAGCTTTGGCATTGGCATTGTGTGACTTTTGCGGACCACACAATTCTGAGTGCGGCCGCGCTCTTGATTAAGCGGCCGCATAAAAATGGTGCGATCTGCATTTCTTCTCAACCTAAAAATCCCAACTCACTGAACTTTATCTTCTGCAGCCGCATCTGAATTGTGCGGTTCGCACTTTGCTTAGCATTTCTTTTCAGAAGCATTCTTCATGATCTGCGGCCGCACTCAATATTATGTGGTCCGCACAGTGCACTTTTAGCCTTGTTTCTGTCCTTATCCAAAATTACTCCTTCTTGAGTTGATTTTCATCTCTTTAGCTCATATTCTAGCACTCCTGCAAGCAAGCACATTTCATTAGTTTTCGGGAATACCTTTAAGCAATTTTGAGCTAAAATGAAAGTAAAAGAATGCAAATAAGCAGTCAAAATCCCTACTTATCAGGGTCCTCTAAATATTTAAAGTCTAAATGTCTGTCAAATATCAGCGATTTAGGCCTACCTCCGGCAATGAGAGGTCCCTGCAAGTTCTAGGAAACCCGTTAGTCTTAATGCACGAATTAATTGCTCTGTGTGATTCCTGCTTGTATAAACGAAGAAACTGACTCTTTTTCCTTTTTCTTTTTTCTTATTTTTCTTTTACTTTATTATTTCCCCTGAAAATAAGAAAAGAAAGTTGCTTTGTGTCAACCAAAACTGGCAGAACCACCATACAATCTAAGGTCAAAGGGAAAGATGTCAGCCCCAGAAAACCCAACTAAACATGCTTTGGTCGCCGACAGCCCGGGACGATCGGGGGAAAAAAACGATACCAAGAATGATAAACACGTGGCCAGGATGGCCCAGGAAAAGGAGTCTTTAAGGGAGGAAGTGCAGCATATCAGGGAACTAGCGGCTGGCTGTGACAACGCTTCCTCAACCACCTCGATTCCCTTATTTGGATTCGATTCCTGACCATTTTCCTTCCACATCGGCCCAAAACAACAATACCCCAACTACAACTCTTACCACTCAAGTCATACCCCCTATAACTCCCTCAAACCAACCAAATTCCCTTATCCACACTCCCTACGTACCACAATACGTTCAGACACCACAAAACTCGCCCGTTACTACCAATGCAACTCATATCCTTCCTCGTGACGGAGTCACTTTTACCACTAACCAGTACATACCTGTGGCACATACCACCACCCATGAGCGGCATGTTCCCCCTGTATGTGCCATTTCTGAACCTACCTTTACAGCGCCTATCACGGTCGGAGTGCCTTATGAGATTGATAAATACGCTGAGATGGAAAGGGAAGTCAGGTGTAAGGAATAAGAGTCAGTATCTGAGTAGTTAAAAATCTTGAGAAAGCAAATGAAGAACCTCCAAGTTGCCCAAGGATGTGAAAGTTTGGACTACGAAGATTTGTGTATTCATCCGGATGTGGATATGCCAGTAGGGTATAAACCCCCAAAGTTCAATATCATCGATGGGACGGGTGATCCCCATGAATATTTGAGGGCATTGTGACAAGTTGGTCGGAGTGGGGAGAAATGAGAAGCAAATAATGAAGTTATTTATAAGAAGTTTGACGGGAGAAGCACACACCTGGTATACTCGACAGGATCTGCGAAATTTGAGAACTTGGCAAGATATGGCGGAGGACTTCATGAATCATTTTCGATTCAATACAGAGATCACTCCCGATCGGTTCACACTGGTGAACCTACAGAAAAAACCATCTAAGTCATTCCAAATAATATGTATGTCGGTGGAGGTCAGAGGCTGGCAGGGCCAACCTTCACTGGACGACAGTGAATTAACCAAGTATTTCATCAGAGCCTAGGAAGGAATATACTTTGAAAAAATGATGGAAATGATGGGACAGAAATTCCTTGAGCTGGTCAAGATGGTAGATTTCTTAGAAAAGGGTATAAAATTTGGTAATGTACAATCCATGGTAGCACTGCAAGCGACCAGCAAGGCCATCCAATCTGGATTAATCGGTAGCGAAAAGAAGAAGAAAGAGGAGGTCTCAGCAGTCGTCCCTTACTATCAACCCAACCCACATCACGGAAACACTTCCTATTCCCCAAACAATCATTCACCACCACCCACTTATGCTTCAGTCTATAACACCCAACTATATTACCACCCTCATCCACAATAAAACCCTTCTCGAGCCAAAAATAACCAGAACCCACAACGACTGTATGCTCATATCCAAACCACTACTCACCAAAACTGACCTGTTTATGCACCATGCCCTCGTCCCAACTTTGAAGAGAGGGGTCCAAGAAATTATACCCCAATTTCTGAGCCTCTAGCCCAATTGTTCGAGAGATTGAGAAGAGCAGGATTTATACACCCTAGTTGAAGGAAGGTTTCTTGGATATCCCTCCAAGTATTTTGATACAACTAAAAGATGTGTGTACCACTCCAACGTTCCTGCATAATACTGAATATTGTTTTAATTTGAAAAATGAGACTGAAACACTGACCAAGAGCGGATCCATTTAGTGTACGTCGGCGCCGCCAATGTGAATCGCAATCCGCTGTCAAATCACCGAAACCAGGGATTTAACATGATCACATAAGACGAAGAGTATGGCCTAAAGGGAACGACTATCACTATAGGAAAAGCAGAAGCCGCCAGAATCCTCCTCAAAGGGATCTAAAGATTACAGTACAAGTGAGACCTACAGTGACAGTTCATACCTATCAGCGACAACCTGTCGTTGCTACAAGAGGCGAAGAAAGTCGGGAATACAAAATCGTCCCATGGACATACCAGCAAAAGGGGAAGGCCAAAATGACAGACGCTGCCGCAGCCCATGGTATCACTAGTTATGGGAGATGCTACGCTCCTGAAGATATCAATTGAGGGAACTCAGGAAGAGGGAAAATTCAAAGAAGGAATATAACGGACCTAGAAGCTGCCGAGTTCGGGAAGAAAATGTCGACCAAAGAGTACTCTGTGGAGGATCAGCTGAAGAAAACTCCAGAACAGATATCAATCATGGATTTATTAATGAGTTCCGACAATCATAAAGACGCCCTATTGAAAGTAGTAAGTGGGGCAAGTGTACCCAGTAACACCACCAGTGAGGCGCTGGCCGAAACAATTGGGAAAATGGCCAAAGCAAATAAGATCACTTCAGAAGAGATGAACTTCCTATCAAAGGCGCAAGTCACGACAAAGCTCTTCATATCACTGTCAAATATGGGGACAAAGTGGTGTCTCAATTGTTGGTCGATGGAGGTTCAGGAATCAACATTTGTCCGCTCTCCACCCTACGGGAGTTAGAAATTCATTTGAGGGAAGTCAAGGAAAGCTATGTAAGGGTGAGGGCCTCTGATGGTTCGCAGAAGGATGTTATTGGAGAAATTTATTTGGCTTTGCAAATTGGGCCAATCAAATTTCCCATATTGTTTCAAGTAATGGACATCTCCTATTCCAACAACTTGATACTGAGAAGGCCCTGGATACACATGGCAGGGTCTGTCCCATTCACTTTACACCAATACATGAAATTTGAGTGGAGATGTTAGGAGATCGTGGTTCACGGCGAGTGGGGTCACTCCACATATTTGGAGTATGTTGTTCCGTCCATTGAAGGGATGGACGGAGTTGCTTTCCATGTAGGGGAAATCATGTAGGCTACCAAAATGGAAAAGACAGAACAAAACCTGGGAATTTTGTTGCCGTATAGATCCAAGATGGCTATGAGGGAAATAATGAAATATGGATACAGGCCAGGAACAGGATAGGGAGCCAGGTCGGACGGAATCACAGAGCCAATTGAACATAATGGGCAGAAAGGAAGGGCCAACATAGGATATCAGCCTCCAAAGGGGAAAGCTCGTACCGCTAGCTCCGGGAAAAAGAATTTGTGCCAGAGCATGTTTCATGTCTGGGTCAAAGTTCAGTACTAGAAGATGATATCATCGACGAGATGGGAAAGTTGTTCGTGAGTAAGATTAAAGAATTATGTGAAGGGACTGACATCAAGACACCGACTATCAGGGATGTCGAACCAGGGAAAGAGCTGCAGAATTGGACCGCCAGTCCATCTTTGGTTCGCCGAGAGTCTTGGTAGTATGGAAATGTAAAAGTTTTCTTTTGAAAAGTGCACGGTCAATTGAGGCATGCACCGTGTCTGTACCTTTTGTCATTTGCCTCTTTTGAACGCTTATGGCATTCCTCTTTTGATGAAATAAAAAAGAATTATTTTCTCAAATATTGCAATTTTATTTACCACCTCATTTATACTTTGCTTTTCTTTTCAGTAATAAAAATTCTAAAAACCCGCATCCCGCGATTATGACATGTAACAAAACCGTCGAGCGTAGTGACCTAGATTACAAGGAGTTGGAGAGTCAGAGAAAGCCCAACCTTGAATAAACTGAAGTGATCAACCTCAGAACTGAAGAAGACATAAAAGAGACCATAATCAACATTCATTTAGAAGCCGAGTAGAAGGAAAAACTGGTTGAACTCCTCCGACAGCACATCGATATATTTGCATGGTCATATGATTACATGCCGGATTAAGAACTAAAATTGCCTCGCATCGATTGCCCACCGATCCTACCAGACCGCTAGCCTAGTAGAAACCCAGAAAATTCAAACCTGATTTAAGTATGAGGATAAAGGAAGAAGTGACTAAATAGATAGAAGCGAATGTCGTAAGGTTCACCAACTATCCCAGCTGGTTGGCAAATATCATCCCAATACCCAAGAAATACGGAAAGATCAGAATATGAGTGGACTTTCGAGATCTCAACAAAGTTAGTCCAAAAGATGATTTCCCTCTGCCAAATATCCACATCCTCATCCAAAACTGCGTGAAGCGTGAACTGCAGTCATTTGTGGATTGTTTCGCTGGGCATCACAAAATCTTGATTCACGAGGAAGATGCAGAGTAGACGACCTTCACTACACCTTGGGGAGTTTACTGCTATAGAGTCATGTCGTTCGGTCTCAAGAACACCGGCGCCACCTACATGAGGGCCATGACGACCCTTTTTCACGACATGATTCATAAGGAGATTGAAGTGTATGTGAATTATGTCATCATAAAGTCTCGAAAGAGTTCAGAGCACTTAGACAATTTAAGGAAATTTTTCGAATGCATGCGAAGGTAAAGTTTGAAGTTAAACCCGGCAAAGTGTGCGTTCGGATTCCCTACTGGAAAGTTGTTAGGCTTCATTGTAAGCAGGAAGGGATAGAATTGGACCCATCAAAAATCAAGGCCATTTAGGAATTGCCACCACCAAAGAGAAAGAAAGATGTAAATGAGTTTCCTGGGCAGATTGAATTACATCAATCGCTTCATAGCCCAATCCATGGTAATCTGTGAACCCATTTTCAAGTTACTGAAGAAGGATATTGCCACAAAATGGACAGAAGAGTGCTAGAAAGCCTTCGACAGAATAAGGGGTATCTACCAAATCCACCATAGTTGGTTCCCCCGGGATCCTAGAAACCATAGTTACTATATTTGTCAGTATTGGATAACACATTCGGCTGTGTGTTGGGGCAGCATGAAGAAATGAGGAGAAAGGAGCAGGCCATCTACTACTTAAGTAAGAAGTTCACGCCATGCAAGGCCAAGTATACTCTGATAGAACGCACTTGTTATGCTCTGACTTGGATTGCCCAAAAACTAAGGCATTACATGTCACCATACATTACACATTTGATATCTCGGCTCGACCCGCTCAAGTACATCTTCCATAAGCCGATGCCTACCTAAAAGCTAGCTAAATGGCAAATATCCCCAGCGAATTTGACATTAGATACATAACTCAGAAGGCTATTTAAGGGAAAGCTTTAGCCGACCACCTCGTGGGGAATTTGGTGGATGGGGATCACGAGCCATTTATTGCGAATTTTCCTGATGAAGAAGTATTATTCGCTAGAGAAGATATTTCAGAATCATACCCTGGATGGAGAATATTTTTCGATGGAGCAGCAAACTTTAAAGGAGTCGGAACTGGGCCAGTCCTGATTTTGGAATCTAGATAGCACTATCCAACATCAGCAAAGATAAGATTCCCTTGTACCAATAATATGGTTGAATACGAAGGGTGAATCCTTGGGATCAGAATGGCAGTCGACATGAACGTTAAGGTACTTTTGGTCTTAGGAGATGCTGATCTATTGATACACCAAGTCCAAGGGAAATGGTCCACCAAAAATGTCAAAATACTTCCATACCTGCACTGCGTAAAGGAGTTATGCAAGAAGTTCACAAAGATTGAGTTCAAGCACGTCCTCAGGATTCAGAACGAGTTCGTCGATGCCCTTGTAACCTTATTATCTATGATACAACATCCAGACAAGAACTATATCGACCCTATCGAAGTAGAGATCAGGGATCAACATGCCTATTGCTTCCATGTTGATGACGATTTAGATAGTAAACCATGGTATCACGACATTAGAAAATTTCTTGCAATCAGAGAGAATGCTACTAATGGTCAAAATCGAGCCCTCAGGAGGTTGGCAAACCACTTTTTCCACAATGGAGAAATCTTGTATAGGAGGACCCATACTTAGGTTTGTTGAGATGTGCAAACGCTACAGAGGCAACTAGACTATTGAGGGAAATACATGCAGGAACGTGCGGACCCCACATGAACGGGTTCACATTAGCCAAGAAGATCTTGAGAGCTAGATATTTTTGGATGACTATGGAAAGAGACAGTATCGTCTACGTACAGAAGTGTCACCGGTGCCAAATTTGTGGGGATTTCATCAGGGTTCCGCCTAATGAGTTAAACAGAATGGGTTCATCCTGGCCGTTTGCCACTTGGGGCATGGACGTGATTGGACCTATAGAGCCTGCCGCATCAAATGGACATCACTTCATCTTGGTAGCTATTAAATATTTCACCAAATGGGTAGAGGCATCTACTTACAAGGCCGTCACAAAGAAAGAGGTCGCTGATTTTGTCCGAAACAACATCGTTAGCAGATTTTGGATACCAGAGTCTATCATCACTGGCAATGCAGCTAGCCTCAACAGCGATCGTATGAGAGAAATTTGCAAGAAGTTCAGGACCGCAATTCCACATCCAGCATGCCACAAATGAATGGGGCAGTCGAGGCAGCCAAACAGAATATTAAGAGAATTCTACGGAGGATAGTGGACAATCACAGACAATGGCATGAGAAACTACCTTTCGCCTTACTGGGTTATCGGACCACCATGAGAACATCCACTAGGGCAACACTGTACATGTTGGTATATGGCACTGAAGCTGTGATACCCGCAAAGGCTGGAATACCATCTTTAAGGGTCATTCAAGAGGAAAAATTGGACGATGCAGAATGGATACAGCTCAAAAAGGAGAAACTTATGCTCATTGATGAGAAAAGAATGGATGCAGTATGTCATGGTCAGCAATATCAGAACAGGATGGCCAGTTCATTTAACAAGAGATTGAAGCCTCGCTAGTTCGCACCGAGGCAGATGGTCTTGAAAAAAAACCTTTCCCCACCAAGAAGAAGCCAGAAGAAAGTTTGCACCAAACTGGTAAGGTCCTTACTGGTTCTCCAAACACTGTCGGGTAGAGCTATAATCTTGGAAGAAATGGATGGAAGAATCTACACGAAGCCCATCAACTCCGACGCAATCAAGAGATACTATGCTTGAAGACTAATAGAGTTAGGTTTTTGTGTAATAAAACTACGTTCAACCTAACTTCCCACGGAGGGATACGTAGGCAACCCACGTAAAGTTCGGTTTCTCTCCCCCTTCTATTTTGTAATAGAAAAATCAAATATCACTTTTGTATGTTGCTCAGGAACTACGCCGACTTTATTTCCTCAAAAGGGAATACGCAGGCAATCCTCATTGGATTCAATCGTCTTTTGTAACTGAACTACATTCTGGCCTTATTCCATTTGGATACGTAGGATGTTTAAGTCAGACTCGGCCATTTTCATTCTTAATCTCATCATTTTTCATCTGTTGTAACCGAACTACGCTTTGACCTGATTCCATTTGGATACATAGGCTGCCTGAGTCAAGCTCGGTCATCTTCATCATATTTTATTATAATCCACGAACTAAGTTCATACCTGATTCCATTTTGGATATGTAGGCAACCTAAAAAGGTTCGGTCATAACCTTAGGAAAGCCTTGTAATGCATTATTTTGAATTAGGAAGCAGTCGCGACAGCAAGCAGCCGCATTGTCAAAAGCATCACGTAAGGTCGACATCAACAAGACAAAGTTCTCAAGAGGATATGCCCGCGTGTGGAGAACCTTTTGTAACATATCATAATCCGGAACGACGGCATTTGCCTTAAAACAAAGTATTTTCAAAATGTTTTTTGAAGCAAAATATATATACAGTAATTTGTTCTGTCTACCGAATTTCGCAACGCAACCATGTCAAAGGCCGGGGAAAACCAACACTGTGGTCGACACAAACCAACTTCTCCGCCCCCACTAACAATTGTCTGAGAGTGTAGGTTCAATAGGGAGTAAGGAAGCACTAAGACCACACTGGGGAAAATGGCGGATCCGCCACTTCCTAATATTATCTCTCTTCCTCCTTTGCTTGAATTTTTCTAGTACAGCTAAAGCTAACCTTTGAATCTTTTGTAGGTACCTCGGAATCAAACAGCTAATACGGAAACCCTGTACATAGCAAACCGCCTGCTCAACTAATTGAAGCACCCTGTACAAACGAGCAGTCGACCTACCAATTGAAGCCATGTATATAGCAAATCACCTACTCAACTAATCGAAACACCCTGTACAAACGAGCCATCAGCTTCACCAATTGAAATCTTGTATATAGCAAACCGTCATCTCAATCAATAGGAGTGCCTTGTACAGATCGAACGTCGGCTTAATCAATCGGAGCCTTATATATAACAAACTGCAATCTCGCCAACAGAATAATCTATATCACCTCTCTGTCGCAACGGATGCCAGAATAGACAATCACAAACCTCGTCGTCGACGTTCAGCCAATCGATGACCGCAAGTTATCTTCGCAGTCAAGAGTATCTCTTGGGCATGCTTTCATTTCCTTTGCTACTACTTTGAATGTTTTGACTTTCTGCTCATGCAGTTTTAGGCATGATTACGGTTTTAGTCAATCACTCCCAAGCGGAGGTTACTTTACATTCCTCAGTTGAAAGCTCTCCTAACAAGTGGATATGCACTTTACAAAGCAGTCTCTCCCAACAAGCGGAGACGCACTCTATCAAGCTCTCCCAACAAGCAGATACAATTTTCAAATGCTCCAAGAGCTACGGAGCGGTACATAGTCCGGCTAACAAATCGAGTCAAAATCAAGTATCCCATCACCTCGATCCCAAATAATGGCTCACTGGTAGCCATGCATCTTCATTATTGCATCATTTACAACGCATCTTAGTATATTCTGCATTGCAATATATTGGTGTGCGTGTATATCATTTGTTTTGCAGGAAGAAACATCGCAGCGTGAAAATTTTCTAAGCAGCAGACCAAACTACAATGCTATGAGGGATAGCCAACCCATTAGCGGGCCGAGGATCCAAGTTCAAGATGACCAGTGAAACTCAAAATTTTCAAATCCATCACCAAGACAAAATATTCAAGTTATCATGAGTGCCCTATACTCCATCTCGTTGTATCGTCATAATACAATACTGAGGCAATTCCTACAAGTGTCGCCCCCTTAGAAATATTCACTCCAGAACAACATGAGGCATGATCCTTATTAAGCCCAAGGTATGTAAGCAATTCAAAATCAGAATTCGGCCCCAATCTCCCCAAAATCATTCCCGAAATCTTCCTTAACTCAATCATGCAATCTTCAAATCATTCCTGCAATGCATGCCTAAAGTAGGGACAAAATTGGCTTCGGTTCAATTTCTTTGCCCGAAAACTCTTTCATCTTCTCCGGTCAAAGAGGGGCAGCTGTTGACGGTCAATTTTGACCCTCCCTTTTACAATTAATTTATTTATACTTAATAATTTTTAATAAATATTTTAAAAGTATTAGATTCTAGTAATAAATCCCTATTCTTATAAATTAATTAAGTATTAGTTTTAAAATTAATCACGTAGTATTAATATTATGTAATTACAAATATACTTACCATTTGAAGATTATTGAAATAATTTTTATATACATCACATAGGCGTATATAATTAATTTAATGACTACTCCTTAACTTCTAGTAAATTAGACTACTATGTTAATAATCCGAAATTAGTGTTACAATTTAGAGAAAGCGTATGACAAGGTTCCTAGAGAAGTTATCTAGAGATTCTTGGAGGCAAAAGGCTTGTCGGTTGCCTACATTTAGACAATTAAGGACATGTATGTTGGGGCTAAGACTCGGGTTAGGACAGTAGGAGGTGACTCTGAGCATTTTTCGATTGTTATGGGGTTAAACCAAGGTTCTGCGCTCAGCGCGTTCTTGTTTACCATGGTGATGGACGCGTTAACACACCATATTCAAGGGGAGGTGCTACGGTGTATGTTATTCGCCGATGACATAGTTTTGATTGATGAGTCACAAACCGGTGTTAACGAGAGGTTAGGGGTCTAGAGACAAGCTCTTGAGTCTGAGGGTTTCAAGTTGAGCAGGATCAAGACGGTATACCTGGAGTGTAAGTTCAGTGCTGAGCCGAGGGAAGTTGGCGTGGAAGTGAGGCTTGAATCACAGGTCATCCCAAGTAGTGGCTGTTTCGAGTACCTTGGGTCGGTTATCCAGAGGGGAAGAGAGATCGACGAAGATGTCACACACCGTAATTGGCTGGGGTGGATGAAGTTGAGGTTAGCATTTGGAGTCCTATGTGACAATAGAATGCCACTGATACTCAAAGGTAACTTTTACAAAGCGGTGCTTAGACTGGACATGGTGTATGGGGCTGAGTGTTGGCCTGTTAAAAACTCACATATCCAGAAGATGGAAGTAGCAGAAATGAGGACATTAAGGTAGACGTGCGGGCACAGTAGGATGGATAAGATTAAGAATGATGATATCCCGGAGAAGGTGGGTGGGGCTCCCATTTATGACAAGATGCGGGAAGTGAGACTCAGATGGTTCGGGCAAGTACAGAGGAGAAGCCTAGATGCTCCGATAAGGAGGTGTGAGGGGATAGCTTAGGAGGGCACAAGAAGAGGTAGAGGATGGACTAAGAATTATAGGGGAGAGGTGATCAGGTAGGACATGGTGACGCTTCAGATTTTCAAGGACATGGCCCTTGATAAGAAGTTATAGAGGTCGAGCATTAGGCTGGTAGGTCAGGAGGAAGTTGAGTCTTTCCTTACTTCGTATCTTTGTGAGGATAGTCTAGTAGGATTTTTATCGAAGTCAGCTAGTGGAAATGTTGTGTATTACTACTCTTTTGTTTTTTCGTAGTTTCGGGTTTATGTACTAGACATCGCTTTTGCTTTGCATCTACTTTCTGATTTCATGATGTTATTTTTCCTATGGTTTATTTTGGCTGTACTCATATTGTCTCTTTTCGTCTTCTTGAGCCGAGGATCTTCTGAAAATAACCTCTCTACTCCCTCGGGGTAGGGGTAAAGTCTGCATACACATTACCCTCCCCAGACCCCAGTAGTGGTATTTTACCGGGTTGTTTTTGTTGTTGTTATTGTTGTAATTTAGAAAAATAAAGTATTTTTATAAATAATTAACTAAAATAATTAGTAGTATATATAAAAATTATAATTTTACCATATTTTATTGAAAATTATTAAGTTTATTTAAATTAACTTCAAAATAGGATTAACAGATAAAAGGCTACAATTGCAATTCTCAACTAAATGCAAAGTGGTCATCTTTTAAATTTATTTAGGCCCAAATGACAAGCCCAGTCCGAAAATACCCAACCCAAACAACCCCTTTAATCCCTATTGGCAATCCTTACCATCACTTCTTGACCAATCAACGCTTGCCACATCACCTGTCTCCAGTACACACAAAACAAACACAAACCATCGGGGTCGTCGATCTCATAAATCAACGGCCCACGTTTTCACTTTATTTCCTCTTTAATTCTTAAGAATCCAGAGATTTATATTCAACTGCTTGATCAATGTAATCTAACTGCCACCGATATTTTCCATTCAAATCATTTCTAAATTCCTAACTATCAAAATGATTGGAACAATTGATCAATAGATCAACCGGCTCCCGTTCCATCTCCCAACTTAAACTCAGAGACGACCCCTAAACTTACCCAAACCCTAATCACTTTTCACCTCCCCTTCCGCCTCTATTTCCCTTTCCTCTCTCCTTTCTCTCATCCCTTAAAACCCATCAGTCATGAAACGCTGCACAAATCAGCGCAAGGTCACAAAACCTTCACCAAATCGTCCTTCCCTACTTCTCCATCCCCGAAACCATTTGATATTCCCTTTTTTCTTTTCAAGTCTGAGACACCAGATGCAGCTAGTAAAGTTGAAACACCACTTCTTCTTCGTTCTTTCAAATCTGACTTACAGATTTGTCTGCTTTTTCCCTAGGATATGAAGCCAGTGATTTCAGTTTCCATTTTTATTGATTGAATTCGACACCCCCAAATTTAAAACCATGGACCTAAATGATGAAACTTCATTTATCTGGTTTCTCCACTCAATCTTTCAAATCAGAGCATGCATGAGCTCCTCATGATGATTATTCTGAACCAGAGGTCAAATGTAATGACCTCTGTACCTCCAGTCTTTACCCGTTGGCTTCTCCACTTGTAACGGCTGTCGTGCACTCAGGTAAAAACTTCATTCATTTCCTCTCCTATTCACTCTAATTTCAGTGTCTCTTTAGATCTTTCCCAATCTTGCTATCATCATTAATTTTTCGTTACTTTCCACTATTATTTTTGATCTGTTAAAATCCTAGAGCCTTAAATGGCACTATAAATAGAGGCTTTAATACTCTCACCTAACACGAACAACCTAAAAGAGAAAACGGCCGACAATCACCTAAGAGTAATTCTGAGATTTCAAAAACCTAGGGTTTCTTACTGATTTCTGATCTTTTTTTTCTTTTGTTTTCTGAGTGCTTTAACTGCTTCGAACTTAAAGTTTTGGGTCTTAAGCAATCAAAAGAAATCCATGTTTGGTCTGCTGCCCTCGAGAAGGTCAGTACATCTCTAACTCTTCTTTTCTTGATCTTATTAAAGTGTTATGGATGTGTTTGTTGTCTTTTGATGACCGTGGTCGTTTGTGACTTATCATTAATATAACAATGTTATCTCCATGTTCACGATGAGGTGTTGTTAATCTCTAATCATTTGTCATGTTTCTGAATATCTTCAAATTGATGTTGACTAGCCTATTGTACGACTTTAATGATTCTCATTTCTGAATCCTAATAGTCTGCATGATTTAGTTCACTTAATGTTCTTCAAATGACTTCTCATGTTTACTTAGACTTCATAGATTATCTATTAATGATTCTGTTGTGATCTCTATCTTCATACATTATTTTCCTACATTCTTCGGGTCGAGATTACAGTTTGATAATCCTAATTAGGACAAAACTAGAAAGTTCATAGTTTACATCCTCACCATTTAACTGAAGTGTTTAAATTCTCTCCTTCTCTATATCAATGTCTATTAATTTTTAAAATAGCTTCTGAGTTGCCATTGTAACAATCTTGTATACATATCTAACTACTGGTTGTACCTATATGAAATAGTATTGTCAGGATGAACTCTTATGAACTTCAGTGACCCTTGTGCCTATATTCTGTTGTTATCAAGTTGTCTTTCATAAAACAAACGTAGTATGACTATCTTCAAGCTTGACATAATTGTCTCATGTTTAAATAAAGCCTTCAGTTACGTGTTTGAGTCAATCCTGTTTGGTATAATCCTTCCCTTGTCTATAACCCCTTCCCTTTATGATATTGCTGACATAATTCTATAATAGGTAAAGCTCACCCTGTCTTTTGTAAAATTGTAACCTCATGTAAAGCATCTATGAATAGTTGATCGAATGTTGCGTGTCTCTCTGTTTGTCTACATGACCTCATGTCTCTATACTCTGTCTTGAAATTGCACTTGATCCTTTCATTCCCTACTGATGAACTGAACTTGGTCTGGGAACCCTAAGAGGATTTCCTATTGATGTTGCTTGGACATAAGATTTTACCGGTTTTAATATAAGATTAGTATTCTGGGGAGGTGTGATTCTATTCCCAATTCTGCAGTGAAGTAAGATTGGTAATTTGTGGATTCTGTTTAAGCATTCTAGAAACTCCACTATTTAATCTGAAGATCTGTAGACCTCTTAAGAGTTTTGATTATGTTTTGATGTCCCTCATAACTTATGCAAAAGTTTCTAGTTATAGCATGTTTGTTTGAACCCTCTACTAATGCCTTTAAAAGTTCCAAGTAGAATTGTTAATCTATACATGTGCTATGACAAAACCTAAGCTAATCAATCTATAATTAGTGTGTCAGGGCATAGATATCCACATTTTCTTGGTTGCTGCATATCTAAATTATGTATTATGTGCCTCTCTTGTGAATGTGACCCTAAGTGTTTGGATCTAATTCTATAGTGTTTCTATTTCTCCCTTCATATGTGTTTGAAATCTGACCTTCAAACTTGTTTAGCTTGAGTATCCATTCCCTTGATATTAGAAGTGTGGTTAAAAGTGAAATTGTTCTTCAATTATCTTGTTCGGAGGAAAGTATACTTATGTGGTAGGGAATATTATAGTATTTAGTTTACATTGAAAGGGCCTCATTGGCATTTATACTCATAGAGAATAATGAGTCGTTAGTGGTTAAGGGTATTCGGGAGTGGAGTTTTACTCTACGTTGGGATGCTCTCCCTGGCACAAGCATTGCCCTGGGCCTTGAGACCTTGGGAACTTTCAGATGTCGGGGGATTCAAAGAGGGCATCGACCTTGAGTAGAATTCTTTTCTTAGCCCTTAACTCATTGACATTTGTTGTTCTTTAGGGGTTTAGCGTTTAATGACAATAAAAAATTTTCAATGTAAATTATTCGCCATGTATAACCACTACATTAGTAAAATTTTCTCATAGTATTTGAATATCGATATTATATTATATTCTTGCTCCAATCATTTGTTTATATATTTCCTACATGGCTGAATATGCTGAATATATAGAGCATGTATCTAATGACCTTCTCCTTCTTTTGGACATGTACATTTGTTTGGGCCTGCCGAGTTCATAAGGAAATTCAGGCCCAAACCAAGCACTGCTGCATCTTTAGAAGTCTGGAGTCAGCCGTAGCCATCTCTTATTGCTGGGCCTGCCTTTTTGAGGCCCGATTTCCAGAGTCTAATTCTCTCCTTAAACTCCTTCATTATTATTTACTGCTTCGCTAGTTTAGTCCACTGCTTGTTGCATTTTGCTACATCTATTGTGGTTATTCTATCCTACATGTATTTAACACTTATATATTGGATTATATGCTTTACTTTATTCCTTAAGTCATATAAAACATACGCAAGCTCTGAACAATATAGGACTTAAAAAGAATTAGTTAGTAATTAATCCCCATTTCGCTAATTACATTTGCTTATATCATAATATGTTTTCGCTCACCTATTTTTCTTACAAGATTTTGAAGCTCCAGAACTTAGCAAAAATAGCAGCCCCCATTTTCAAAAGGAAAATGAGATCTGAATCGCAAAGCTAGCCTTCTAAAAGAAAATCGACTCTTGCAAAACCAAAGTGCTACTGCCCAGCAAAGATTTCAAAACGGTTCCTCAAGTCTAATATTTAATATTTTAGAAACCAAGGTATATCTTAGGATAACTTTTCTTGGAAACATCTCTTAAAGTTACATGAACATCCATTCTCTAAACCAAGTATTTTATAACCCCTTTCCACATGCTTTATAAATATAAACTATTCACATACATATTTCAAAAGCTCTTTCAATTATATCCACCAACATATTTTAGACTCCTTTGTAAATTCACATCCTTTTTAAAGTCTCACATCCCTTTTATTAACATCATACTCTCACTTAGATACACAGCAATCCGAACTCTTTAACGCTAATTAAGGCATAGTATAAATAATTGATCCCAAATCTAGTCTAAGTCCTATGGAGCTACCTCAAGTAGATTTGAAGGGGTGCCTAACGCCTTCCTCTTAGAAGAACAAGAACCCTTACCCATAATCTTACCAGTTAGCAGACTAATATAAAAAATAACTTAGTAATTAAATAGGTACCCTAATATACCTTTAAATATTAGGTGGCGACTCTCTTTTACCAATAACAGAGAAACCACAAGTTGAATCTTGTTTTGACTAGTGAAAAATAGGGTGAAAAAATGAGGCACCACTGAAACCACCGGAATGATGAGGCCTCTTATCAGACAGCAGCCCCATCTCCTGACCACGGAAATTCTCGATCCGTTTAGCAATATCTACGACCCTCTGGAAAGAAATATCATCTCCATTCCCCTTGGCCATCTATAGCCTGATACTAAAAGTGAGCCCATTAACGAATCTCTTCACTCTCCCCAATCTACAGGGAGCAAGACAATGACATGGAGAGCAAGGTCGACAAATCGAGTCTCATACTAGGTGACGGTTATGCCACTCTGCTGAAGGCGCTCAAACTGACTGCGATTCTCCTCTCTCAGAGTGAAGGAATGAACTTATCTAGAAATAGCTGTGAAAGTTGATCCCAAGTATGTGAACGCAAACCCGCTGGTCCGGTCAACACAAAATATCTCCACCATCTCTTGGCAGAACCGGCCATATGCACACTACAAAGTCGGCCCCATTGGTCTCAAAAATCCTCATGTTGCGCAACACCTCGTGGCAAGGGTCCAAGTAATCCTATGGGTCCTCACAAGGTGCATCGCTGAAATAAACAGGAAAGAGTGATCCACATCCAATCCACACTCAATAGTGAGTGGAAACGGTCGTTGGAAGAATAGTACCCAACAAGAGTCGGGTTGATTTTCACAAGGAGTTTAATATGGATGTTAGGGTGTACACTTGATGAGAGTAAATGAAATAACTCAATTGCGCTTCCAAACAAGGGATTTTGTTTTCTACCTCTAAATTAATACTAACAATTGTAAACTAAGGAGAAGAAACTGAAAGTACAAGAGGGGGGGGGGGTGAATTGTAGATAATTAAAGTTAATCGTTAACAAGTTGACTTAAAACTTAAGTAGTCGACTAAATATGGCAATCTTACAGATATAGTAATTTGAGGTAATAAGCAGAAAGTAAATGCAAAAATTTTAGACACTAGGAATTTTTATACTGGTTCGGATTCAATGTGAATCCTAATCCAGTCCCCTTGGGTTGCAAGGGATTTCTCTTCAAGTGAATTAGTTTTCTTTTGAGTACAGATTTGATGTATGTCGCTCAGTTTCTCTAGTACTCGTTTGATACAATGCCTCACCAGTTGTATGCCCTCTTTCTATCCCTGACTTGTTACACAGCAGATCTATATAGGCTACTATGCTTGTTTGCAGTAGAATCAAGAGAGTTATTTTGGTTTGATCAAAGTATACTAAGGATGGAGTTACACTGTGAATTTATACAAGGATCAATGGTGAAGGCTTGTCAACCCAAGGGTTTTGATCCTTGGAAAGAGTTGATTCTTTCCAAGAATAAAGAACTATTCGTTGCTTCTCTTCAGACATTTTCCTTCGGCAGATAACGGGTTTGACACGATTCTTCCTTGATTGTTGGACCTTCCAATCTTGACCGTTGTCCGGATCTTCTAGCTTTAATAGTTCTTCAGTGATTTGATCTGACTCGTCAATCACAGATTGCGTTGAATCTTTATTCCATTATGGCAGATTTTATTTCCCAAAATCATGGAGCTAATCCTGATTTGCTGATGTAGTACTCTTTCTTTCCTTGTGCATCGTATGTATTTCAGGCAGCTTCCCTTCTGAATCATTTCCTTCCTTGTTCAACATAGCCGTTCCAATAGTTCCTTTTTACTTATTTGAACTCCTGCACATGCATATTAATTACATCATTAAAATATGATCTAACAATCTCCCCCTTTTTGATGATGGCAAAATAATATACATAAAAGTAAGGATGTAACCAACTGTTGACTTCCCTGTTTAGTACTAGCCGACTTGGCTCCCCCTCAATGTGTGTAGTCAACTGAACTTGATCTCCCTCTCAATGTGTTCAGTTGACTTGTACCTATATAGTCTTATCTATGCATGGGCAGCATAGTTGACTTAACCTGTTCAAAGAATAAGAAGTACTGTCTATGCATGTAGCATAGTCGACTTACATGTAT